>NC_060139.1:1027556697-1027900697 GCF_021461385.2 Schistocerca piceifrons | reverse complement strand
ATGAAGATATACATGCACACAATACAAGGCAAAAATCTGACCTTCATATGAAACGGGTGAGAACATCATTGTGTCAAAAAGGGACACTACATACTGGGATAAAGATTTTCAATAATCTACCTAACCATCTTACATCAATAGGTAAACTCTGTGGTTTTAAGGCCGAAGTAAAGGCATATTTAATTGATCATTGCTTTTACAATCTGGCAGAATATATAAAAGCCAAACAACAAAAATAAAGATGCATTATTAATATTCTACTTTGTATGTTGCCTTTAATGTTTGTTGTATGTATGAATCTTTGCTAAATTACTTCAATATCTAGTCCTTAGGATTGCAATACAAACTGTATTTTATCTTGTAAATACCTAATCATGTCCAATATCCTTGTATATATTCTATACATATAGGATTTGAAGGACTAAATAAATAAATAAATATTGGTGGGCAGAGAGATCTTCAGTGGGCGTTCCTCTGTCAGAGGACTATGGTCACGTGGACAGAGCATGGGTGTCACACAAAGGATCTGGTACTAAGCTGACCCAGGCTCAGCCTCTGTCTTACCAAAGAGACAGTACCATATGTCATACGAAAGATAATTAAAATGAAAAATTCAAAAACAAATTGGGAAAGAGAGCTGTTTCATGTATCCTAAAAATTAGTTACAAATTATGAAATTGGATGCAAATTTAAATGGCTCCTGCAGACAGTTCTGGCAACATATATGGTAATATGGAACCTTAGAAATATTGGGGGAATTGAATTATAGCAAATCATTTAAAAGGAGAATTGCTTGCAAATAATATAACTGTTTAAATTGATTTGGTTTTGACATTTGTGAAACTCATGTGTAGAATGGCCACATATCACTGGTTACAAAATCAAGCAAAATTACAGGGAAGCAGCCCTGTAAGTTGGGTTTGATGTCAGCTTGCTGATGCAATGTCTTTGGTGTGCGGGCAGTGCCAGAAGTATGACTGCTGTCAAAGCCGATGTATAGCGCGAGGGCGAACTTGAGGTGGTCAGCTGGACAGTGGCTGAGCAGTGCGTGGCAGGGCTCAGGCTCCACAGTGTAGGGCTGCAGTCGAAACCAACAGGGCTCGTCTTGCCTTAGAGCGTCAGCAGGCTCAGTGAATAGGCGTCACAGGTTACAGGTGGCTGTAACACTTACGGATGGGGTTCATATCAGGAGAGGCCCTTCGGAAGAACTCAAGGTGTGGGGTCATTATAGTAATAGTAGCACATTTATTATTAACATAAATGATGTGTAATGGGCTCTGTTCAATAAATAAAGGTAATAAGGCAATATCTGTGACTGGTTTACAGAAATGTATAATCATCTAAATTTCTTAACAAAAATTGCAAAATATCCCTTATACCTGATATGCAAGACTCTTTAATGTTCAGATGCAAATGCTCTTCAGTACACTATTATCCACTGTAGTGACTCAGCGTGACTTCTTGCCAAGACACAAAATTTGATCACTTAAAAGGAACATCAATGTAATAACACAAACCCCTAATCTCTATCTCTTAACATAAGGGAGGCAATGGCTGAAGTGTGCCTGGGTATAACCATGGTATTTGCCTGATGGCTGTTGCTCGGGTATTGATTCAGGTTGTGGCTTAAAACATTCACAGTAGTCATGGATGTACAAAATCTATATAACAAAGCAAAAAAAAATTAGAGTTAGAGGGACAGTTGTAGCACTGGGAATAAACACTCAGTGGTTGTAATCTTCATCGTTCCATTCAATGATACATGCAATTGCATGAGCAAGAGTGATTTGTCCATGTTCTGTAGCTAATAATTTGTTAACTGTGTCTAAAAGTAGAGTCTTAGAATTGTTGGGAAACACCGACAAGCTATCTGGGTGTGGTATCACAGTAGGTCCTTCAGGCAGTTATAACAAAATGGTATAAGACTTGTGTTATGGGAGTAGGTTAAATGAGCAGAAAGCTTAACAGTGGGCATAAATATGTTGCAAGAAGAAGTATTAAACAGCAATCCACTGTTAGCCATGATGATCCTTTAGGTCTGAGTCAGGAATGTAGACTGATAACAGATCATGATAACAGATCAAAACTACTGAGATAATTGTGGCACAGACTACAATAAACTGTTTCTGACAGGAATGAACCCAGTATGTGTATCATAAGGATGATACAAGGGCAAGGAGGGGTTTTCACCTCTTCTAGCAATAGTGTGATTTCAATGTCCCTTATCCAACTATTAAGTGATAACATAGAACACATGTAATATTTGGTGTGAATACAAGACAGAAAGGCATTAAGAGAAATCACCACATGTGTCTGATGTTCTTTACTAATGATCAGGACATCCTGGGTTTGCCAAAGTTGTGTGTCTGTGTGACTGACCAGGTGACTGGAAAAGAGTGTAGATGGTAACTCTTGAATTCACAATTGGCACAACTGTCAGCTAGACATATTAGTACCTGTAAAACATCTACAAATTGTAATACCTACACCTTGGCAATGGAATAATGATATGCCAGAGTTGATTTCCATATAGAGTAAACCAATTGCATTGGCAACAATACGTGAAAAGAAATATCAGTAAGTGTTTGCTAGAACAGTGCAGCAGGTAATAAGTTAGGGCTATGTTTTTCTTGTAAACTTAGCTGAATAATAGCATGCAATGTAGTAGCATGTAATTGGGTTGCATGGGTGTTATACAATAGAATTTTGTGGTGCCTTAGTTACCTCTAGGACAGCAGTTAGGTTTGACAGCTCCTGGTACCTAGTAACCAATTTGTAGTGGATTGAATCCTTCAGTTCCTCAAGTTGTTGTATTAATTCAGTAGCTACACTACGAATTTGTCTGGTGGTAGACATAAGATTTTCCTTGATATGCAAGAGCTGCACATGTTAGTGTATAAGGGTTTCATGGTATTGGGAGTGAAAGAAGTGAATTGTTGAAGAGTTTTATCCAATCAACCAGCATCAGCTCGATTGGGGGTTCCGAATATTATTTTCAGCACAGCGCCACCTGCATTGAACTGGGCTCGCCTGGTGTGTTGCAGTAGCATGGCATCTGAAATGCTTTGCTGTTGTTCCTGGATGGTAATAAGCTACTCTGTAATGTCTTATAAGATAGGAAGCATTCCCCTTTGGCCCGACCTTTGCAACAATGTTTCACACACCATTAATCAATTCGTAATTTGATGTAGTTCTAGTTCTTCTGCTCTTAAAATGGCCTAGTCCAAGAGATCCACTATGCTGACATGGTGATGGGTGTACAGCACATTATCCAAATGCTCTAACATTAAACCCAATGATGATAGGTGGTTTTGGAAAGATGGGGGCACTCGCAGCACTAGTGAGTTTAGTGAACATAATACAGCTCCTCATGGTATGGATCAGCAGCAGCTGATGAGAGTGTGATGGTACTCATTTATGATGTTTTAGTAGCAGCACCATTTGATACTAACCTGGATGCCTACAATAATTCACACTACTGTGTTACATTAGGATAATGATTTCTAGCACTGTTTCAGTTAATCAGCTTATGACACAAAAGATTTACTTCCTGTAAAATAACTGGCAACAGGAAGAACATTGTTAGGTAGTTATGTGTATGTTATTTAATAAACTATTGAAGAGTGCTATGTGGAATGTGACAGTGTGAAATGGTGAACTTGGACAACAGATGATGGAATAAACCACATACAACATTGTAATGATAATGCTTTGCATGAACCCAGAAGTGGAAAAGAGTGGGGAAATATAATGCAGTGTGTAGTTCTGAATGCTTACAAATCACATGAGTTGGCATTAATGTGCAAATAGGTGTAATCTGATACCTGAAATTGCTTGTCTTACAACCAATGCATTTGGTCAGCAAAAATGATCAGATGGCAATAAGTGCTGACTCAGAGTGGCAAGTAATGGAAAAGTCCAAGCAAGCTCACCTACAGGATTGGGTGTACTGTTAGTTCCTAACAGCAGCTAGGAGAGAGGCAGCAGCCTGATGCAAGTAGTTCAGCAAAATGGATACCAGGTGTAACATGGGAATCCATTAGAGTGGTGTTCTAATCCTGAGCAACCAGAAATTCAGTTTCCTGTACCCTTAGGTGTAGAATTATAGCAATAAAGCTGAATTATTTCCTCTGAACAAAATGTAATGACTTTTTAGTGTAAAATGTTGTAGTATGTACAAAGTGTATTTGGTATTCCACTAAGGAGGTACGTGGTAATAAGACAGCAGATAATTGTTGAGTGTGACCAAATGGCACTGCATGGTACATGTGAGCAGATCCAGATGGCAACTATGCAGTCATCCATGCATAGTAAACTTGCTGACTTTGATATGATTCTGCTGCTCAGATATTTTCAGGCAAAAATCTCTACAATATTTTACTATAACACATATAAGAACGCTTTCCAAATGAATCATTACACCTTCATTTCATTTCATAACAGCAAATTTTGATAATAAGGTGAGGCAACACCTACTTGGAATGCCAATTTAACAGAACACAAATTTTGGCACATTACAGAGCCTCCCCCCATCTTCCCCCACCCCCCCACCCCACCTCCCTGAACTTATTATCAAATAACTAACACAAAAAACAATTGTCTTGAAAACTATTACTTTAGAATTAATGCAAATAAAGCTTAAATTGGTAGGTATTGATTGTTCCTTTAAAGTTTTTCCAGGGAGTGTAAGGTAACATTCGTTTTATCATTGTTATTCTTTAGTTGCAATTTTTAATATACAATAACACGACCACCCTTGCAAAAATAACAAAACAATTAGACACCACGGAGGCACAGTGACACATAAGTGGAGAGCAATGTTGTACAGCAGAAATGGACACCTTAGTTTTGCTCAGATATAGTCAAAAGCACAACACAAGTATCTGCTATGTTATTTCTACCCTGGAACTATGTCACTCCACTTCAAAGTGAAAACTGCGTCTAAGATAACCAGCAGGCAAAAATTTTGTATTGTAAATCTGTCCAAATCACAATGTAGATTCTTTTACTTGGATGTTGAAATTCTCTCAATACAGACCACACTACGTACAACTATAAATATGTTGTGCACTACAGAATTGCCACAAATACTATTTGTGGTTTGATGGGCTGGTGGTAGCTATCGGAATATGATGATAATGATATTAATAATGCACCTACATCTATGTCTGTACTCTGCAAACCACCATGAGGTGCATGGCAGAGGGTATGTCCTATTGTACAAGTCACTTGGGTTTCTTCGTGTTCCATTGATGTATGGAGCACAGATAGAATGATTGTTTGAATGCCTCTGTGTATGCAATAATTATTCTGATCTTATCTTCACAATTCCTATGTGAGAGAGATGTAGAGGGTTGTAGTATACATCTAAAGTAATCATTTAAAGCTGGTTCTTGAAACTTTGTTAATAGACTTTCTCAGGATAGTTTATGTGTATTTTCAAGAGTTCCTTCAGTATCTCTGTGACACTCTCCCACAGATTAAACAAACCTGTGGTCATTCATGCTTCCCTTCTCTGTATACATTCAATATTCCCTGTTATGCCTATTTGGTATGGGTCCCATACACTTGAGCAATATTCTAGACCCAGTTGCATGAATGATTTGTAAGCAGTCTGCTTTGTAGATTGATTGCATTTCCACAGTATTCTACCAACAAACTGAAGTCTACCACCTGCTTTACCCATGACTGAACCTATCTAATCATTACATTTCATATCCCTATAAAGTGTTACAGTCAGGTATTTGTATGAGTTGGCCAATTACAACAATGACTCATTGATATTGTAGTCATAGGATACTAAGTTTTTTTCATTTTGTGAAGTGCAAAATTTTACGTTTCTGAACATTTAAAGCTAGGTGCCTACTCTGCACCTCTTTGAAATCTTCTCAAGATCTGGCTGAATATTTATCCAGCTTGTTTCAGATAGTACTTAATTATATCATCTGCACAAAGCCTGATTTTACTATTAATATTATCTGCTGGGTCATTAACCTACAGCATGAACAACAACACTTCTTTGGGGCACACCCGAAGTTACTTCTGCAACTGATGATGATTCTCCATCCAAGATAACATGTTGCATCCTCCGTACAAAAAAGTCCTTAATACAGTCACAAATTTCACTTTACACCCCAATGACATTACTTTTGACAATAAGCATAGGTGTGGTACTGAGACAAATGCTTTTTGGATATCAAGAAATACAGCATCTACCTGCTTGCCTCAATCCAAAGCTTTCAGTATGTCATGTGAGGAAAGTGTAAGTTGGGTTTCACATGATTGATGTTTTTGAGATCCATGCTGGTTGGCATTGAGGAGGTCGTTCTGTTCAAGATACTTCATGATGTTTGAGCTCAACAAACAAATTGATGTCGAGGATATTGGATGGTAGTTTTTTGGATCACTTCTACTGCTCTCTTTGTAGACAGGTTTGGCTAGTGCCATTTTCCAAGAACTCGGCATGGTTTTTAGTTCAAGGGACATATGATAGATTATGTTAGAAGTGGGGCTAATGCAGCTGCAAATTCAGTATAAGCTCTGTCAGGGATTTCATTGGCCCCAGAGTTTTGTTCAGTTTTAATGATTTCAACTGTTTCTCAACATCACTGATACTAAAAGTGATTTCATTCATCTTTTCAGTGGTACAAGGATTAAATTTGGGCAATTCTCCAGGGGTTTCCTATGTACAGCAACATTTGAAAGTGGAGTTAAGCATTCCAGCTTTTGCTTTACTACCCTCAATTTCAGTTCCTGTCTCATTCAGTAGAGACTGGACACTAACTTTGGTGCCACTAACAGCCTTTACACATACAACCAGAATTACTTTGTGTTCTGTGAAGGATTACTTGACAATATTAGCTGCAGTAGTCATTGAAGGTGCAGCATCCTTCCTGTCCGCCTGCAACATTGGCATCCCGCATGACAGAACAAAGATGTTGGATACCTTCATCAAAGCAAGTGAAACCAAAGCAGATGTTTACAGCATGACCATGGCTGTTGCTGCTGGTGAAAACACAGCCTTTTGTCTCAGCCAGCAGCTGCCAGGTCCTCTTACCCAAGCACCACAGATCGACAGGATCATCAGAGATCCCGATCAACTAGCAGATTATTTTCTTACGCCACTCACATGATCGAAAATAGTTCCAGAAGATCCATCTGCCAATAAGCCTTGTAAGCCAGCACCCTGGCAGCCAGAAGGCAGTTTCGCACACCGCCCAGACTTATAGGAATGCCATCCTGGCCACAACACCCATGTGTCTCGTCTGCCGGTAGTCCCAGATTGTCAGGAATGGTAGCTTTGGACTGCAACTCAAGAGTGTCATGTTCCAGTGGTCTGGCCTCCCTGGGTAACTTTGTGGTGATGCTGTGCTGACCACTCTCTGGTATTTTTGTTTCCATCTATCTTTGGTGGACCTTCTCGAGTGAGAGGCTTGTGAGGAAAACATTTTATTTTGTTATTCTTCTATTATAAGATCCAAAATGGGATCCATACTTTATTTCTTGCTTAAATTGTGTTTTGTTTCAACTACCTTGTCAACATCAGCAATGTTATTTATTGGTTTTTCCCAACAAAAAGATTCAGAAAGTTGAAACAAAAATACACAAACAGCGTTTCAAACCAGATGCCATTAGGAATATTCAAAAAGGTAACAATGTGCCCTTATTGCACTTGAACATAAACGGGTTAAGTTCAAATTATACAAATGGCAGAGAAACTGAACTTAACGAGTTGCAAATCATTTTGTCGGAAATACCAAATATCAAGATTGTATGCTTGAATGAACACTAGCTTACAAAGGATAGTATCAAAATCTTAAATAACCTTGATAATTTTTATGTTGCCAGCAGCTTTTGCAGAAGTAATTTAACTCGAAGAGGATCGTGCATACTAGTGGAAAGATCAATGGAATATAAAGCAAGACTCGATTTCGATTCCCTTAATGAAGAATTTGTATTTGAAAGCTGCTGCATAGAGTTAGGGCAAAATATTGCAATTTTATCTGTGTACAGAATTCCAGGTGCAGAAATAACAAAACATTTTTTGTTGAAATTCCAGTGTCTATTGCAAAAACTTCAAATAGAAACCAAGAAAATAATCATAATAACCACTGATTTCAACATAGATCTAACCAGTGAAGCCAATAACTCAACAAAATTCATTAATATGATTCAAACATCAGGCTTCAGCGCAAATTTCACTGATTTCACTTGAGTAAACAAAGTGTCTGCAACATGTATAGATAATATTTTAACCAATTACACTTATAGATTTAGGACTTTCTGATCATTGCGCTCTGTTTATGGAGTTACCAAAAACAATAGAATGTTGCACAAAAAAAACCTACACCATACGCCAGTTCAGCAAAGAAAATATAAACTTATGCTATCGTAGATTAAATAAGGTGGAGTGGTCTATAGATCATAGTACTTCATGCTCTGAAAATTTTGCTACTTTTCTGGAAAAAATTCCCTCTCGTTTTTAATGAAACTTTCCCCCTTACTGTACATCATAAAAAAGTAGGAAATAAAGTAAAGTAGATTACTGAAGGAATAAAAATCTTGAGTGTAAGAAAAAGATAGGGAACTAAAACATAATAAAAGTCCTGATTTTGTTACCTATGTAAAAGATTACAAAAATATTTTTAAAGAAGTTGTAAAGGCAGCCAAAGAGCTGGCAAATAATAGATTTATATTGGATAGTGAAAACAAATCAAAGGCATTATGGTCAGTGATCAAAGCTGAAACAGGAGCCACAGATAGAGGCCACAATATTTCTGAAATCAAGATAGAGGATAAAACTATTGTAAATCCTGCTCAAATTTCTGAATTGTTTAATGAATTTGTTAAAAATGCAAACAAAACTAATGTCAATGTAGTAGAGTATCCAGACACAGTAAATTTCTTCAACAGTGAGCAACTTGATGGTGAATTTACAAAAACTACAGTAAAAGGTATAGAAAATGCGATAGTGTTACTAAAAAGTAAAATATCAGTAGGATGGGATGGGATACCAAGAAAAGTATTAAAAACAGTCTCTAAAATAATTGTGCAGCCACTAACTACAATAGTTAACCAGTCCCTTCAAGAAGGTTATTTTCCAGGAACACTGAAGTATGCAGTAGTTAAGCCACTATTCAAAAAAGGCACAAAAGAGCACATGGGAAACTATTGTCCAGTCTCTCTTCTTCCATCACTGTAAAAAATATTTGAGAAGGTAGTCACCATACAAATTAAAAAATTCATAGAAAAATTTAAAATAATTTCAAAAAATCACTATGGATTTCAAAAAGACAAAACCACAATATCTGCTATAAATAATTTTGTTGACAAAATTACCTCATCTCTAGACAACTCACTGCATGCCACAAAAATTTTTTGTGACCTATCAAAGGTCTTTGACAGTGTGAATCACTCCTTGCTACTTTGTAAACTCGAGAAGTATGGAATTAGGGGCACAGTATTAGAACGGTTTAAATCCTATCTAACCAACCAAAGACAATGAGTGGTTATAACATCAGAGAGAGGAACTTATACTTCAGAAGGGAAAACCATTTCACAAGGAGTACCCCAAGGTTCTGACTTAGGTCCCATTCTGTTTTTGTTGTACATGAATCATCTGCCACTTAATATTGAGTGTCACTCAGTTTTATTTGCAGATGACACATCTTTAGTCATTGAAAGTAACATTACAGATCAAATTCCACCAACTGTATTAAATACTCTAGAAAACTTAGATACCTGGTTTGATTTAAACGGGTTAAAATTAAACATGGAAAAGACTCAGTTAATGCAATTTAAAACAAAACAAGCAAAATTAAATGATATTCAGGTTGGTCACAGAAACCAGGATTTGCAGGAAGCTAGGTGTGTGAAATTCCTAGGAATGCAACTAGATAAAAATCTATCATGGGGGTCACACATACAGTAACTTGCAAATAAATTAAATAGCCTAGCATATGCAATGAAAATATTGTACAATCCTACCAGAATGGCCATAGGAAAAGTAGTATATCACAGCTACTTTGAGTCAGTAATAAGGTATGGAATTGTGTTTTGGGGTGCCTCAAACGATATGTGTCAAATACTAAAACTTCAGAAAGCCATCATCAGAAATATGTACAATGTAGGATGAAGAAAATCATGCCGGCCACTCTTAAAAAATCTGAGTTTTCTAAGTGTTCCCTCACTATACATATATGAGCTGATTATGTTTGTACATAGTAACCCTGATTTATTTGTAGCAAATCATTTTCAACATGATTACAACACCAGAAATCAAAAGAATTTTATGCTGCCCACCCACCATTTAAAACTTTATGCTCAAACGCCACATTATACAGGTATGAAAATTTATAACAAAGTGAAAGGAAGAGAATTGCTCAGCATAAATTTAGAAACACTGAAAAAATCCTTATATGAGAAACTAGTGCAGAAATGTTACTTTTCAGTAGAAGAATTCATAAATGACAACCCGAAAATTTGAGCAGGCTAGAGCAATTACTTAGGACTGATAATGTTAAAAGTTTGTTACTTTTGAAGAAAAATTATTAACTGCTTAATTAAGTAATTATTCAGTACTGTATATTATATTACTGATATTATAAGGAAAATTGTAAACCAGTTTTTGTGTTTTGATGAGTCTCCTGTACTTTTAAGTCAATGGCTTGAAGTTGTATGTAATGAGACAGTAAACTTTTACTTCTACTTCTACTTCATTCACATTTTTTCTCTGCTACTGCTGACACAGCAATGGCGACAGGGAGGTTCTTTTTTTATATTCATGCATTTTTTCAGGTTGTTTTTCTCTGTGACAGACAGTATCCTAGTTTACAATGAACCTTCAGTAGGAGTCATAGCACTCTTAGAACACATGCAACAAACAAATGAGCTCATTATCCTGCAGTTACAGGCAATGTCCTTCCCATCCTTGGAGGTTTTGACACATAGGCCGTACTCAGACCCCTCTCTGATAGGGTTCTGTGGAACACCGCCAGTGATTGTCAAGTTTGACAAAATATTGAGCCATGGAAAAACTATGTGGCCTGTTTGGAACAACATTTCATTGCACATAATGTCACTAGTGACGTACAATGTCACACATTTTTTCTTGCCAATGTGGCCCTGAAATTTATCATCTATTGAATTAATTACATCCAAACAAGGAGCCTCATACTCTCTCATATGAGGCACAATCAGCAAGCCTGTTGGATTATTTTGTCTCACAGGTACACATTGCAACAGCACAGTGCAAGTTCTTCTGTTGCCAAAAACTCCCAACACAGTCTTGCAGGAAATGCACTGCAGCTCTTCAAGATCCTTCCAGTGACTGGTGGTTCTTCTGTGGGAACCCGCATTGCAAGCAATCATATGATTCAGGACATGATTCTTGTCCATGCCCAAAATCACTCCCTGTGAACAGATCTTTCAAAACTGAAAGATTCCTCCTTGGAAAATTGTTTATCGATTATTTGACAGTCACTTAGATCATTTGCCACACTCCAATCACCAGCTAAGGTCTTCGCTGCCTGTATGCCATGCAGCTGCACATTGCAACAACAACATCAGCAACAGGGACCCTCCACAGGGGCTGTGGCTG
Source organism: Schistocerca piceifrons (assembly GCF_021461385.2). Taxonomy (NCBI): domain Eukaryota; kingdom Metazoa; phylum Arthropoda; class Insecta; order Orthoptera; family Acrididae; genus Schistocerca; species Schistocerca piceifrons. The sequence goes on along the minus strand of NC_060139.1, from coordinate 1,027,889,098 downwards.
CCCCCTCTGACCAGGTCCTTTGTCCCAACCTTCGGCCACAAAATCAGTGTTTGCATTCATTTAATCAATGTTTTGTTATGCGTCAACAACAAGATTGTCATTTCCAGAGGGTGACCTGCTCAGCCTGTGGGATGCAGGGTCATTTGGCCAAAGTCTGCCAGTAATCAACATTGATGGTTGTGGACCACACTACAATAGATGTTCCAGAATCTGTAGGAGATGAGTCAAACCAAATTCTGCCAGTTTGGTTTGTACAGTCAGTTTTTTGGCACACAATGGCACTCTCACTCTGAAAGTGCAGGTAAATGACACCCCTCTCATTTTAGGTCCACAGCCACTATCATTGATGGGGGCTCGCACCACCAGTTGGGATTGCTGCCTTTCCATCTATTCACAATGCCTCTGAAGAGTTACAGCAATCCAATGCCTCATGCATGATGGGTCAGCATGGATTTTGGTCCTTGCTGCCTCCAAGACCACCAGCTTATCAGGGACGAACCTCTTCCATTTCCTGCGGCTCGAGATACATGATTCCACACCTGCTGTCAAGACATAGTCTTTGTACAATCAATTGGAGGAGCTTCTGGACTCATTCTCAGATATTTTCCGATGTCTCTCCAGAGGTCTCTGGCTTCGAAGCCCATATTGAACTCCTCCGCTCGGCAGTTCTGAAGTTTCACAAAGCCCGTCCAGTACCATTCACACTCTGCAATAAGCTGCAGCTGGAGCTTCGTCACCTGGAAGATGAAGGAGTCCTGATGCCAGTGCACCGATGTCATTGGGCTTCACCCACCATCATCGTTGAGAAGCCAAACGGGTCTCTTTGAGTATATGTGGATTTTACAGCTACTGTCAATGTGCAATCCGTTATTGACACCTACCCCATACCAAAAGTTGAGGACATTCCGTAAAAATGGTGGGCAGAAAAATATTTGCCAAGATTGAGCTTAATGATGCCTACCTCCAGCTACCTTTGGAGAAGACATCGAATTCTCTCCTGGTCATCAGTAACCCTTTGGGACTTTTCCATTACAACCAGTTTCTGTTCAGGGTAGCAAGTTCCCAAGCCATTTTTCAACGTTATTTGGTGGACAAGTGTCTCTTTTTTGTGCCTCAGTTAACATACCTCAGGCATGTCTTGAGTGGTGTGGCATTTGTCCAATGTCACAATATCTCGGCGCTATATAGCAGCTTCCACCACCAAAGGACACTTCGCAGCTCAAGTCTGTCCTTGGAGAGTTGAATTACTACAGTGGTTTTATTCTCCACGCTGCAGCTCTGGCAGAACTACTTCCACACTCATCTCATTTTTTGGGTCTATGGCACGAAAACTGAATCTAATCTAATCTAATCTCTTTGCAAAAATACGCTGTGGAAATCAGGCATTTCAATGTCTCAAATCAGCCCTCCTTAAGCCAGTGTGCTTTATGCCCCTCAAAAACTCTCACCTTGGCTGCAGATGTGTCAGACTATGGATTGGGGACCATCTTGCCTCACATTGTTGACAGCATTGGATGCCCATTTGCCTTTGTCTCCAAAACTCTCTCACTTAGACAACGCAATTATAGCCAAATCGAGAAGGAAGCCTTAGCCATCATTTTCGGATTTAAGAAGTCTCACGACTCCATCTGTGGCTGCCGCTTCACATTGTTCATGAATTAGTTCGACGCCACTTCAGCCATCCCTATGAGGAGTGCTCACCACCTCCAATGCTGAGCGTTGCTCCTCGCAGAGTATACATATGACACTCAATACCGGGTCACGGCTCTACAAGCCAATGCAGATTTGCTCTCATCTCCTGGTGGGGACCAACCCAGAGTTTGATACCAACATAGTTACCTGTTTCCACTTGGATGACGCTGCTGCCATTACAGTATCTGTGTTACCACTGGATGCCAAGCTCCAATGGTGGATAACCCAACACTTTGAACAATCATGCACCACATTCAGCAAGGGTGGCCATGTTATTGTCATCAGCTTACACAGCCAGAGGTACAAGCTTACTACCACCAGCACAATGACTTATTTGTCAGAGATGGTATCCTCATCTTGGAGAATAATGATCGCTGGTGGGTTGTGCTCCTGCCCTCCCTGCACCAGTGGGTATTGGAGGTCTTGTTTGTCGGACATTGGAGTATCGGTCACACGAAATGCCTTGTCTGCCAACATGTTTACTGGAGAGGGATATTTGCCGCCATCACCCATGTGTTGACATCATGCACCACATGTGAAAGTCAACAATCAGTGCGCCCTCATGCCTGTTCCCTTGGCGTCCAACTGCTTCCCCTGGGTCCTGCTGACACCTGAATTTTGCAGGCCCATTTCTTGATTCCTCCTGGCTCATCCTTCTGGATGCCGGCATATGTCCCCCATATGTCTACCGCATGTCCTCCACATTGGCGACAAGTACCACTCATGCTCTTTCCCACATCTTTGCCACTGAGGGACTACAATGGCCCTCAATTTATGTTGGCTGAATTCACTTCCTTCTGTGCTACCTCTGGCATGCAGTTGGTCCATACAGTGCCATTTCATCCTGCATCCAGTGGTTAGGCAGAGAGATTTGTCCACACATTTAAGACACAGTTGGCCAAACTGCATCAGTAGCACACTCTGGACATCTCCCTTACACATTCCTTTCCACAGTCCAGGATGGGTTATCCCCAGCAGAAAAATGTCATGGCCACTCTCAGTGATTGGCCCTGTCCACCCTGTTTCCACCTTCCCTCCTCAGAAACGCTCTAACCACTCTCATTTTTTGCTGAAGGATCCAGTTTGGTGATGGTATTCACAAGAAACCATCCCTGGTGGGTCCCAGCCATGATCTCCAAGCTCCTCAGCCACGCCATGGTGAGTGCCACCATCGAAGATGGCATGATATGCCAGAGACACAGCAACCAGCTCAGTCCATGATGTGCTTTGTAACAGGCTCCTATGCTGCCTTCTCTTCCACTGGACCTCAGGGAAGATCACTGTTTGCCCTGCAGTCTGTTTCTGCTGTATACTGCCACCTGCAGCACACCAGGTGAATCCTCCTGCTTCTGCCGCTATGCCTATGGAAGGGGATCCAGCACCTGCTGTCGCACTGGAGCTACTGTTCCCAATTGATCTGGGGCCTGATGTCAAGCTGAGCCTTCATCTCATCCCTCAGTGGTGGGAGAGGACTGCAGCATCCATCCCATCCACCTGCGACACTGGCATCCTGCATGACAAAAGAGAGATGCAGTATCCCTTCATCACAGTGTGAAACCAGAGCAGATGTTTATGGAATGACTGAGGCCACTGTTTGAGATGAAAACACAGTCTTGTGTCTCAGCCAATGGCTGCCAGGGCCTGCTACCTGAGCACTGCGGATTGACCATAGGTCACAATCAACAAGTGGACTATTGTCATATGCCACTCACATGATAGAAAATAGTCCCACAAGATCCATCTGCCAACTGGCCTTATATGCCGGTCCACCACTGGCCAGAAGGCAGTTTGACATGCTGATCGGACTTGTAGGGTACTGCCATCCCAGCCGCAACATCTGCGCGCCACGTCTGCTGTTAGTCCCAGATCATCAGGAGTGGTATCTTCAGAATGTGACTCAAGACTGACATGTAATGGTGGCCTCGCCTCTGTGGACAGCATTGTGGTAATACTGTGCCAACCATTCTCTAGTAGTTTTGTTTCTGTCTTTATTTGGCAGACTCTCTCAAGAGAGAGACTTGTGAGGAAAACATTTTATTTTTTTATATCTCTGCCAAGAGATCAGAAGTAGGATCCATATTTTGTTTCTTGCTTGAATTGTGTTTTGTTTCGACTACTACATTGACATCAGAAATGTTGTTTATTGGTTTTTTCCAATAAAAATAGATTGAGGAATTGTCATCTGCCTTTTGTCTCTGCTACTGCAGATACAACATAAGGCATCACGCATTGCTTTCTTGACAGCCAAATGTGTTGCATTCTGCATCTCTCTATCTATAGCCCTACACTTTCTTTTACGCCTAATATGCAGTAATCTTTGTTTCTTTAGAAGTTTCTTTACGTTAAATGTACACCATGAAGATTCCCTCTCATTATGAACTGTTCTACTGGGTATATATCTATCCATCGCATGGACAACTGTTCTTTTAAACTTGAGCCAGAGGTCCTCTGTATGCTCCTGCCCTGTGCTGCAAGTTGCAAGTTCCTCATTGTGATATGACACTACTGATTTTTTATCTAGTTTACTGAATGTACACTGAAGTGCCAAAGAAACTGGTATGGGCATGTGGAATCAAATACAGAGATGTGTAAACAGGCAGAGTATGGTGCTGCGGTCGGCAACACCTGTATAAGACAACAAGTGTCTGGAGCAGTTTATCAAGATTTAAGTGAGTCTGAATGCGGTGTTACTACTCAGTGCACGAGCGATGAGACACAGGATCTCTGAGGTAGCGTTGAAGTGGGGATTTTCCTGCATGACCATTTTACAAGTGTACCGTGAATATCAGGTATCCAGTAAAACATCAGATCTCCAACATCGCTGCAGCTGGATCCTTTTCCTGCCAGAACAGGACCAATGATGTCTGAAGAGAATCATTTGACATGACAGAAGCACAACACTTCAGCAGATTGCTGCAGCTTTCAATGCTGGGCCATCAAAAAGTGTCAGCATGTGAACCATTCAACAAAACATAATTGATATGGGCTTTTAGAGCAGGAGACTCACTAGTGTACCCTTGATGATGGCATGACACAGAGCTTTACACTTCACCTGGGCCCATCAACACTGATGTTGGACTGTTGATGACTGGAAACATGTTGCCTGGTCAGATGAGTCTCATTCAAATTGTATTGAGCGGATGGATGTGTAGGGTAACAAGAAACCCTCATGAAACCATGGACCCTGCATGTCAATGGAGGACTGTTCCAGCTGGTGGAAGCTATGTAGTGGTGTGGGTGTGTGCAGTTAGAGTGATATGGGACCCCTGATATGTCTAGATACGACTCTGACAGGTGACATATACATAAGCATCCTATCTATTCACCTGCATCCATTCACGCCCATTGTGCATTCCAATGGACTTGTGCAATTCCATCAGGACAATGCAACATCCCACACATCTGGAATTGCTACAGAGCGGCTCCAGGAATACTCTTCTGAGTTTAAACTGCTGGCCACCAAGCTCCCCAGACATGAACATTATTGAGCATCTCTGGGATCCCCTGCAGCATGATTTTCAGAAGAGATCTCCACCCTCAGGTATTCTTATGGATTTATGGACAGCCCTGCAGGATTCATGGTGTCAGGTATCTCCAGCACTACTTCAGACATCTTCTGTGTGCTTGTGGGGGTCCCGTATGATATTAGGCAGGTGTACCAATTTCTTTGGCTCTTCAGTGTATCTATCTGATTATCAAAAGATTTACAAGGTTCATAAGAATAACTACCACCAAAGATGGTCTCATCTTCAATAGCATATGCTATGCTCTATATTATACATTGGATAGAAAATCCAATACTTGACCTCACCACTCACAGCGATGGAATAAAAGCTTTCAGTGCGTAACTCAACTACATGACAACACAATCCACTAAACAACAGCTTACCAGAAATGTTCAACTCTTTTATTAAAAAAATACAAACTGCCATGTTTGACAATACCATATAAATATCCTCCCAATTCAAAACCACAACCAAATAAAGCAGAACCAGCTAATGGAAGTGTATTTGCCTGCACGTGTAAATAATATTTATTTTTCGCCAAATTTTCAGAGATATAATTTATGCTCTTGTTTAATTGATGTTATTAATCATATATAACTTTTGTAAGTAGCAACCACAGACATATGTCTGTGATAGCAGCCATGTTTCAACAGTATCATTGCATAGCTTGAATACCAACGTATTAATACATTTTAAAATTTGCACCCTCTCAGAAATGAGTAAATTATCTTTCTTTCAAGAATTAATTTTCTTTCCCTTTAAATGAAATCCTGGAAATAATTTCTCTCCTGAAACTTGAAACCTCTGCCAGGAAGTTTCATATCAGCGCACACTCCGCTGCAGAGTGAAAATCTCACTCTTGAAATTTCTCTCCTTTTTAACTTAAGAAATATGAAATAATTTCTCTATTTCAAAATTAACAACTCTGAACTAGTATTCCTATTTCCTTGGGAATTTATACTTTTGCTTTTTATAATGTTGCAGACTTTTTGCCATCTAATCTTTGACTGTAGCATTTAACTCAAACACTCCAAACTCTAATCCTGATTCGGACTGATCTTACTCCACGTACCAACCAACAACATTTAACCAAATTTCTTATGGGATAAGCCAAGAACCACTTATGATGAACAAACATAGCATGTTAATTCTTTTAACAATAATTGGCTTTTATTTGTGGCTGTTGTTGGAGTCTTGCAGTGGCCAGTTGGGCCATAGATGTTATTGTTTGCCACAAGCTGCAACTCTGCAGTTGTCCATGCATAATAAACTTGGTGGCTTTGACCTAATTCTGCTTCTCAGGTATTTTCAGGCGACAATTTCTACAACATTTTACAAAAATACATATAAGAACACTTTCCAAACAAACTGTACACACACATTTCTTTTCATAACAGCAAATTTTTTGATAATGAGATGAGGTGACACCTACTAGTAATGCTGATTTAACACAAGATAAATTTTGACACGTTGCGCACTCCCACTTCAAACTGCCATCAATTTTATAGGGGATCTCACAAAGGTGTACTCCATTGTACAGCAGCAATGATCCTTTTAACATTCACGGTATCAAAATTAATTAAGGGGGAAAATGTGTCACACCACATTATTATATAAGTGTCTGAACATATGAAGAACATAAAAATTAAGACATGTATAGCAGTAAAACAATAGAGAAGCCCAAGGGCACAACTCTGAGTGTGTGTGAATACATTATGTGGTGCGCATGAACACAGCACGCCAGTGTGTGGCTGAAGACCACATAACACACTCCGTGTGTAGCTAATGGACAGAGTGCTTGTGTCAGAGGCATAGTGTGGGCCTCAATGAAAGGGTTTTCTCCCTAGTATTTCCCAGTCACTTACTGACAGACCATCAATACGCTGTATTGTACTTCAAAACATCAGTTGTTTTAATGGTTGAAAGACTGAGATGTTGGCCATGCCTCATGATAAACCACGCTAAAATTAAGTATGAAATACTGCAGCAAAGGAGGAGCAATACTTCATTGTTATTGGATGGAAAAGATCAGATAGATTCAGTACTGTTGGAGTGACTCAGTCCAGATTACCCTGTGCTGGCCACTCTTCAACAGTAGAAGGAAGTGCAGAATAGAGTTGGTAACTCACCAAAAGGGTAAGAAACACTGAAGGGGGAATTCAAAAACTTACTGCAGCAGCATCAGCATGCGGTTACTGGTGCCCACAGGGTTTACATCAACAGAGTGAATACGGCACACACCACGTCCTGTCAGTAGCATAAGAAACCATATTATCAAAAGTTCAGTTCAGTTCATCACCGGACAAATCAATGTTCCCTCACATGTCAACCAGCAAACACTGTGTCACCAAAATTGATCGTTCCCTCAGTCCCCCCTGCGGGTTCGGGGGTTAGAATAGGCCCGTGGTATTCCTGCCTGTCGTAAGAGGCGACTAAAAGGAGTCTCAAACGTTTCGGCCTTATGTGATGGTCCCCTCTCGGGTTTGACCTCCATCTATCTAAATTATTCCGAAGAGCGAGCCAATTGGGGAAGGGCACCTTACATGGTGCACTGTATCCTTCGTGCAATTAGACCTATCGCCGTCTTTCTCGTCGTTGCAATGGTGTCCCGCTCGTTTTCGATCTCTTGGGCGATTACCACGCTGCACTCTGCAGTGTTTCTTTTAACTGTGACGACGACCTTGGCCATTTTTGCACCTAAGATCCAGCACGGTAGCCAGTCCGTTGTGGTGGGGTCACCATGTACCCTCTTGGTTGTAGCCCCCTGACAACACAGGGATCGCTCTACTGATGCCTGCGCCGTTCACTCCCCACGTATGCCAAGGAGTAGATGCCCATCTCCCTGGGGCATCAGGACTCCCGGCAATGGCCATCCTGCCAGGTGGCCTTTGCTGTGGCTGGGTGGCGCCCGTGGGGAGGGCCCTTGGTCGGAGTAGGTGGCATCAGGGCGGATGACCCGCAATGAAGCGTGGTACATCATCTCTTGCTGGCGGCCAGCCGTCAGCAGTCTCTAAGCGTTCCAAGGCTCAATTCAAGGCTAATGTGTATGACCCCAAATCGTTCCCCTCCCTGGCCACACCATGGGAGGAACGAAGGGCTATGAATGAGAGCGAAAGATACTCGCCCCGGTATCTCGTCTGTACCAGAGCTGACGGGGAATCTTTTATGTCCGTGAAGCCTCAGTTCTTTGTAGAGCATTTAGAGGACAAGTTTGGGGAGGTGGAGGGCTTGTCTAAAATGCGCTCTGGGTCAGTACTGATACAAACGGCATCCTCCGCCCAGTCCCGCAGGTTACTTGCTTGTGACAAGTTGGGGGATGTTAACGTTTCTATTACGCCACATAAGAGTTTAAATATGGTCCAGGGTGTTATTTTCCATAGGGATCTCCTTTTGCAGTCTGATGACGAGCTGCGCGCCAACTTAGAACGTAGAGGTGTTCATTTCGTCCGGCGCGTTCATCGGGGTCCGAGGGACAATCAGGTTGCTACCGGTGCCTTCATCTTGGCCTTCGAGGGTGATACGTTACCGGAAAAGGTCAAGGTGATGGTCTACCGATGTGACGTCAAGCCCTATATCCCTCCCCCGATGCAGTGCTTCAAGTGCTGGAAGTTCGGCCATATGTCTTCCCGCTGCACTTCCAGCCTCACATGTCGAGATTGCGGACGCCCGTCTCATCCCGATACTCCATGTGCCCCGCCTCCCATCTGCGTCAACTGCGGGGAGCACCATTCACCTTGCTCGCCTGACTGCACAGTCTTTCAGAAAGAGCGCAAAATCATGGAATATAAGACCCTGGACCGGCTGACCTATACTGAGGCCAAACGGAAATATGACAGACTCCATCCTGTGAGAATGACATCTTCGTATGCAGCTGCTACAACAACTGTGCTAGCTCCATCAGTTGCGAGACTTCCAGCCAGCTCGATAAGCAGTACGACTCCTTCTGCCCCCTTGCCCGTGGGGGGCTCTCCCCAACCGGTTGCTCCTGCACCACCTACCTCAGGAGCAACCTCCTCCCACCCGTCGGGGACGTCCGTCCCCGCTTCTCAGCCGGAGAAGCGCCTAACTTCTTCGGCTACTCTCGCCCGTAAGAGTTCCCTTGGGACGCTCCCTTCCCAGGGTTCCCCCAGCGGGAAGGATGACGGCCACCAGTGGCATAAGTCCTCACCAGCAGCCGGGCGTAGGGCTTCACGATCCTCCTCTGTCCCGGAGACTGAATCGGTGAAGCCTTCCCAGCCGGTGAAACCCAAGGTTCAGCGAGAGAAGTCCAAGAGAAAGACCTCTAAGGCTAAAGAACTTGCGGTGGCACCAACCCCACCGCACCTTTCGCGCTCTGCGTCTGAGGATGAAGTCGAGATTCTAGCGTCCGCTGAGGACCTTGATCTCGCTGGTCCCTCAGACGCCATGGATGCCTCTCGTCCGGGTACTGAATCGGTGGCAGTGAGTGAACAAGCGGCGTAAATTGCCTTCCCAGTCCTTTCACGCCTTTCTCAGCCATGGACAATACCATCCTCCAGTGGAACTGCGGCGGTTTTTTCCACCATTTAGCTGAGCTCCGCCAACTTCTCAGCCTTCGCCCTTTCTTCTGCATTGCTCTCCAGGAAACTTGGTTTCCGGCGATGCGAACCCCCGCCCTCCGTGGCTATCGGGGTTATTACAAGAACCGAGCAGCTTATGAAAGGGTGTCTGGTGGCGTCTGCATTTATGTCCTTCACACTCTGCACAGCGAGTCTGTCCCTCTCCAGACGCCTTTAGAGGCTGTCGCTGTACGCGTGTGGACGCCACAGGCTGTTACCGTCTGCAGTCTTTACATTCCACCGGATGGTGATGTCTCGCAGCATGTCCTGGCTGCACTGGTCGCCCAATTGCCGCCACCTTTCTTGCTATTGGGCGACTTCAACGCTCATAACCCTCTGTGGGGTGGGTCAGTGGCAACAGGTCGAGGCGCCATCATTGAGCATTTATTGTCGCAGCTCGATCTCTCGCTGTTAAATGATGGTGCCTTCACACACTTCAGTGTGGCGCATGGCACCTACTCCGCCATTGACCTTTCAATCTGTAGCCATAGCCTCTTACCGTCTGTCCAATGGAGTGTGCATGACGACCTGTGTGGTAGTGACCATTTTCCGATCTTTTTGTCACTACCACAGCGCCTCTCTTCTGGGCGCCCTAGCAGATGGGCTATGAATAAGGCTGACTGGGACTTGTTCTCCTCCACTGCCGCTTTTGAGCCTCTCTCTACCGACGACATTGATGCGGTGGTTCAATCGGTCACCACCGGCATCGTTACTGCCGCCGAATCTGCCATTCCCCATTCCTGTGGGTCCCCTCGGCGGAAGGCTGTGCCTTGGTGGTCGCCTGAGATCGCTGAAGCGATTAAAGATCGCCGGTGGGCGCTCCAGCGTCACAAGCGACACCCCTCCCTCGACCACCTTATCGCCTTAAAACGGCTGCGTGCGCGGGCCCGCCTCCTTATCCGCCAAGGCAAGAAGGAGTGCTGGGAGCGGTATGTGTCCACCATTGGCCTCCATGTCACTCCCTCGCAGGTCTGGGCCAAGATTCGACGCGTCTACGGCTATCGGCCACCTGCCAGCGTCCCTGCGCTCTCACTGAATGGAGCAGTTTGTACTGACTCCGACGTCATTGCCCATCGCTTAGCAGAGCATTTTGCTATGAGTTCCGCTTCTGCGAATTACCCCCAGGCCTTCCGCTCCATTAAAGAGCGGATGGAACGTCGGAGCCTTTCGTTTCGCCCCAACCACCCAGAATCTTACAATGCTCCATTTAGTGAGTGGGAATTTCGCAGTGCCCTCGCTGCTTGCCCTGATACCGCTCCTGGGCCAGATGGCATCCACTGTCAGATGCTGAAACACCTTTCAGTGGACTGCCAGCGGCGCCTTCTCGATCTTTACAACCGTCTTTGGGTCGAGGGGGAGTTTCCGTCGCAATGGCGGGAAGGCATTGTCATCCCCGTTTTGAAACCTGGAAAGAACCCTCTGGAGGTGGACAGCTACCGTCCCATTAGCCTCACCAACGTTCTTTGCAAGTTGCTTGAACGGATGGTGAGCCGGCGCTTGCATTGGGTACTGGAGTCTCGGGGCCTTCTGGCTCCGTCTCAGGGTGGGTTCCGTAAAGGCCGCTCCGCCACCGACAATCTGGTGAGCCTGGAGTCGGCCATCCGTACTGCCTTTTCCCGCCGTCAGCACCTGGTCGCTGTCTTTTTCGACATGCGGAAGGCGTACGATACGACGTGGCGTCATCACATTCTTTCTACGCTCCATGGATGGGGTCTTCGGGGTCCTCTGCCGATTTTTATCCGCAATTTTCTGTCGTGTCGTACCTTCCGCGTGCAAGTCGCGGCCTCGTATAGTTCCTCCCACGTCCAGGAGAACGGTGTGCCACAGGGCTCTGTTTTAAGTGTCTGTCTGTTTTTAATAGCCATTAACGGGCTTGCTGCGGCCGTGGGAAATTCTGTCTCCGCTTCCCTGTATGCTGACGACTTCTGCCTTTATTACAGCTCTACTGGCATTGCAGCTGTTGAACGTCAGCTACAGGGCGCTATCCGTAAGGCGCAGTCTTGGGCTGTAGCGCATGGGTTTCAGTTTTCGGCAGCCAAGACCTGCGTTATGCATTTCTGCCGGTGCCGAACAGTCCATCCTGAGCCGCGGCTTTATCTTGCCGACGAACTCCTTGCTGTGGTGGAGACCCACAGGTTTTTGGGGGTGGTTTTCGATGCCCGGTTGACTTGGCTGCCTCATATCCGGCAGCTGAAACAGACGTGTTGGCGGCATCTAAACGCTCTGCGATGCTTGAGCAACACCCACTGGGGCGCCGACCGCTCTACACTGTTGCGGCTCTACCAGGCGTTAATCCAGTCCCGTCTGGATTATGGGAGCCTGGCTTATGGCTCAGCATCCCCATCTGCGTTACGGGTGCTGGACCCGATTCTCCACAGCGGGATACGCCTTGCCACTGGTGCTTTCCGCACCAGCCCTGTGGACAGCGTACTAGTGGAGGCAGGTGTACCTCCGCTGCGGTTCCGATGCCAACGTTTGCTGGCCGCTTATGCTGCCCATGTTCTAAGCTCGCCCGGGCATCCAAACTATCGTCTCCTGTTCCCGCGGTCGGTCATCCGTATGCCAGAACGTCGGCCCCGGTCTGGTTGTACAATAGCGGTCCGCGTCAAGGAGCTTCTCTCTGGGCTCCAGGGTTTCACTGTTCCACCTCCTTTCTGGGCTACTTTGCATACACCCCCATGGTGTGTTCGTCGCCCTAGCCTTCGGCTCGACTTGGCACAGGGCCCTAAGGACTCAGTCCCTCCAGAGGCCTTCCGCCGCCACTTTTATTCTATCCTGGCCACGTATCAGGGCTCTGGTGTTGTTTACACTGACGGTTCGATGGTTGCTGGTCGTGTCGGATATGCGCTCACTCTAGGGGACCTTTCCGAACAACGTTCCTTGCCGGATGGCTGCAGCGTTTACACTGCTGAACTGGTCGCCATCTTTCGTGCCCTAGAGTATATCCGCTCCTGCTCAGGCGAGTCCTTTGTTATCTGTAGCGATTCCCTGAGCGGTTTACGAGCTCTCGACCAGTGTTTCCCTCGTTCTCGTTTGGTAATGGCTATCCACGAGTCTCTGCATACTCTCGCCTGTTGCGGCCGCTCTGTGGTCTTTGTGTGGACCCCCGGTCATGTCGGTATCCCGGGTAACGAACATGTTGACCGCCTGGCGAAAGAGGCCACCAGTCAGCCATCTCTGGACGTTGGCCTCCCAGAGACTGATTTGCGGGCAGTCTTCCGCCGCAAAATCTTGGCGCTATGGGACGATGAATGGCGCGAACTGCCAATGCGCAATAAACTCCGTGCTGTCAAGGAGACGACGGCTGTGTGGCGGTCATCTCTGCGAGCCACTCGCAGGGACTCAGTAGTTCTTTGCCGGCTCCGCATTGGCCACTCCCGGCTGACACACAGTTATTTACTGCGCCGGGAGGACCCTCCTCTCTGTCGCTGTGGGGCAGCTTTGACAGTGGCCCACATTTTGCTGGCCTGCCCCCTTTTAGCAGTGGTCAGGCAGACATTTGCGCTGCCTGCTACGCTCCCTGCCCTTTTAACAGACGACTCCACTATGGCTGACTTAGTTTTACGTTTTCTTCGGGCAGGGGGATTTTATCATTTACTCTGAGTGTTTCTGTTTTATTTTATTGTTTTGTGTTGACTCTGGCCTTTGGCCTATGATTTTCCACTGGTTTTTTAATGTGTTTCTAAGTGGTTGGCTTTTCCTTTATTTATTTCTATGGTCGGCCAACCACCGTCACACTCTGTGTGGTTTTAGTTCGTTTTGTCTTGTCCTTGTCTCCGTCTCTCTTGTTCTGTATCGTCTGTGATCTCTTCTGTTCCTCTTTTTTTATTCTCTGTGGGTGTTCTTTGTCTTTGGAAAAAGGGACCGATGACCATGGCAGTCTGGTCCCTTTCATCCCCCAAACCAACCAACCAACGTTCCCTCAGTATCGTGCATCATTGTCACTTGATGATTGGTATATCCCATATGGTCCCTCTAGTGCAATAATGTTATTGATGGGATCACTCATCACAGACTTTCCTTGTCACAGTTAACTACTGACAGTTCTTGTGGAAATAACCTATGCTAACTCATGCACACTTGGAATTGCTGCTTTCACCCAAATCGAAGGGCAATATAGCAATTTGTGTTGGGTGAAAATGTTCAATTTCAAATCCAACCTCCTAACAAGGCATACACTTCCACAACAGAAAATAGTAAATCACTGACTCAGTCACAGCAGTGGAAGTGACGTTAATGTTAGAAGTAAGCTTTTCCTAACAATGTTGTGAATAAATGAACTACTAAGAATTGATACATGCTATCTAAATTTATCAAAATATGTTCGCTCATATTGAGCAATACCTAGCTGCATTAAGGCAATTCCTTCAATTAATTATCAGTATGCAAATGACACAAAATGCAATTAAGTCTACACCCAAGCACAGAGGTGGTGGAAAACTGTCACTCTTTATTGAACAAAATTACAAAATCTAATATACACAAATGCAAAAATAGCAAGGTGGACCTCAATAACCTTAAGCTAAATGCAGCAATCATTATTAGTAGCTAGAGCAGCAGTGGACATAGTCAGCTCTTCTGTTATTAATTCTGGAGCAATTTTCTCTTATTTTTTTATTTCTCAAATTCTTGAACTTGTGAAGGTACTTTTGAAAATGTCTGTCTCCTATGAGGGTACTGATTGCCATCTTTACAATGCATGTTACCACTGCTTCTTGAGTCTTGTTAGTAAAGAAAAACTGTTTCCTTGTATCTTTTTTAAACTGTTACCAGTTCTCTGATATACTTCCTTATGGGACCTCCTATTGTCATAAATGTTACCAGGTCAGATGCCTCTATTTCAAATGTGAGTCCTTGTGCATTTTCACACTTCAGTCACTTGAGCTCAACTTACCTGCATCTATAACTAACAGCTACGCTGGATTGACAAGTCCCATTGGCAGCATCAACAGTCCTTTGGTGATGAACTTGCCTGTGTAGATCAGAAGTTTCACACCGATGCTATAAATAATTAGAGCTCAGTAATAAACATAATATGCAATTGGCTTCTTAAACTAGCACTGGATTGTCTTGGTGCAAAATATATAAGTTGTGTCTGTCTTTGGGTGAATTAATCAAAATAACTTGGCACATGACTATCTAGTTTGTGTTCAAGGTACTAATAGTAATAATATAGCAGTCAGCATTTCACTATCGGGTTTACATGTGCATATGATTCATCCTCAGTGTTTGCAGTCTTCTAATGCCATATTGTATGATGTAAGAGGGGAAAATTTACAAATGAAGAGTATCCCCAGTGTGTTGGGATACAGTACTAATTATCAAAAATTTGTAAAAGCTTTGATACTGTGTTTGATTGCTAAAGATAATCAATGTCTTCGAATACATTTTTCCAGTGTGTTGTACTTGTGTTCTTTTGTTCAAAAGGTCAATTTAACACAACCAGATTGTCCAGTAGGGACTGTGTAAATTAGTGCGGAGGGGGCAGGCTAACTACAGGCTCAGAGTTTATGAAATCCCTTTAATTATGGTTTGCACTAGTAAATCCAGTGTAGGTACTTCAAGGTGATCAGTTGTAAGCACACTGAGAAGAAATGTTGCACTACTTGCATGTTAAATAGTGTACAATGGCTTATGTCAGCAATGTTTTTAAAGTTGATTGTACTGGATCACTAATATACTCTACCGCATCTGGCCCACAGTACAGTGTGTTGCTTATCGGCACTTGGTATGTGCCATCTCAGCAGGACAGAGTTACGCATCTGCCCAGGTGGCTTGTGGTAGTGTGTTGTTTCAGCTCCACAGGCAGCTGTTACAAAGAGCATTCACATCTAGTATGCAGCAATATTCCACTTTATTAGGTGGCATCAGCACCTATACTCCTCCATGAACCATGGACCTTGCGTTGGTGGGGAGGCTTGTGTGCTTCAGCGATACAGATAGCCGTACCGTAGGTGCAACTACAATGGAGGGGTATCTGTTGAGAGGCCAGACTAATGTGTGGTTCCTGAAGAGGGGCAGCAGGCTTTTCAGTAGTTGCAGGGGCAACAGTGTGGATGATTGACTGATCTGGCTTTGTATCACTAACCAAAACGGCCTTGCTGTGTCGGTACTGCGAACGGCTGAAAGCAAGTGGAAACTACAGCCATAATTTTTCCCGAGGGCATGCAGCTTTACGGTATGGTTAAATGATCATAGCGTCCTCTTGGGTAAAATATTCCAGAGGAAAAATAGTCCCCCATACGGATCTCAGGGCAAGGACTACTCAATAGGACGTCATTATCAGGAGAAAGAAAACTGGCGTTCTACGGATCGGAGTGTGGAATGTCAGATCCCTTAATCAGCCAGGTAGGTAAGAAAATTTAAAAAGGGAAATGGATATGTTAAAGTTAGATATAGTGGGAATTAGTGAAGTTCGGTGGCAGGAGCAACAAGACTTTTGGTCAGGTGAATACAGGGTTATAAATACAAAATGAAATAGGGGTAATGGAGGAGTAGGTTTAATAATGAATAAAAAAATAGGAGTGCGGGTAAGCTACTACAGAGTAGTGAACACATTCTTGTGGCCAAGATAGTCACGAAGCCCATGCCTACTACAGTAGTACAAGTTTATATGCCAACTAGCACTGCAGATGACGAAGAAATTGATGAAATGTATGATGAGATAATAGAAATTATTGAGATAGTGAAGGGAGACGAAAATTTAATAGTCATGGGTGACTGGAATTCAATAGTAGCAAAAGGAAGAGAAGGAAACAGAGTAGGTGAATATGGATTGGGGGTAAGAAATGAAAGAGGAAGCCGTCTGGTAGAATTTTGCACAGAGCATAACTTAATAACTAACACTTGGTTCAAGAAACATGAAAGAAGGTTGTACGCATGGAAGAAGCCTGGAGATACTAGAAGGGTTCAGATGGATTATATAATGGTAAGACAGAGATCTTACCATTATATAATCCATCTGAACCCTTCTAGTATCTCCAGGCTTCTTCCATGCGTACAACCTTCTTTCATGTTTCTTGAACCAAGTGTTAGTTATTAAGTTATGCTCTGTGCAAAATTCTACCAGACGGCTTCCTCTTTCATTTCTTACAGAGATCCCCCCCATGAACCATGGACCTTGCCGTTGGTGGGGAGGCTTGCGTGCCTCAGCGATACAGATAGCCGTACCGTAGGTGCAACCACAACGGAGGGGTATCTGTTGAGAGGCCGGACAAACGTGTGGTTCCTGAAGAGGGGCAGCAGCCTTTTCAGTAGTTGCAAGGGCAACAGTCTGGATGATTGACTGATCTGGCCTTGTAACAATAACCAAAACGGCCTTGCTGTGCTGGTACTGCGAACGGCTGAAAGCAAGGGGAAACTACAGCCGTAATTTTTCCCGAGGGCATGCAGCTTTACTGTATGATTAAATGATGATGGCGTCCTCTTGGGTAAAATATTCCGGAGGTAAAATAGTCCCCCATTCGGATCTCCGGGCGGGGACTACTCAAGAGGATGTCGTTATCAGGAGAAAGAAAACTGGCGTTCTACGGATCGGAGCGTGGAATGTCAGATCCCTTAATCGGGCAGGTAGGTTAGAAAATTTAAAAAGGGAAATGGATAGGTTGAAGTTAGATATAGTGGGAATTAGTGAAGTTCGGTGGCAGGAGGAACAAGACTTCTGGTCAGGTGACTACAGGGTTATAAACACAAAATCAAATAGGGGTAATGCAGGAGTAGGTTTAATAATGAATAGGAAAAAAGGAATGCGGGTAAGCTACTACAAACAGCATAGTGAACGCATTATTGTGGCCAAGATAGATACGAAGCCCACGCCTACTACAGTAGTACAAGTTTATATGCCAACTAGCTCTGCAGATGACGAAGAAATTGAAGAAATGTATGATGAAATAAAAGAAATTATTCAGATTGTGAAGGGAGACGAAAATTTAATAGTCATGGGTGACTGGAATTCGAGTGTAGGAAAAGGGAGAGAAGGAAACATAGTAGGTGAATATGGATTGGGGGACAGAAATGAAAGAGGAAGCCGCCTGATAGAATTTTGCACAGAGCACAACATAATCATAACTAACACTTGGTTTAAGAATCATGAAAGAAGGTTGTATACATGGAAGAACCCTGGAGATACTAAAAGGTATCAGATAGATTATATAATGGTAAGACAGAGATTTAGGAACCAGGTTTTAAATTGTAAGACATTTCCAGGGGCAGATGTGGACTCTGACCACAATCTATTGGTTATGACCTGTAGATTAAAACTGAAGAAACTGCAAAAAGGTGGGAATTTAAGGAGATGGGACCTGGATAAACTGAAAGAACCAGAGGTTGTACAGAGATTCAGGGAGAGCATAAGGGAGCAATTGACAGGAATGGGGGAAATAAATACAGTAGAAGAAGAATGGGTAGCTTTGAGGGATGAAGTAGTGAAGGCAGCAGAGGATCAAGTAGGTAAAAAGACGAGGGCTAGTAGAAATCCTTGGGTAACAGAAGAAATATTGAATTTAATTGATGAAAGGAGAAAATATAAAAATGCAGTAAGTGAAACAGGCAAAAAGGAATACAAACGTCTCAAAAATGAGATCGACAGGAAGTGCAAAATGGCTAAGCAGGGATGGCTAGAGGACAAATGTAAGGATGTAGAGGCCTATCTCACTAGGGGTAAGATAGATACCGCCTACAGGAAAATTAAAGAGACCTTTGGAGATAAGAGAACGACTGGTATGAATATCAAGAGCTCAGATGGAAACCCAGTTCTAAGCAAAGAAGGGAAAGCAGAAAGGTGGAAGGAGTATATAGAGGGTCTATACAAGGGCGATGTACTTGAGGACAATATTATGGAAATGGAAGAGGATGTAGATGAAGATGAAATGGGAGATAAGATACTGCGTGTAGAGTTTGACAGAGCACTGAAAGACCTGAGTCGAAACAAGGCCCCCGGAGTAGACAATATTCCATTGGAACTACTGACGGCCGTGGGAGAGCCAGTCCTGACAAAACTCTACCATCTGGTGAGCAAGATGTATGAAACAGGCGAAATACCCTCAGACTTCAAGAAGAATATAATAATTCCAATCCCAAAGAAAGCAGGTGTTGACAGATGTGAAAATTACCGAACTATCAGCTTAATAAGTCACAGCTGCAAAATACTAACACGAATTCTTTATAGACGAATGGAAAAACTAGTAGAAGCCAACCTCGGGGAAGATCAGTTTGGATTCCGTAGAAACACTGGAACACGTGAGGCAATACTGACTTTACGACTTATCTTAGAAGAAAGATTAAGGAAAGGCAAACCTACGTTTCTAGCATTTGTAGACTTAGAGAAAGCTTTTGACAATGTTGACTGGAATACTCTCTTTCAAATTCTGAAGGTGGCAGGGGTAAAATACAGGGAGCGAAAGGCTATTTACAATTTGTACAGAAACCAGATGGCAGTTATAAGAGTCGAGGGACATGAAAGGGAAGCAGTGGTTGGGAAGGGAGTAAGACAGGGTTGTTGCCTCTCCCCGATGTTGTTCAATCTGTATACTGAGCAAGCAGTAAAGGAAACAAAAGGAAAATTCGGGGTAGGCATTAAAATTCATGGAGAAGAAATAAAAACTTTGAGGTTCGCCGATGACATTGTGATTCTGTCAGAGACAGCAAAGGACTTGGAAGAGCAGTTGAATGGAATGGACAGTGTCTTGAAAGGAGGATATAAGATGAACATCAACAAAAGCAAAACAAGGATAATGGAATGTAGTCTAATTAAGTCGGGTGATGCTGAGGGAATTAGATTAGGAAATGAGGCACTTAAAGTAGTAAAGGAGTTTTGCTATTTGGGGAGCAAAATAACTGATGATGGTCGAAGTAGAGAGGATATGAAATGTAGGCTGGCAATGGCAAGGAAAGCGTTTCTGAAGAAGAGAAATTTGTTAACATCCAGTATTGATTTAAGTGTCAGGAAGTCATTTCTGAAAGTATTCGTATGGAGTGTAGCCATGTATGGAAGTGAAACATGGACGATAAATAGTTTGGACAAGAAGAGAATAGAAGCTTTCGAAATGTGGTGCTACAGAAGAATGCTGAAGATTAGATGGGTAGATAACATAACTAATGAGGAAGTATTGAATAGGATTGGGGAGAAGAGAAGTTTGTGGCACAACTTGACCAGAAGAAGGGATCGGTTGGTAGGACATGTTCTGAGGCATCAAGGGATCACCAATTTAGTATTGGAGGGCAGCGTGGAAGGTAAAAATCGTAGAGGGAGACCAAGAGATGAATACACTAAGCAGATTCAGAAGGATGTAGGTTGCAGTACGTACTGGGAGATGAAAAAGCTTGCACAGGATAGAGTAGCATGGAGAGCTGCATCAAACCAGTCTCAGGACTGAAGACCACAACAACAACAACAACAAGACAGAGATTTAGGAACCAGGTTTTAAATTGTAAGACATTTCCAGGGGCAGATGTGGACTCTGATCACAATCTATTGGTTATGAACTGTAGATTAAAACTGAGGAAACTGCAAAAAGGTGGGAATTTAAGGAGATGGGACCTTGATAAACTGAAAGAACCAGAGGTTGTACAGAGTTTCAGGGAGAGCATAAGGGAACAATTGACAGGAATGGGGGAAAGAAATACAGTAGAAGAAGAATAGGTAGCTTTGAGAGATGAAGTAGTGAAGGCAGCAGAGGATGTAGTAGGTAAAAAGATGAGGGCTAGTAGAAATCCTTGGGTAACAGAAGAAATATTGAATTTAATTGATGAAAGGAGAAAATATAAAAATGCAGTAAATGAACCAGGCAAAAAGGAATACAAACGTCTAAAAAATGAGGTCAACAGGAAGTGCAAAATGGCTAAGCAGGCATGGCTAGAGGACAAATGTAAGGATGTAGAGGCTTATCTCACTAGGGGTAAGATAGATACTGCCTACAGGAAAATTAAAGAGAGCTTTGGAGAAAAGAGAACCACTTGTATGAATATCAAAAGCTCTGATGAAAACGCAGTTCTAAACAAAGAAGGAAAAGCAGAAAGGTGGAAGCAGGGTATAGAGGGTCTATACAAGGGCGATGTACTTGAGGACAATATTTTGGAAATGGAAGAGGATGTAGATGAAGATGAAATGGGAGATGTGATATTGTGTGAAGATATTGACAGAGCACTGAAAGACCTGACTCGAAACAAGGTCCCAGGAGTATACAACATTCCATTAGAACTACTGACAGCCTTGAGAGAGACAGTCCTGACAAAACTCTACCATCTGGTGAGCAAGATGTATGAGACAGGCGAAATACCCTCAGACTTCAAGAAGAATATAATAATTCCAATCCCAAAGAAAGCAAGTGTTGACAGATGTGAAAATTACCAAACTATCAGTTTAATAAGTCACGGCTGCAAAATACAAACACAAATTTGGGAGAAGAGTAATTTGTGGCACAACTTGACTAGAAGAATGGATCGGTTGGTAGGACATGTTCTGAGGCATCAATTTGGTATTGGAGGGCAGCGTGGAGAGTAAAAATTGTAGAGGGAGACCAAGAGATGAATACACTAATTAGATTCAGATGGATGTGGGTTGCAGTAGGTACTGGGAGATGAAGAAGCTTGCACAGGATAGAGTAGCATGGAGAGCTGCATCAAACCAGTCTCAGGACTGAAGACCACAACAACAACATCAGCACCTATATTGATTTGTAGTACATACAGGAGTCATGCATGGAATCCCTGTGTATGCTAGTATAGAAAGATAATCAATCATTATTTAGTAATTTTGGAGTTGCAAATTGATAGCCTCAGTGGCTTTGTAAGTCAAATATACAAAATTACTTCAGGATGTTAAGAGTTTTAGTATGGTACTGTGGTGCAGAGTGCCATAAATATCGATATTTGTTCAGTGTATAAGCATGCTATCTTTGAGGAGAGGGCTTTGGGGAGGATGTTGGCTGCTAACGGGAGAGCCTCCGGACTTGTATCTGTGTAGAAGCGAAGTGCTAATAAATCTGTATCTGAGAGAATTCTAGTTGTTTACCTACAACTATATCTTATTCCCTCACTGGTGACCCCATTTTTTGTGTATTATGCATCCGAGTTACTGCCCGAAGGTTATTTACGCGCCTACTGCATCAGGTTTCTTCGCGATCACGAGGGCCGTTGTTCAGCTTCAGACAATGGCCTTTCAGTACTCACCACCACCCGGATTTCAGCAACATCTCTCCAGCACTCCTACCGTCATAGTGGACATGCCACAAGACTCTTCAGAATCATTCAGCCCGAACATGCAGTGGAATTCATCGAGTGCCACCAGTTTCTTCCAACCATCAACGGTAGCGGACTCTGGCTTTGTTAGCCTAGACCTTTCCATGTGTTCTCCACAGAGTGTTGTTCAGAACATTCCTACTCCTGTGTCAAACGCACAATTCAATACAGTTCATGGCGTCGAGCAAAGTTTTGCTACTGTGGAAAATCCAGTGCTAAAAAAACTCGAATCAGTTCCCGCCACGTGTGTATCCTTCCGCGCCGGCTAGTCAATGTGTGCTCAATGCTTGTCAAACAGTAAATATCACACTGAGTGTGCATCCTAGTGGACATGTGTGGGATCCTTGTGTTGCTTCTAATCAAGTCAACAATTCTGTGCTGGACAGTAATTACCCGAACATCTACAACCAGCCCTACCACTCATGGTCAAGTGAATACAGTGTGCATGACGGAGATTCACCGGCGTACTTAAGTACTTGTGACTTCTCTCTGAGCTACCACGTCAATAATGAGAATGCACATTTTGACTACGATCCTCACACTGTTTGAGCGTCCGTCCCCTCCCCCCCCCCCCCCCCCCAGGCATCAACTGCATTTCACGATACCCACATTACGGGGTGCCAATAATTCAGACTCGCTATCTTCTGCATGCACTACTTCCGTCCGAAGAAATAGGTGCACCTCCGCAGTGACTGCAGTGCCGAATCTGCCAAAACTACCAGACTTCAAACCTGCTCACCCAGAGTTCTGGTTTAACCTGGTTGAGCAAACATTCAATGTCTGTGCTTTGGACGACGACGCATGCTTCGCTTGCCCCATGAACCATCTTCACGACCGCGTAAATTTAATTTACGATCTGGTCAAAGCACCCCCCCCCCCCCCCTCTAGCAGGAAAGTATGCCATGGCGAAACAGACGATACTGGAGCGTGTCTTGAAAACCAGGAGAGAAAATGTGCGACAACTCATCTATGAAGAGCGTCTCGGTGACAGGTCTCCGTCCCAGCTGTGGCGGTACATCCGTCTTCTCGTCAATGAGCAAGTTATGCCTGATGACATGCACGCACAAATCTGGACAGAAAAGCTGCCTTTGCCTGTCCAGACTGCAATCTCTGCGTATGAAGATAGGCCAGTAAATGAACGTTTACGTGCCACCAACAGAGCATACTCCACCAGGCAACGTGAGCTCCGTGCACTGCATTCTGGACGTGACCGCACTAAGAAGCTTTCTGACACCACGCCCTTGTCTGGTGCTACTAATAACAAGTTTGTTAAACTAGCCGCCCTGACTGCACCTTCAACTCCCCGCAACGACAGTGCATCGGCCTCTGTGGAAGACTCTGGGTCATATACTCCGTAACCTAGCAACTACCCACAGGAGCACAGGCCCGCCCAACCTGACTGTTTCTTCCACGCAAGATTCGGGGAGCAAGCTCGCAAATGCCAGTCACTGTGTTCTTACCCAAACTCCAACTGCAGGTAGGCTGCAGTGCCACCTCCTGTGATGTAAACAACGGGCACCATCCAACGTTGCATTCCGTTTCGGACAACAACAGTACGTGTGGTCAAGTCTATGTTCATGTTTTACAATCAGGTGTACGTTTTCTGGTAGACACTGGCGCAGATGTCTCTTTGCTGCCAGTTCGCCTAGCAACCAATAAAGTGCAACCACATAAAACAGTACTTCGTGCAGTGAACTTGTCTACCCCACAGTGTTCGGGTTCTACTCTGTATGCAGTGAAACTTTCGCCCGAGTGTAAGCTGGAGTGGACGTTTCTAATGTCAACAATTGAAGAACCTATTCTCGGAATTGATTTTCTCAAGCACTAGATTTTGTGCAAAATACTGTGTTTTACCCCCCACTAAACAAACATATTCCTTTCACTCCTCCGAGTGACAGTTCGGCTAACATGTGTGCTGTGCTAAGAAGGGTTTAAACCTATCCTTGGAGCTGCAATCTTGGACAAACAAGTGGCTAGTGGAGTAAAGTCTTCAAAGTTGCGGATGGAACGTATGGAAATGCTGCTGCATCTCCGCAACATACACCACGAGTTGGCCTCCATACAACAACGCCTCGCGACACTACAAGCAGACGGCTCGTCGGCTACAGATTAGGTCAGTCCATGCCAATCTGGTGTTCCCATGCCTGCACACGTTAACGACAATGTTTTGAACTCTGTAAACTGTGTCAGCACCCCCTCTTGTAATGACAGTGT
Organism: Schistocerca piceifrons; assembly: GCF_021461385.2. Lineage (NCBI taxonomy): Eukaryota > Metazoa > Arthropoda > Insecta > Orthoptera > Acrididae > Schistocerca > Schistocerca piceifrons. The sequence goes on along the minus strand of NC_060139.1, from coordinate 1,027,864,872 downwards.
ATGCCCGAGTGCTCATGTTCCTTGCGCTCCAAATGGACAATTAACTTCCCAAGCTGCTGTTCGGCCACGTCCACTCGTGCCTACAGCACTCATAGCGCGGCACGGCCCGCTGCCAAGAATCAGTGTACCAACATCACCCATGTTAACATGCGTGTGGCCTTTACGCAGATTACGAGCGGTTGGCACACCTGTACTTCCGTGCCCTCAGCGCCACAGCTTTGCCCATCCGCCACCGCCTGCTCCGCTTCACGGACTCCCGAATGTCGTGCCACACCACATATTGCAGTAGTCACTAATGGCACAGTTCATCAGTTACGTCTAACCGATGGGCCGCCCATATCACAACACCCATGCCACCTCAAACCGGAATTTATGAAAATCGCAAAATAACAATTAGATGAACTATTACAAAAGGGAATAATTGAACCTTCTTCCGGTTGCTGGGCTAGTCCTATCCTGTTTGACCAAAAGAAAGATGGTACTTGGTGTATGGTCGGAGACTATAGGCGCTTAAATGCCAGCACCATCATTGATAAATACCCGGTCCCACACATTGCGGGCTTCAATCATGCGTTTGCAGGTGCAAAGTACTTCTCTGTTTTGGACTGTAAGCACGCATTTCATCAGATTCCTATGGCTCTGGAGGATATTGAAAAGACTGCCATAACCACTCCCTTTGGGCTGTTTCAATACAAATCCATGCCATTTGGGTTTAAAAACGCCCCCCAGACGTGGCAGCATTTCATCACTCAAACTTTATCCCATCTAGACTTTTGTTTTGTATACATGGACGACATATTGGTTTTTGCTTCTACTTTGGAACAGAGTGAGGACCATGTTCAAGTCGTGACAAATATTTTAGCAGCTGCTGGTATTGAACTGAACAATAAAAAGACTCAATTGCACTAGTCACCCGTCACATTCCTAAGTTATGTTGTGTCGTCGGACGGTCTGACACCACCGCAGGACAAGATCAAGCCTGTTCTCAAGATGCCATGCCTCCAGACCTATAGGGAATTACGCAGGTTCATCGGAACAGCTAATTATTACCGTAAACATTTGCCAGCCGCTTCTGCAGTGCAGGCTCCTCTCACAGATGCTCTCGCTGGTCCACAAACTTCTGGCACTCCCCAGGTCCCATGGACACCAGACATGGACAAGGCATTTAACGAACTCAAACTGCTGTTGGCCTCCGCTGCCACTATTGCTCACCCACGTGCAGATGCCACAATGTTTATCACTACTGACGCTAGTGACAATGCTGTCGGCGCAGTACTGAGTCAGACATACAATGATTTTATGACCGCCCTGCAGTTTTTCTCAAAAAAGCTAAACAACGCGCAGAAGACATACTCAGCATTCGACAGAGAATTACTTGCAGTTTACGAGGCCATAAGACACTTCAGACCTGATGTTGACGGACGAGATTTGTATGTGCTCGCTGATCATAAGCCGTTGGTTCCCGCCATAAAAAATCCTGTGGCTGATCCGCCCCCACGACGCTTTCGTCACATCAATTACATCTTGCAATTTACAAATGACATTCACTATATCCGAGGAGCGGACAATGTGGTTGCTGATTTTCTCTCGCGCGTTGGTGCTGTCACAACCTTAATTGACTTAACAGACCTACCTCGGTTGCAATCGGCAGACCCCGATACCATGCAGTTAATTTCGGACCACAGCTCCTCTTTCCAACCGGTACGCTCTACTTTCGCTGGCATATCTGACTTAGTGTGGTGTGATGAATCGACTGGTACGTTGCGGCCATTCATTCCTAAGCCCCTTCAACGCTAGGTCTTTGACAAATTACACACATTAGCACATCCCGGTGTCAAAGCTTCCACCCGTCTGGTATCTGAACAGTTTGTCTGGAGAGACATGCGCTGTGACTGTCAGCCTTGGGCCAGGACATGCGTGTTGTGTCAACAGAACAAAGTTTCCAGGCACACTTCCCCACCCCTTGGCTGTTTTGCCCAACTGCCAGGCCGGTTTCACCATGTTCATGTGGTCCTCATAGGCCCTTTGCCCCCCTCCGAGGGTTTCCGTTACTTGTTTATAGCTATTGACAGGATGACTCGGTGGGCCGAGGCTGTGCCTATTCTGAACATTACCTCTGAGACAGTAAGTTGAGCATTCTTAGATTTGTGGATCTCTAGATTTGGCTCACCTGTTTACCTCACCACTGACCAGGGACGACAATTCAAGTCTTGTTTTCTCCAACTTATGTAAAATGTGTGGTATTGTCAAAATTCATACTTCCGCATACCACCCCCAAAGTAATGGGCTTGTTGAGCGATAGCATCACACCTTAAAGTCTGCCTTGCGTTGCCATGACTCAATATGGACAGAAGCACTGCCCTTCGTGCTTCTTGGCCTTCGTGCGACTTTCAAGGAAGACCTCAAGGGTTCCATAGCCGAGTTTGTGTATGGCCAACCTCTGGTTTTGCCTGGAGAATTAGTCACTCCGACCCCACTTCCACGGCCCTCTGAACTCCCTTCACTTCTCGAGCGAGTGCGCTTGCACTGCAGCAAAATTCAGCCGCCACCTCCGGCTACTCATACACCTCCGTGTGTGTGTACCGCGTACCCTAGACTCTTGTGAGTATGTGTTTCTCAGAGATGACTCAATCAAAGCCCCACTTCAGTTGCCGTACACAGGTCCTTACAGGGTCGTCAAACGCTCTGAGAATAACATGGATCTCCTCATAAAAGACTCTGTAACCACGGTCTCACTCAACCGAGTGAAAGCAGCTTTCATTGAGCCTCAGGTGAACCTCCCTGATTCTGCCCCTATTTCTCCCACTCCTGCTTCGAGCATCCATCCATCTTCTCATGCCATACATTCAGGTATTGATTCTCCACAGCGTGCTTCTCTACCGAGCACTGCTTCTTCTCTACGTTCATCTAATTCGAGTGGCCAATCTTTTCGAGGTTTCACTCCTCACAGCCCTTGCAGTCGAACTGCCAACCACTCGGAATCTACCATTGTGTTACCATCTTCATGTGACAGCTCTTTGTCATGCTGTTCAATCCATGCTGGCTCCTGCTTGCCTTCGGTCACACTCCCTCGTCCGTCAGCTGATCGCCGAAGGTTGTCGCCTGAGCAGTCCAGTGCACCCGCCACCCCCCTCTTCGCAGATGCTTCCCCCTGCCATGGCTTTCCCACACCTCCCTGCCCCCCTACCATTGCTCGTACAGGTGCCACCCAAGAATTCACAACACATGTACACCCTGATGACATACATAAATTATCTGTTGTCGTAGATGGCGATATGGTGTGCGTGGTACTCACGTGTGAAAATGTTGAGGGAGGAAGTGCAGAAACTTGTGTGGTGCGCCACTTTAAATTGGGCACAAATGCTGCGTGTGGCAATTTACGTGCCTTTGTTAGGCCTTCTGGCAAGGTGATTCTCCGCCTGCCTGCTGACGAAGTGCTACACCTCCACTCCAGGACGGGACGTCGTCTTCCGCCTCCGGACTTGTATCTGTGTAGAAGTGAAGTGCTAATAAATCTGTATCTGAGAGAATTCTAGTTGTTTACCTAAAACTATATCTTATTCCCTCAGAACTAATAAATAAACAATGTATTTCACCTTGGTCTGTTTGCAAAATAAAGGATGTTAGATGGGAATAAGGATTGTTCAGACTGTAGCTTGAATAAGATGACATCATAATCACAATTTTAATTACAATGCTGTTAAGGGTCAACAATTTCATGGGTGGTTTGGATTGTTTTGCTTATCTTCCTCGTAGTGGGCAAATCACAAAGATGCACATAGTAGCAGAGCCCTGCTTCACATATGGACCTCCGTTAACCAGCTACGCCATGATGATAAATAAAACAATCCAAACCAACTGGAGATGTGGCAGTAAGGTGTCTTAGCAGGGCACACAAAATTATGTTTAGCCAACAACTAAATTGACCACAGTATTAGTTCCTGAGAATTAAATGGCAAAATCAAATTACTTGTGGAACCCAACGAAATCTTTTCAAACAGCCATGGTTAGGGGATGTTATTATGCAAAAGGCTTTCAAGAAAGTCTCAAAAGAGCGCTAAACATTCCAGCCATTAATAATCTTTTTTATACATGACAGTGGTAGAGGTATTAATTTGATGCCTATATGTCAGACGTTACTCTAAATGAGTGATCAGTTCACCATTAAATCTTCACATTTTACTGTCCCCTTTCCATTATTTTTGAAGAAGGATAGTAGGATGTAACTATAATGGGATCAAAATCTTGTTTTTCCTATCAGGTGATAGTATTAGAAATGGTCAACAGATCGAGCTGAAGGCTGGATCACGATTTGTGTTCCTCACCGTCACACATGTGCAGGCTTGGGGCATGGCTGAATGATGATGCGCACCATCTGTTGTGGCAGGACTCGCTACGTTCCACATTATATTCACACTCTTCATGATGGTTGCCATGCAGTGGAGGAGAGAATAACCTGCACAATACAAATTCCGACTCAGTGTGACATAACTGTGTGCCATCCCATATGAAATTTATTGGTATTTGCAGCTTATAACTAGGTTGCTGTGTCTTAACAGGATAAAATTATGGCATTCTCTAGATGATCCATGGGTGCATAGTGTGAACACATATTTCTTGTAATATTCCTTGTAGTACTGTACTACATCTATCAGCACCAGCAAAAATAAACTTACCTTGGTTGACTCCTTAAGTCAGAAATAGGTTCCTATTATTGCAAAGACATGGATTACTGAGCGCAAAAAATTTGATCAAGACTAATTCCTTGCAAAACAACTCATTAAAGGAGTGTAAACTAATTGGCAGATATATCACCTACTTCAGAATTGGCTTCCTAACTAATCTGAACAAATGCAATTACTTTACACAGTATTAGTTTTTCCAGTGATGATACTTCAGTTAAATGCAAGTCTTCCTAACTGATGTTGCTATTTGGATGTGACTGTCTGCTTATTCAGTTAATGAAACATACTGATTTAACAATATAATCTTATTTTCTCAATGTTCTAGTGCGCCCAGTTGGTCATTGCTTAGCTATGTATAGACTGACTGAGAATGAATAATTAATGGTGTGGTGGTACGGTGCCAAGCTTGCTATATGTCAGCAGAATCAATGTGAAAGCTCAGTACCTTGTTTACCTGAATGAGTCTTATTCAACCAGCTCATGATGATAAATTTTATGAGTGTCACTAAGAATTACATGAAAAGATAAATTGGTAGCCTTTCTACCATACCTACGAGTGGCACTAGAATTAAATGCCAAGAAAAGTGAGGAAGAATAGACAAGATGTACTTATTATTTTGGGTCTAATGCGACAGTTTGAATTTTTTTTTAGCTTCTGGAAGGGTTTTTAAAGGGATTTTGTTCCTCAAAGGGCACTCTCTGTGCACAAATTAAACAATTTTCAATATATTTCTGTACATCTGTTTGTCTGCCTTTCTTCCAAAAGTGAGAGGCTAACCTAGCATTTGTGGCATGTCACCCATTATGCCAGGCCTGCATAATGTCATGCCATTGCGCCATAATGCACTGCTGTAATTCTTTAAGCATTACCACTCTGTTACCCAAGGTTGTCTTCAGTGACAAATTATGGATAGGAAACCTACTGATGACATTCTACATCTCTCTCTTGCACTTCCCATAGCTCCTCTTTTAAAACATCACCTATTTGAACAATTCTGACCTTTTGGCTCAACCCATCTGCATTCTGATGGAGACAGCCTGACTTAAGACATACTGTGTCATCACACTCTGATAGCTTCGATGCCCATCAAGTTAAGTGAGTACTGGGGTAATTAAACTTAACATCCACACAAGAGTGGTGTGGTCAGTGACCACAGTTAACTTGCATCCCTACAGATACCACTTAAAATAATTAACTCCAAACTTAAGAGACAAAACTCTTTCTCAGTAATGCTATAATTAATCTCAGCTACATTTATCTGCCTAGAGATGAAACCTATATGTCTTTCTTCATCATTGTATTCCTGAGAAAGAATTTCACCCACAGTGTAACCAGATGCATCCATGGAAAGAATAAACGGTTTTTCAAAATCTGAGTAGATTAACAAAGGTGAACTCATTGAAACATAGTTAATTTTTTTCATAGCTATGTCACATTCCTCTGTCCACTCAAGTTCAACACCCACCTTTAACAACTTTGTCAGTGGCTTGGCTATCATAGGATAGACCTCCACAGAATCATGATAAAAATTTGCTAGTCCCATTAATGACTGCAACTCTTTAAAGTTTGTAGGTATTGGAAAATTGTCTACAGCTTTTGTCAACCTATGGCTTAACTCCATCTGCAATAATAACATATCCCAGGTACTGGACCTATTACTTAGCAAATGGACACTTCTCATCTTCAAATTTAGGTGTGCATTTAGCGACCTAGACAACACAGTCCCTAATCTCTTTCTGTGTTCCTCAATTGTCCTTGAAAAAATTATTATGTCATCCAGATACACGTGACACATAATAGGCTTCAAATCTCTCAAGAGTAAGGCAGCGAATCTTTGAGAAGTGTCAGGTATATTCCTTAGACCAAAAGGCATATGGAGAAACTCACATAATTCAGCGGGAATCACAAAAGGCTGACACCCAGAGTGCATGTCAAATGTGGTAAAACACTTACAATTCCCTAATCAGTCCAATGTTTTGTCGATATGGGGTAGAGAGTAAGTGTCAGGGGTAGTGACTTTGTTCACTACTCTCATATCATCACACTCATGAAAGGACTTCTCTCCATTCAATGACTTTTTTGGGACCATGACTACAGGTGACCACCATGTACTTCCAGAAGGTTGAGTAGCTTCTTCAACAACAGATTGTAAATTAAATGGTACTCTATATGATTTCTGAGCAATCGGTCTAGTGTCTCCCATGAAAATTCCATGCTGTACAAGGCCAGTTGCTGGCAAATTCTGCTGTTCCTTGAACATCCATGCATATTCCTCCAGAACTGGGTGGTAAAGATTGTGATTTGACTTATGCAAATGCACCAACTTCTCTCACAACTACTTCCATAATGCAGGTGTAACTTCAACAATGTTTCTCACTACCAAGTTCTTCCTGTTACTTTGCTTAAACTTGTTTTTCATTTTGAACATCTGTTTCTCTTCTCCACCTACCAATATCATTCTCTGTGCAATCTCAATATCCTGTTGACTGAAATCATCAACATAAACTGGTGCTATACACTATTTTCCTAAAACGTCTGGTTACTTACGCTTCTCTTAACATGGGTTGGCAACCAGTCAAGAATGTTCTTCTGGCTGAGCAGATTGACCAGAAAGTCTGAGCCTAGTGGTATTCTTGTTTTCACATCAATCCAGAGAACTTTTCCCATACCTCCACTGATTCTGGTATGGGTGTTAATTTTTAAAGCCCATGTACATGGTTCTATTGGGCTTGTGTAAGAAGCCTCATACCACAAGTTTCTTGTGACTGAGATGCACGCTTACTGCCAAAACAGTGAGTTGCCTGACTGAATTGAACAGTTCATATCTTGTAACCTATCACCACCTGAAAACAGTGTAGGAAATCATTCCCTAAAATGAAATCAAAATCTCATCTGCATCTCCTCACTTCTTCCATGTCAAACTCTTCCACTTATATTGTACCATGGTGGCCTGAGCGCACACTTGTCATTTTGGGACATAAATAAAACACTAATTTGAACTCCGGTATCTACTAACTTGGGGAAAGTCTCCACTCTGATTTTACCTTCTAGTACTAAACCCATAACCTCATTAGTCCTTCCCTTCTTGACTGGATTCATAGTTCTGACTGGCAACAGGCAGGGGGGGGGGGGGGGGGAGGTGTGGGTGGCAGGGCCTGCCCCTCACTCATTCCCTATTGTGTATTGTTTCACTGGAGCCTCCCATTTCTTCCGTCATCCGTCATTTTGTGGAGAAGCCCTCTGAGGAAAACTTCATCCCTTGTGAACATTTATTTATTTTTATTTATTTTATTATCCATCTTTAGGCATTAAAAATGCAATTGATGTCGTCATTTGTGTACATATACAGTTTACATAACTAACAGAAATGGTGTAATATATTGTAGATCATTATTGTCTAATAAGATACAAAAATTTGTCCTTGATGCTGCACAAGGTATTTGCATTATATTTACATGTATAAGTTTAATCTAAGTGAAACTATATTAGTACCGGTACTTAAGATCATCTTTAGTACACATTATAAACTCTTCCATTGTACAAAAAGCTTTTTCTCTAAGCCATTTCTTTGTGACACTTTTAAACTCATTCAGTGACACATCATGTGCCTCTATTGGCAACATGTTAAATAGTTTTACTCCCATCTACCTGTAACTATCTTGAGTTTTCTTTAGTCTATCAACTGGGATGTCAATTTGCTGTTTTATATGCGTGTCATGGTGATGAATAGATTGTCGTAGTTTGTGACTGTCGGTTTTCTTTTGTGTGTATCAGACAACTTAGTATAAAGAGGGCTGCAACTGTTAGTATTTTTAAATTTTTGAAATATGATCTACAAGACTTGTTATTTCTGACTCCATGGATGCATCTGACTGCCTTCTTTTGCCACATGAAAACTTGCTTTGCTCCGGGTGAGTTTCCCCACAACAAAGTGGCATATGTTAAATGGGTGTGGAAAAAGGCATAGTATGCATTGAGTAATAACTTACCACTAACACATGACCTTAGTTTACCTAACAAATATGACACATGTGCTAACTTAGTACAAATATAATCGGTATGACTCTTCCACATTAATTTAAAGTCAAGATGGATCCCAAGTAGTTTAGGTGAGACCCAATCAATCTTATCACTCTTAACACACAAGCTAAAGAGAATATTTACAGTTTTATCATGAGTTAAATGCAAGTCATTGAGTTGGAACCACTTGATGGCTGCTCTGAGATGAGCCTCACTTTCCTCGTTTAATTTTCCTAAATCTTTCCCTGCTGTAACAAAAGTTGTATCATCTGCATAGAGTGTGGATTTACATAAGATGGTGCTGGGCAAGTCATTTACATATATTATAAAAAGTAAAGGTCCAAACACAGAGCCTTATGGTACACCCTGCATGATATCCAAGACATTTGACCTCATATTCTTAAAATGCGCAATTTGTTTTCTGTTGCTCAGATAGGATCTGATCAGAGATAGTTCTGAGCTTCTAATACCATAGCAGTGCACTTTTTCTAGTAGTATCCTGTGACTGACAGAGTCAAATGCCTTGCTGAGGTCCACAAGAGTGGCATTAACTGATAATCCTGATTCGAATGATGACAATATACATGAAACAACATCTTCAACTGCTTTTGCCGTTGACGGGCTGGACCTGAAGCCATACTGAGAGTCACTAAGAATGTTATTCACAACAGATGTTGACTGATTTGGAGCTGTATGCAATATTCCACTACTTTTGATATGATGGGTACAAGGGAGACTGGACGGTAATTATTAGGACAGGACTTGTCACCTTTCTTGTGCAGTGGAGTAATGACTGCCATTTTTAAGGATGCAGGGAAACAGCCACTGACAAACATCCGGTTCATAAGAGAACAGAGTGGATGTGCTATTACATCTGCTATTTTTTTTATTACAAAGTTGGAGAGACGATAAATGTCTTCTGATTTTGAGTAACTTAATTTTGCTATTGCAGTTTTAATATCTGTTACTTTTACTTCTTTCCATTTAAACACAGGAACCATATCCTCAAAATTTTGTAGAAATGAATTTCTATTATTTGAGATATGGTTGTTATCACATTTATGGGTATGTTCGTTTGCAGCACTGTTATTCATACTGGCAGCATTAATGAAGACGGTGTTGAAATCATCCAGTGTGATACAAGCATTATATGAGTTATTTTTGTTAACATCTTTATTTCTACCCAGATGAGTCTTGATAATAGTCCAGACTGCTTTGCATTTGTTTTGGGACTTGTTAATATAATCATCATTTGCCTTGTTTATTTATTTATTTATTTATTTATTTCTTGTTCCATAGATCCAGTTAGTGAGTCAATCACAAGTATATGGAACGTGTCAAATTGTACAGGTTTCAATTTAAACTTACAATAAATACAAGGGCATTTCAATGGCAAATTGTACATAGTTTAAGTAAGACATACTATAAATACAGTAACAGATACAATGTCAGCTAGATAACATAACTACCATTTGACAGAAAAAGGAGTTTCAAATAAAGGTTAAAGATAAGAGCACAAAGTTAAATCAGATATTAGGCCTACAAGAGTAAATACATGTACAGCCAATCTGTTGTTACAAAAAGTGTGCTAATGCCCAAATGCACAATAAAATCAATTGAACTACTTCTAGACATAATACGTTTAGTGATGGTATACATTTTCTTTCAGGTATTCATCCACAGTATAAAAAGATTTCTCTGTCAGGTAATCTTTGAGAACTTGTTTAAATTTTGGCAGTTCTGTATGAACACATTTGATATGTAGTGGTAGAGCATTGAACAGCTTAATGCTGGAGTAGTAAACTCCTTTTTGTACCAGAGTGAGACGTTTCATTTCTAAATGTAGATTGTTTTTGTTTCTGGTGTTATAACCATGGAATTTACTGTTGTCTTGGTAGATGGAATAATTTTTGCACACAAAGGTGAGCAAGGAAAAAATATACTGTGAGGCAGTTGTTAGGATACCTATCTTCCGAAACAAGTGCCTGCAAGAGCGTCTTTGATGGACCCCACACATTATTCTGATTGCTTTTTTTTGGATGGTGAAAACTTTTTTTGCAAGTGGTTGGTTCCCCCAGAATATGATAGCATATGACATCAATGAGTGGAAGTAGCCAAAGTAGGCAACCTTAATAGTGTCAACTTCAGCCACTGAAGAAATTACCCGTAATGCAAATGTTGCCGAGCTAAGTTTTTTACATAGATGAAGAATGTGAACTGACCAATTACATTTACTGTCTATGTAAGCACCCAGGAATTTTGTGCCTTCAACTTTCTGTATTGGTTGCTCTCTACATTTTATGTTCTCTACATTTTATGCACTTGCTTAACCTAATTTCTGCCTTGTATTTGTTCCTCAGACTTATGTAGTTTGCTTTTTCGGCTTCACTATTTTTTGATTTGTCATAGGAAATCATTAACAGAGTTCTGAGCCTTTGTAGGTCGGGTGTGAACCAGTTATGCACTGATGTGAGACCATGTTTCCTCATAGTTCCCTTATTTTTTCTCATTACTTTAGGGCAGCAAGTTTGAAATGTATCTGACAATGCACTAATGAATAATGTAAATGGTTTTTCAATATGGTTACTTTGCAGCAGAATGTAATTCCAATTTGTCATCTTTATTTGTGTTCTGTAGTTATCAATGTTCTCTTCAATCAAAAGCCTAATGTACTTAATTTTATTGGAGACAGATGCTGGCTCTTTTGTTATCAATTTTAACCAAATACCTTTATGGTCTGATAAAAAATGAGTATTGAATAGCCCTAGTTCATACCATTTGTCTCAACATTTGTGATTACATTATCAAGGCAGGCAGGCTGTCTTGTTGGGTTTTCATTAATGTAGTGCATGTCATGTGATCTTAGCATATTCAGAAGATTGAGTTGTTTAGGTGTGTTCTGCCTTATATCAGTATTTATGTCACCAACAATTAAAATCTTATATTTAGGCCACATATCGAGGTGTAGTATCAGTTTCTGTAAGGCCTGTGCAAATACTTCAACATCATTATCAGGTGTGCGGTATACAGACACAATTATGAGTTTTAACATGGGCAGTAACATTGCTGCTATTTCCAGTACATTTTCTATATAGTAATCATTAACACTTTTGTAGCTTGGATGTCCAATCATGTGGCATTTTGTGCAACAAGGTGTGCAACAGTGCTCTGCAGTGTGATTTGGCTTTCTGCTCCACTGCTATCATTAACAAAAACTTGGTGTGATTCATGACTGTGAGCAGGTTTCTAAATGAACCACCCTGCTTCTTTGCATAATAATGCTAAGCAAATTGCCTCATGCAGAGAGGTGGGGGAGGCTACTTTTACCTCACTCCTCATCTGTGGATTAATTCCCTACATAAATACATCAATCAGTCTGACTTCAGCCTCTTTGATTAGCACGTCATTACGGGTTTGATTCTTCCTTAAGGTATAACTGCGGCAAGATTCAGTTCTGATGCAATCAGCAAATACTTCAAAATTTTCTCTGTTCTTCTTTGAGAGTGTCAATAACTAATCACAGTAATAACTGACACCCTGCTTATCAGAGTTGCATTCGCTAACCCATTTGCCACGATATCAAAAGTGACTGTGTCATGTAATACATCAACTGACTCTATATACATCCATGCATTGCCAGAAAGTTTCAATACATTTAAAACTGCCAGTCCAGGAATATGTTTTCCCTACATCATGGAGATTTAGGAGGAGCATGATGATATTTTCTCCTAGTTTTCCAGAAACTGAAGGTGCAAAAGTAACAGCAGGGAGCATACTCGCAACATTAGGCACATGTTTGATAGGAGCCACTACAGTGACTTTGGAAGAGTTTGCAGCAGTCTGTACTGACACCTGCAAGGTTTCCCAGTGGGGCTCAAATAAAGCTTCATCAAGCTGTCCCTGTAACTCTAATTTCGTAAGTGCCATTGCATTAAGTTGCATTTGTAAGAGCACAAGACAATCTACCTCATCATTTGAAGCAACAATGGGTGCAGAAGCGTCTCTGGCAAAGTACATGAATGCGTAACAGGTATGGTTACAAAATTAAGGCGAAGATTTCTGTAGAACAACAATGTTACAAAATAGGGGTTTCAACAGTAAGTAATACTAGATTAAGCAGCAAAGAGTTCCCACAGTTGGGGATAGCATTGCAGATCGTGAAGAAAAGAAAAGATGTATTTGCAGTGACACATTAACATCCTGCATCACTGGAGACAGTGGCAAAGGTGGTGGTGTTGACAAACCAGCAGTACAGCAGTGCCAGGCTTTTAGATGACAGGGACAGTGGAGGCAGCATCTGTATGCAGTGGTGAGGTGACATGGATCCCTGGTGGTGCAACAAGATTCTGTGGCTACAAAGACACAGCGTGGTTGACAGCATGCACAAGAATGTGCATACAGCATCTCAGCATCTCCAAGGCTGTAGCAGCAGTGTGGCACAGTCCGGAGAGTGCCCTCATGTGGCCCATGCAGCAAAGGGGCTGTCTATGGCCTAATGTGTTGATGGTGCTCACCACAAATGTTGACTCATGGCAAGCGCAAAATATGCTCTTCCAAGCACAAACAGGACGTTGAAGTTTTCTATAATGGACCAGATTACATGGTAACTACCTGGCTAACAGGCTCTGCAAGCTCATATCCCTCAAATTAGAGTGGCAATAATCCCCAAAGGAAACTTGTCAGCTGGACATAACAGTGAGATAACCTGTCACATCAGCTTACAACAATTTGTACATGTTTGACTTGGTCAGGATGGGACAATGAGTGAGACGTGGGATGACGAGTGGTGTTGGTAGAAAATATTCAAAAGAAAAGACTGTTTCCAGTGGAGGTTTTATTTCTCCAAAATTCTATGCCTAAGGGGTACACAGAACTCAAGATACTTACGGCAACAGGAGGCTGCGATAGCAAAATTGCGTCCGCAAAAAGGAGGAACTAGTGGACATGTCCGGTCTCAGACTGAGCTGGCAGGCAAGAGAGCATTCTCAATACCAATGCATTCTTACTATCCCATCTGGCGCACTCCACATGACAGTCCCCAGTCCTCCTACTGGTGGACAGAGTGTGCTTCAGTGGACATCCCTCTGTTGGTGGTACACAACATAGCATCCCTAGTCAGCAATACTCCTGTGGAATGATCTTCACATGGACTCGGAATAGGTGTTACACAAAATGTTTGGTACTATGTCGACCCAGCCTCAGCCACTGTTCTCACACACAAAATGTTTGGTACTATGTTGACCCAGCCTCAGCCACTGTTCTCACTGAAGAGACAGTGCCGTATATGATGTGAAAGACAATTAAAATGTAAAATTTAAAATCCATTTTTCCTCTCAATAAGACTGCTCACCACGCACATTGTTCAACCTGTTCTCCCATATGTACACATAGAAACAATATCTTTCACAGTGGGTTGTCCCGACACTTACTACTAAATGTCATGAACATCTTTTATTGTCATGGAAGGTTGGAAGCGGGACACGCCATCCGAAAAGGTCATAACAATCTTCACATTCCCCCACTAAGATGAAAGATGTCTTAAACAATTCATTACAACAATTTGGAAAATTGTGATGTTAACAATCAAATTATTTACAATTATGTTTCATGTTTACTATTTGTCTAGCAAATTTGCTGTACAGTTCCCCTGTAGGTACCATAATCATTTATGAAACATACTCCCATTTCATTAACTACCTCCCATGTAAGTTTTGTGAATTAGTTCCTCTTCACTTTAGATATCATCTCCATTTTACTTAATACTGTCACACTAACAAGAGGGTTTACATGTGAAACACTTCCCAAACTTCCTTTGTCCTTAAAGTTGGACCCACTTAAGCTTTTATTCCATAACTATGAAGCAGATAAGAGACTAGCTGTTCCCTTTCAATGCCCATCACTATAACTTTCGTTTCTATTTATATTAATTGGGGTCTTGTTTACAGAACACTTTTTCATTTATCTTATGCATTGTGGATAGCATTGTTTCATATAAATCACAAAACCTACATTATCAATTAACGCTTTTCTGCATACAGGATTGTAATCATTTCAATGTAGTTAAACTTTCTTTTCAAGAATCAATGAGAGCTTTGTTCTCCATTTCAGTCCTATTATCTTAAAGTTATCTTCTACTTTACTTTATGCCTTTTTATATGCTTTATATTTCACTATGATAACGGAATATTTTTCTTATTTAATCATCACACTCTTAAAATGTCTGGAGTTTAATGTTTACTATTTGTGTAGCAAATTTGCTGTACAGTTCCCCTGTAGGTACCATAATCATTTATGAAACATATTCCCATTTCATTAACTTCCTCTCATGTAAGTTTTGTGAATTACTTCCTCTTCACTTTAGATATCATCTCCATTTTACTTAATACTGTCACACTAATGAGAGGGTTTACATGTAAAATAGTTCCCAAGCTTCCTTTGCCTTGTCACCTTATATTGTTGACCATATATTGTATATAAAAACAAAGATGAGGTGACTTACCGAACAAAAGCGCTGGCAGGTCGATAGACACACAAACAAACACAAACATACACACAAAATTCAAGCTTTCGCAACAAACTGTTGCCTCATCAGGAAAGAGGGAAGGAGAGGGGAAGACGAAAGGAAGTGGGTTTTAAAGGAGAGGGTAAGGAGTCATTCCAATCCCGGGAGCGGAAAGACTTACCTTAGGGGGAAAAAAGGACAGGTATACACTCACACACACGCACATATCCATCCACACATACAGACACAAGCAGACATATTTAATATGTCTTTTTTTCCCATTCATTTATACAAAGATGTTGCTCCTTAACCTTTCAACCCATCCTGGTCGCTATATATTTACATTTCCATGCTCCTACAAATTTACATTCACACCTGTGCTTTCACTCTTGAGTGGGCACACCTATGTATAAAGTGCACACAGTCACAACTAAAAGTGTTTTGCATCTTTTTTGTTTGTTTGGCATTTTAGGGCGCAAAACATCTAAGGTGTTAAGTGCCCAGTAGAGAACCGTAGAATGCTGGGACCAAGAGGGTAAAAAACCATTGTGAGGTCCAATACAGAAAGGAAGAAAAAAACAGATCTAAAACGTCAACACATTACGGAAGAGTATCTAAAAGATGTCGACAAGACACTGGAGTCACCAGGTAGAAATCAAATCTCTTTTGTCATATTACTGCATTTTAAAAACTACAACGTGAGCCACAGCTCGCACGTCATCCGCTAAAATGTCCGGCAAAGTGGGCGGCAGGCCGACCCTGAGATGTAAGTGGCTAAAATAGGGGCAGAGGATCAGGAAATGTCTTACTGTTAATGGCTGTCTACAGAAAGGGCAGCTGGGTGCAGGGTCACCACTCAACAAGTGGCAGTAACTAAAGCTGCAGTGCCCTATTCGCAACCCAGCTAACATTACTTCCTCGCAGTGAGATGGCCAGGAGGTAGTCGACCAGGCTGTTGGGAGAGGTTTGACTTCTCTGAGTTTGTTCCCATGAAGGGAGCACCAATGGTCATACCAAAGTGATGTAACACGCCAATAGAGAAAAGTACAAATACCTTGCAAGGGAACAGAGTAGGAGGCTGGCCGACCGAGATGGACTGTGGCCTTGGCTGCAGTATCAGCAACATCATTCCCAGGCACACCAACGTAGCCAGGAACCCACATGAACATCACTTGGTCTACCCCATCCGGGAACAAATGGAGGCAGTCCTGGATCCGTCGAACGATGGGGTGGACTGGATCAGGACATCCAGACTCTGAAGGGCACTGAGGGAGTCAGAGCAGATCACACAGAGAGTGAGCTGGTGCCTCCTGACATAGTGTACAGCCTGATAGAGGGCAAAAACTCTGCTGTAAAAATTGTGTACTGGTCAAGAAGCCAGTATTGAAACTTATCAGCCCTGATGACAAAAGCACAACCAACACTGTGGGCAGACTTGGAACCATCAGTGCACAAAAACATGCTATCGACAAGTTGTGATCGAAGTTCAAGACATTTGCAGTGATAGGTCAGCGCAGGAGTCAAATCCTTTGGGAATGAGCTGAGGTCAAAATGAACACAAACCGGCGTCTGAAGCCAAGGTGGTGAAGGGCTCTCCCCGATTCAGAAAGTGGCAGGAAGTGTGAACTGTAGCTACTGAAGCAGATGACGAAAGCGGGGTCCGGCAGGCGTCATAAATGAAATGTACATCTCGTATTGGTGGTTCAGAATGTCATCAAAAAATGGGTCAAAGGTTGGGTGGCCTGGTATGGAAGAAAGCCAAAATGCATACTTACTGAGTAGGATGTCACGCCAGTAGGACAGTGGTAGTTCACCGGCATCTGCGTAGAGAATCTCAGCTGGGCTAGTACGGAAGGCACCAGTGGCGAGACGGATCCCCAAACGGTGTATTGTATTTAGATGGCATA
This sequence comes from Schistocerca piceifrons, assembly GCF_021461385.2. Taxonomy (NCBI): domain Eukaryota; kingdom Metazoa; phylum Arthropoda; class Insecta; order Orthoptera; family Acrididae; genus Schistocerca; species Schistocerca piceifrons. The sequence continues at coordinate 1,027,847,757 of NC_060139.1, read as the reverse complement.
AGATAGGTGGATGTGCAGAGGAGTAGACAGTGCATCCATCATCCAACTTGGAGTGGACAAGAGATCGATAGAGGCAGAGGAGGACAGTCCAGTCAACTCCCCAAGAGGTACCACTCAATACACCAAGGACATTGGGGGACTGGGTGCAGCGTGCAGCCAGGTAGGACATGTGGGGAGACCAACTGAGTTTCCTATCAAATGTAAGACCTAAGAACTTCGTTGCACCCACGAACAGGAGAGCATTTTGTCCCAGTCACAAGGACAGTGGAAGAAATGCCTTGTATCGCCAGAAGTTGACGCAAACGGATGTGGTAGCAGAAAAGTGGGAACCATTTGTGACACTCCATGAATAGAGATGGTCCAGACAATGCTGAAGACAGCATTGTAGGAGATACATGCACTCAGAGCTGCAATAAATAGCAAAGTCGTCAACGAAAAGAGAGCCGGAAATGCCAGCTGGAAGGCAGTCCATAATTGGGTTGATGGCTCTGAGAAAGAGGACGACACTCAGTACGGAGCCCTGAGCACTCCATTCTCCTGTGAAAAGGTGTGGGATAAGGAGGAACCCACATGTACACGGAAAACTCAGTCTGTTAAAAATTTCTGGATGAAAGTGGGAAGACGACCACAAAGGCCCCATGTGTGCATAATATGTAGAATGCCTGTCTGCCAACAGGTATCATGGGCTTTCTCCAAATCAAAGAAAACGGCCACTGTTTGTTGCTTCTGCAGAAAATTATTCATGATTAACGTCGACAGGGTGACGGGATGATCAACCGCTGAGCGGTGCTTTCAGAACCCACACTAAACATTAGTAAGAAGATGGTGGGACTCCAGCCACCACACTAATCGACCATTGATGATGCATTCCATCACCTTACAAACACTGCTGGTAAGGGAAATTGGGCAATAGTTGGAACGAAGAGGTTTATCTTTACCAGGCTTAGGTATGGGGACAATAGTAGCTTCACACCAATGTGTAGGAAATACACCGTCAGTCCAAATACGGTTGTAAGTATCAAGGAGAAAGCATTTTCCCGCAGGAGGGAGATTCTGCAGCATAGATTGTATCAGACCCAGGAGCAGAATACCAGGATGAGAGAGCATGCTCGAGCTCCCTCATAGTAAAAGGAGAATTGTTGCATTTTCGATTCAAAGAGAGAAAAGAGATTGCACCTGTTTCTGAGGAAGGAAGGCAGGATGGTAGTGGGCGGAGCTTGAAACCTCCGGAAAGTACTGGCCCACGGCGTTGGAAACATCGACAGAGTCGACTATGACGTTTCCCGCCACAGTCAGACCAGGAATTGGGGAGTGGGCAGTAGTGCCAGAAAGCTGGCGGAGGCCAACCCAAACGAGAGAGGATGGAGTAAATCTGTTGAATGAACTGGTGAAGGAAACCCAGCATGCTTTCTTGCTTTCCTTAATAGTGTGACGGCACTGCACACGTAGTTGCTTGTAGTGGATACAATTCGTTAACGTAGTATGACGGTGAAAGACACTAAGCGCACATTGTCAGTCACGAATTGCATCCACGATCCACAGTCCACCAAGGGACCAGGACCCAATGGGGAGAAGTAGTAGTATGAGGGATAGAGGATTCGGCAGCCGAGAGAGTAATGTCCACGAGGTGCTCAACCTGATCATCACAGCTGGGAAACAGCCATTCATCAAAGACTGCCAAGGAGGAATATAGCATCCAGTCAGCAAGAGAGAATTTCCAATGAGCGGGCCGCTATGGCAGGGTTTGATGGTATAAGCGAGTCACAAAAGGAAAGTGGTCACTCAAGTAAGTATTGGAAAGAGCACACCACTCAAGACATCAAGCTAGCTGGGCACAGCAGATCGAGAGGTCTAAGTGGGAATAAGTGTGCGTGGAATCAGAGAGAAACGTGGCTTCACTGGTGTTAAGGCACACAAGATTAGGATGATTCAGAAGATCCGCCAAAAGAGAACCCCTCAGGCAGGCAACAGGCGAGCCCCAAAGAGGATGATGGGCATTGGTGTCACCGAGGAGCAGAAAGGGTGGAGGAAGCTCAGAAACAAGCTGCATCAGGTCCGCCCTAGTGACAGCAGAAGACGAAGGGATATAAATGGTGCAGAGGGAAAAGGTACATTCGGGAAGGAAAACATGGGGAGCAACTGCTTGCAGGTGGGTGTGCAAGGGGATCGGACAAAGACAAACATCATCTCGGAGAAGCAGCATGACCCCACCATGAGCAGCAATCCCCACCGTATGGGGAAGGTCCATCCGTAGCGAAGTAAAATGGGAAAGAGCAAAATGGTCTTGAGGACATAGCTTGGTTTCTTGGAGACTGACTACAAGCAGACATTGCAATCACAGGAGCAGCTGAAGGTCCACCCTGTTAGGCCAAAGGTCACGGATATTCCACTGTAAAAGGGCAATACAATTTAGGAACACCAGAGAATGAAGAAGAAACACTCACCTCAACAGCCGCTTAGGGCAGGCTGTCGAGGGAGGATGGCCACTGGAATCCATAGGTGGGGGATCTTCGTCCATCAACTCAGCAGGATCAACGAACCTTCCTTGGTGTCGGTCAGTTTAAAAGGACTGATAAGGCTAAGAGGGCCGACGAGTCGGAGAGGGGGAAGACTGTTTGCCTTTCGACAATTGTTTTGGCTTTTGCGATTGGCAGAAGAGCCAGACGGCTGCGAACTCATGGTATGCAAGAAATCTTCCCAGGAATAATCCTTTTTGAATTGACGGGTCACTGGCTATGTTGCAACCGTCTTCGCTAGTGAGGGCAAAGAACGGGTAGCAGAATCGACAGCTCAGGAAGTGGGAGATGGAGTGTCAGCTTGAAGGCAAGGCTCACCAACAGTTTCCAGGCAACAGGAAAAGGTACCTTCTCCTTCACCCTTATCTCCTGAACAGCCCGCTCGTCTTGATAGATGGGACAAGAATGAGAAGAAGCAGCATGTTCTCCATGACAATTAACGCAGCGAGGGGAAGGAGCTGGACAGGCGCCCATGTGTGCATCCCTGCTACAAGTGACACATTTGGCTGTGTTTTTACATGACGTGCTGGTATGACTGAACTGGTGGCATTTATAACAGATTTACAACAGATTGGGAACGTAAGGGCACGCAGAGATGACTTCATAGCCTGCCTTTATCTTAGTAGGAAGTGTTAACCAATCAAAAGTCAGGAACAATGTGCGAATGGGCACCAAATCGGCAGTTTCCTTCTTCATAACTTGATGAACAGCAGTAACGTCCTGATCCAATAGATAATTAGTTATTTCATCCTCCATCAAACCATCCAACAGCCGGGTGTAGATAATACCGTGGGATGGGTTAAGTGTCTTGTGAGCCTCCACTTTTATAGGATATTCGTGCAGGATTTGGGCCTTGAGTAGTTTCCGGGTCTGGAGAGCACTATTAATTTCCAAAAGGGGAGTACCACTGTGGAGATGAGAGCATGACTTCACAGGGCCGGCAATGCCATCCGCGCCTTTCTGTGTAACAAAGGGGTTAACAGTAGCAAAAGTCTGGTTTTCATCTAAATGTGAGACTACTAGATATCAAGGCACAACAGGAAGAGACACTGAGGCAGGAGCCTCATTCCACTTTCTTTTATGAGAAACACTCGGAGAAACAGAAGGAAAGTCAGTCATTGGGAAGAAGTCCCCCATGATTGTCAGTGTCTCCGATGGCGCACTCCTTCCAGCCAGGGGCTCCAAAGGGGAGCCCTCCGCCTTAGGTGATTGTCCTCACCTTAGGTCACACCTCCTGAATGACAAACAGAGGGACCAATCGGCAGAGATAGGCAGAGGAGGAAGGTAACAGCTCAGGCAATCACCTCTCCCTGGGCCTGGCCTGTACCGGAGGTACATATGGGCCCTAAATGCCAACCCGGGGCTGGGAATTACCTGTTACTCAGTCTCCTGTTACACATCAAATGCATGGATGGCCATCAGGCACAAACAAGTAGCAGAAGAAAAGATAAGAAGGAAAGGAAGAAAGAAAGAATGGCCTCAAATGCCACAGCAGAGGAAAAAGAGAGCAGAACAAGGAAAGAGCAGAACAAGGAAAGAAAGCAACAAGGAAAGAAAGAAACGAGGAAAGAGTGGAACAAGGAAGGTTAGGAACGAGGTAAGAAAGGAACAAGGAAAGAGAGGAACAAGGAAAGAGTGGAACAGGGAAAACACTGAACAGGAAAGAGCTAAACAGGGAAAGAGCAAAACGAGGAGAAAATAGTACAGGGAAAGGGCAATACAGGGAAAGAGCAGTGCAGGGAAAGAGTGATACGGGGAAAGAGCACAGTACAAGAGATAATATAGTCCCGTGGTCGCCAAGCACGTACTCACCAAAGAGCGGTGAGCCCCTTGCGGGGGGGGGGGGTTTGCATCATTCTATTGTCATTATGCAGTTGTGAGCCCATGCCTGTTCTTTCATTATTGCTTCAGCTGACACAATGATATATTGTGTTGTCATATATCCAAGTGATCAGCTGCAGTAAAAAATAAATGGCGAATTAGGGGAGAAAAATTTATGATCCATGCAAAAAAAAATGACTCAGATTATGAGCTACCAGCACAATCCCACAATGAGGCCATTGTCACAAGATAATTAGCAATTGAAAAAGCAGTTGGCTGGGATCTAATGCAGGTGCACTGTTTAACGCTTTGAGTGGGTCATTTCTGAGGGTAAATCCCTGTCAATGAGCACAGAGTGATACAATCAAGGTTTATTTCACTATTGTTTAATTAAACAGCGCTTTAGCTCATATTATGTAAGTTTATTTTATTGTCATATAATTAAAGTAACATTAAACTATGATTCCAGTCATACATATTTACTTTGGTAACATAAAGACAGCTATCCTTCACATGTGTACACCGTGCACCATGTACCCACTTGTTTTCTGAAAAATGGCGTGCCTCTTTGAGGTTTAAGGAAAGGCAATCCTTCATCTGTAGCATTTGCAGACTTAGAGAAAGCTTTTGACAAAGTGACTGGAATCTCTCTTTGAAATCCTGAAGGACGGGCGGGATGGGGGAGGGGGGGGGGGGGGGGTAAAATACAAGGAGTGAAAGGCTATTTACAATTTGTACAGAAATTAGATGGCAGTTATAAGACCCCAGGGCCATGAAAGTGAAGCATTTGTTGAGACAGAGTGAGACATGGTTGCAGCCCATCCCAATGTTATTCAATCTATACGCTGAGTAGACACTGAAGGAAACAAAAGAAAAATTTGAGGTTCGTTGATGACTTTGTAATTCTCTCAGCGACAGCTAAGAAGCTAGAGGAGCAGTTGAATGGAATGGATAATGTCTATAAAGGAAGATATAAGATGATGAACATGAACAAAAGCAAAAAAAAGGATAATGGAATGTAGCTACATTAAATCAGGTGATGCTGAGGAAATTAGATTAGGAAACGAGACTCTGGAAGCAGTAGATGAGTTTTGCTATTTGGGCAGCAAAATAACAGATGATAGCCAAAGTTGAGGGAATATAAAATTTAGACTGGCAATGGCAATGAAAGCATTTCTGAGGAAGAGAAATTAGCTAACACCAAATATTAATTTAAGTTGCAAGAAGTCTTTTCTGAATGTGTATGCATGGTGTGTAGCCATGTATGGAAGCGAAACATGGTCGATAAACAGTTGGACAAAAAGAGAATAGGAGCTTTTGAAATGTGGTGCTACAGAAGAATGCTGAAGATTAGATGGGTAACTCACGTAACTAATTAGGAGGTACTGAACAGAATTGGGTAGAAAAGAAATTTGTGGCAAAACCTGACTAGAAGAAATGATCGGTTGATAAGACACATTCTGGTACATCAAGGGATTGGAGGGGAGTGGGGGTGGGAGGAAGGGGGGGGGGAATTATAGAGGGGGACCAAGAGATGAATACAGTAAGCAGATTCAGAAGGATGTAAGTTGCAGTAGTTATTCGAAGATGATGAGGCTTGCACAGGACAGAGTGGCATGGTGAGCTGCATCAAACCAGTCTTCAGTTTGAAGACAACAATGACAACCTACTATTCTTTTTATTTAGTACCTCTGTGCTGGTATTCATATAGTTTGTTACTTATGTTACCACATTTTAGACCACTGATTGTTTTAGTAAAATGCAGTATGCCTCGGGCATGGATGTGTGTGATGTCCTTAGGTTAGTTAGGTTTAAGTAGTTCTATGTTCTAGGGGACTGATGACCTCAGAAGTTAAGTCCCATAGTGCTCAGAGCCATTTGAAGAATGCAGTAACATCATAATATGTCAAAACAAATATAGTGTGTTTTTAATACATATGTTGACTGTGTCATTGTGCCTTACATGTGCTACCCTTCATCACATGCATTATCTCTCAGCTGTCCTTTGAAAACAGGTTGTAATTACCATTATGTGGCACAGATAAAAGAAGGGTTTCAGCAGTAGAAACATATGAATAAGACAGAACCGGTACTCCTACTGAAGAAGAAAGAAATGAAAGGTAAGAATAAGTGTGCTAGGATTGAAGGAATAGAGATGACAGATTCCCATCTCACTCCCCCAGCACTTCCTCCTAGTCAGATTCTTCACTAGAATGCCAGAGGAAGAAGAATGTAACTTAGTCCTACTCATCAGTTCCTTAAGTCTTTGCTTACTTACAGTATCTCGCCACTGTCATAAGTAAGTACACTCCTGGAAATGGAAAAAAGAACACATTGACACCGGTGTGTCAGACCCACCATACTTGCTCCAGACACTGCGAGAGTGCTGTACAAGCAATGCTCACACGCACGGCACAGCGGACACACCAGGAACCGCGGTGTTGGCCGTCGAATGGCGCTAGCTGCGCAGCATTTGTGCACCGCCGCCGTCAGTGTCAGCCAGTTTGCCGTGGCATACGGAGCTCCATCGCAGTCTTTAACACTTGTAGCATGCTGCGACAGCGTGGACGTGAACCGTATGTGCAGTTGACGGACTTTGAGCGAGGGCGTATAGTGGGCACGCAGGAGGCCGGGTGGACGTACCGCCGAATTGCTCAACACGTGGGGCGTGAGGTCTCCACAGTACATCGTTGTTGTCGCCAGTGGTCGGCGGAAGGTGCACGTGCCCGTCGACCTGGGACCGGACCACATCGACGCACGGATGCACGCCAAGACCGTAGGATCCTACGCAGTGCCGTAGGGGACCGCACCGCCACTTCCCAGCAAATTAGGGACACTGTTGCTCCTGGGGTATCGGCGAGGACCATTCGCAACCGTCTCCATGAAGCTGGGCTACGGTCCCGCACACCGTTAGGCCGTCTTCCGCTCATGCCCCAACATCGTGCAGCCCGCCTCCAGTGGTGTCGCGACAGGCGTGAATGGAGGGACGAATGGAGACGTGTCGTCTTCTGCGATGAGAGTCGCTTCTGCCTTGGTGCCAATGATGGTCGTATGCGTGTTTGGCGCCGTGCAGGTGAGCGCCACAATCAGGACTGCATACGACTGAGGCACACAGGGCCAACACCCGGCATCATGGTGTGGGGAGCGATCTCCTACACTGGCCGTACACCACTGGTGATCGTCGAGGGGACACTGAATAGTGCACGGTACATCCAAACTGTCATCGAACCCATCGTTCTACCATTCCTAGACCGGCAAGGGAACTTGCTGTTCCAACAGGACAATGCACGTCCGCATGTATCCCGTGCCACCCAACGTGCTCTAGAAGGTGTACGTCAACTACCCTGGCCAGCAAGATCTCCGGATCTGTCCCCCATTGAGCATGTTTGGGACTGGATGAAGCGTCGTCTCACGCGGTCTGCACGTCCAGCATGAACGCTGGTCCAACTGAGGCGCCAGGTGGAAATGGCATGGCAAGCCGTTCCACAGGACTACATCCAGCATCTCTACGATCGTCTCCATGGGAGAATAGCAGCCTGCATTGCTGCGAAAGGTGGATATACACTGTACTAGTGCCGACATTGTGCATGCTCTGTTGCCTGTGTCTATGTGCCTGTGGTTCTGTCAGTGTGATCATGTGATGTATCTGACCCCAGGAATGTGTCAATAAAGTTTCCCCTTCCTGGGACAATGAATTCACGGTGTTCTTATTTCAATTTCCAGGAGTGTATGTATGTATGTATGTGATTACATAAAATATTTAATCTTTGTCATAATCACTTACGTACTTGGTGACTTATAGTACCTAACCTCCAGTATAAAAGATATAAGAAAATTAGTCATTATTTATAAGAGGAAAGAAAATGTAGAAAATCCCACATACAAAACATATGAAACCACATCTCTAAATACAGCTTCTACAAATCAGTTGTTACGTTTTATTACTTTTGTGTGTGCCTAAGCAACACTGTTTAACCTTTATAAAAAGGTAAGGGTTCATTCCATTCTAACATGTTTTTAAACAAACATGTTGTGGTTGTTGTCGTGGTCTTCAGTCCTGAGACTGGTTTGATGCAGCTCTCCATGCTACTCTATCCTGTGCGAGCTTCTTCGTCTCCTAGTACCTACTGCACCCTACATCCTTCTGAATCTGCTTAGTGTATTCATCTCTTGGTCTCCCTCTACGATTTTTACCCTCCACCCTGTCCTCCAGAACTAAATTGGTGATCCCTTGATGCCTCAGAACATGTCCTACCAACTGATCCCTTCTTCTAGTCAAGTTGTGCCACAAACCCCTCTTCTCCCCAATTCTATTCAATACCTCCTCATTAGTTATGTGATCTACCCATCTAATCTTCAGCATTCTTCTGCAGCACCACATTTCGAAAGCTTCTATTCTCTTCTTGTCTAAACTATTTATCGTCCATGTTTCACTTCCATACATGGCTACACTCCATGCAAATACTTTCAGAAATGACTTCCTGACACTTAAAACTACACTCGATGTTAACAAATTCCTCTTCTTCAGAAACGATTTCCTTGCCATTGCCAGTCTGCATTTTATACCCTCTCTACTTTGACCATAATCAGTTATTTTGCTCCCCAAATAGCAAAACTCCTTTACTACTTTAAGTGTCTCATTTCCTATTCTACTTCCCTCAGCATCACCCAACTTAATTCGACTACATTCCATTATCCTCGTTTTGCTTTTGTTGATGTTCATCTTATACCCTCCTTCAAGACATTGTCCATTCCGTTCAACTGCTCTTCCAAGTCCTTTGCTGTCTCTGACAGAATCACAATGTCATCGGCGAACCTCAAAGTTTTCATTTCTTCTCCATGGATTTTAATGCCTACTCCAAATTTTTCTTTTGTTTCCTTTACTGCTTGCTCAATATACAGATTGAATAACATCGGGGAGAGGCTACAACCCTGTCTCACTCCGTTCCCAACCACTGCTTCCCTTTCATGCCCCTCGACTCTTATAACCGCCATCTGCTTTCTGTCCAAATTGTAAATAGCTTTTAGCTCCCTGTATTTTACCCCTGCCACCTTCAGAATTTGAAAGAGAGTATTCCAGTCAACATTGTCAAAAGCTTTCGCTAAGTCTACAAATGCTAGAAATGTAATTTTGCCTTTCCTTAATCTTTCTTCTAAGATAAGTTGTAGGGTCAGTATTGCCTCCTGTGTTCAAACATTTCCACGGAATCCAAACTGATCTTCCCCGAGGTCGGCTTTAACCAGTTTTTCCATTCGCCTATAAAGAATTCCTGTTAGTATTTTGCAGCCGTGAATAATTAAGCTGATAGTTCAGTAATTTTCACATCTGTCAACATATGCTTTCTTTGGGATTGGAATTGTTATATTCTTCTTGAAGTCTGAGGGAATTTCGCCTATCTCATACATCTTGCTCACCAGATGGTAGAGTTTTGTCGGGACTGGCCCTCCCAAGGCTGTCAGTAGTTCTAATGGAATGTTGTCTACTCCTGAGGCCTTGTTTCGATTTAGGTCTTTCAGTGCTCTGTCAAACTCTTCACGCAGTATCATATCTCCAATTTCATCTTCATCTACATCCTCTTCCATTTCCATAATATTGTCCTCAAGAACATTGCCCCTGTATAGACCCTCTATATACTCCTTCCACCTTTCTGCTTTCCCTTCTTTGCTTAGAACTGGGTTTCCATCTGAGCTATTGATATTCATGCAAGTGGTTCTCTTTTCTCCAAAAGTCTCTTTAATTTTCCTGTAGGCAGTCTCTATCCTACCCCTTGTGAGATAAGCCTCTACATCCTTACATTTGTCCTCTAGCCATCCCTGCTTAGCCATTTTGCACTTCCTGTCGATCTCATTTTTGAGATGTTTGTATTCCTTTTTGCCTGCTTCATTTACTGCATTTTTGTATTTTCTCCTTTCATCAATTAAACTCAGTATCTCTTCTGTTACCTAAGGATTTCTACTAGCTCTCGTCTTTTTACCTACTTGATCCTCTACTGCCTTCACTATTTCGTCCCTCAAAGCTACCCATTCTTCTTCTACTGTATTTCTTTCCCCCATTCCTGTCAATTGTTCCCTTATGCTCTCCCTGAAACTCTGTACAACCTCTGGTTTAGTCAGTTTATCCAGGTCCCATCTCCTTAAATTCCCACCTTTTTGCAGTTTCTTCAGTTTTAATCTACAGTTCATAACCAATAGATGGTGGTCAGAGTCCACATCTGTCCCTGGAAATGTCTTACAATTTAAAACTTGGTTCCTAAATCTCTGTCTTACAATTATATAATCTGTCTGAAACCTTTTAGTATCTCCAGGGTTCTTCCATGTATACAACCTTCTTTTATGATTCTTGAACCAAGTGTTAGCTATGATTAAGTTATGCTCTGTGCAAAATTCTACCAGGTGGCTTCCTCTTTCATTTCTTAGCCCTAATCCATATTCACCTACTACATTTCCTTCTCTTCCTTTTCCTACTGTTGAATTACAGTCACCCATGACTATTAAATTTTCATCTCCATTCACTACCTGAATAATTTCTTTTATCTCATCATACATTTCATCAACTTCTTCATCATCTGCAGAGCTAGTTGGCATATAAACTTGTACTACTGTAGTAGGCATGGGCTTCGTGTCTATCTTGGCCACAATAATGCATTTGCTACGCTGTGGCAGCTTACTCACACTCCTATTTTTTTACTCATTATTAAACCTACTCCTCCATTACCCCTATTTGATTTTGTATTTATAACACTGTATTCACCTGACCAAAAGTCTTGTTTGTCCTGCCACCAAACTTCGCTAATTCCCACTATATCTAACTTTAACCTATCCATTTCCATTTTTAAATTTTCTAACCTACCTGCCCGATTAAGGGATCTGACATTCCATGCTCTGATCCGTTGAACGCCAGTTTTCTTTCTCCTGTTAACGATGTCCTCCTGAGTATTCCCTGCCCCGAGATCCGAATGGGGGACTATTTTACCTCCGGAATATTTTACTCAAGAGGATGCCATCATCATTTAATCATACAGTAAAGCTGCATGCCCTCGGGAAAAATTACGGCTGTAGTTTCCCCTTGCTTTCAGCCGTTCGCAGTACCACAACAGCAAGGCCGTTTTGGTTAGCGTTACAAGGCCAGATCAGTCAATCATCCAGACTGTTGCCCCTGCAAATACTGAAAAGGCTGCTGCCCCTCTTCAGGAACCACATGTTTGTCTGGCACCTCAACAGATACCCCTCCGTTGTGGTTGCACCTACGGTGCGGCTATCTGTATCGTTGAGACACGCAAGCCTCCCCACCAACGGCAAGGTCCATGGTTCAGGGGAAGGGAAACAAACATAAGTGTGACTTTTTAACCAAATATAACATAGTACAATAAGAGAAAAATTCAGCTGAAAGATAACAGAATAACGAACGGGCAAGGAATTGTTTAGAAGAAGAAAACTCAACAGAAAATACTGAAACAGTTAACTTGGTAAACCCAATTGACATCAAACTGTTGAATACACTCAGAGTGCACGTTCCCCTGGGAACTTCAAAATTTATAAGTATAGAATAAGGGCACATTCACACTTTCAATGTCTCTTTTCACTCTGATATCTGCTTGCTTGTGCAAACTATTACTCACTATCTTCACAATTGCTCTGTTTCTACCTTTTCTACAGGTGAGCATTTAATTAATTTTAATAGGGGCTCCCCAATAAAAGTTTTATTCCTCACTTCGACAGGAGACAGTCCCGTAGACACGTGTGGTAGTTCATTTATGATCACTTGAAACTATTGAACCATCTGAACCCATGTAGCTTGTTCTGCACAAACGTCCAGTTTTTTTCATTACTTGCTCACAAGATTCAATTGTGGGTGATATTTTGAAATAGCTGTGTGTTTAACACCTTCACATGCTAGAAACTCTTTAAAACTATTCCTCATGAACTGTGACCTGTTAGTAATTGTGGGGGTTTCACTATATCTGTAAAGTATTCTTTTAAGCAGTTTATTATGGTAACCATATTTGCTTGTTTAACTGGATATAGATTTACATAATTCAACCAACATTCAATAAGAACAAGAATGTATGTTATGTCTTCTCTAACTTTATGCAACTGGCCATGAAACTCTGCTACAGATAGATCATGTAGAACTTTCAGTATTACTGGGTACAGTTTGCATGGCACTTTAATGTTATGATCTTAACTCTTTGACATATCGGGTGATCAAAAAGTCAGTATAAATTTGAAAACTGAATAAAACATGGAATAATGTAGACAGAGAGGTACAAATTGACACACATGCTTGGAACGACATGGGGTTTTATTAGAACCAAAAAAATACATAAGTTCAAAAAATGTCCGACAGATGGCGATTCATCTGATCAGAATAGCAATAATTAGCATAACAAAGTAAGACAAAGCAAAGATGATGTTCTTTACAGGAAATGCTCAATATGTACACCATCATTCCTTAACATAGCTGTAGTCGAGGAATAATGTGAACAGCACAGTAAAGCATGTCCGGAGTTATGGTGAAGCATTGGAGTCGGATGTTGTCTTTCAACATCCCTAGAGATGTCAGTCGATCACAAAACACATGCGACTTCAGGTAACCCCAAAGCTAATAATCGCATGGACTGAGGTCTGAGGACCTGGGAGGCCAAGCACGACGAAAGTTGCGTCTGAGCACACGATCATCACCAAACAACGTGCGCAAAAGATCTTTCATGCGTCTAGCAACACTTTATTTTTTTTTTTTTTTTGTTCTAATAAAACTCCATGTCATTCCAAGCATGTGTGTCAATTTTTACCTCTCTATCTACATTATTCCGTGGTTTATTAAGTTTTCAAATTCATACTGATTTTTTGATCACCCGGTACTTCATAGGTTTTCAATACCTTTCTCACTTCTCTACTTAGAGTCTTAAAATAATATATGTTGGATATATTTGTATGTTGAATACATTTACATATTCCAAAATGCCCATATCCTCTATGGATAAGCCATATTACATCTCTTTCTACTGTTTGTGGAATACGAAACTTGCAAGTGAATTTATTCTCTCTTAATCTCCAGAACAAAGCACCTTCTCCTATTATCCACAGACATGTTTTTTCTGGTAGTAACATTATTTGCCCACATTGCTGTAGCTTTTCTCTAAAATATTTATATATCCTTGCAGAATGCTTTATTCTTATTGCTAACTTCCTTACCTTTTTATTTGTGGAACTTTAAACTAAAAAATTTATTGTGAAAATAACACCTGGTCTCTCGATTCTAGTCAAGTCACTCAGGTTCAATGACAATTGTAACAGTGCATCTAGTACTCTATTTTGTGACTCTTTTATGTAGTTAATCTCTATTTGATATTCCTGGAGGAATACTATCCATCTCACATTAATTGGTTATGCAATAAAGTAATTTCCATAACGAATGCTGCTGCCAGATGATCCATATACAGGGTGATCCATTGATAGTGACCGGGCCAAATAGCTCACAAAATAAGCATCAAACAAAAAAACTACAAAGAATGAAACTCCTCTAGCTTGAAGGGGGGAACCAGATAACGCTATGGTACCCGCTAGATGGCGCTGCCATAGGTCAAACGGATATCAACTGCGTTTTTTTAAAAAATAGGAACCCCCATTTTTTATTACACATTCATGTAGTACGTAAGGAAATATGAATGTTTTGGTTGGACCAGTTTTTTTGCTTTGTGATGGATGGCGCTGTAATAGTCACAAAAGTTTAAGTACATGGTATCAGGTAACATTCCACCAGTGCGGACAGTATTTGCTTTGTAATACATTACCCGTGTTAAAATGGACCGTTTACCAATTGAGGAAAAGGTTGGTATCGTGTTCATGTATGGCTATTGTGATCAAAATGCCCAGAAGGCGTGTGCTATGTATGCTGCTCGGTATCCTGGATGACATCATCCAAGTGTCCGGACTGTTCACCAGATAGTTACGATATTTAAGGAAACAGTAAGTGTTCAGCCACATGTGAAACGTCAATCATGACCTGCAACAAATGATGATGCCCAAGTAGGTGTTTTAGCTGCTGTCGCGGCTAATCCGCATATCAGTAGCAGACAAATTGTTCGAGAATTGGGAATTTCAAAAACGTCGGTGTTGAGAATGCTACATCAACATCGATTGCACCCACACCATATTTCTATGCACCAGGAATTGCATGGCGACAACTTTGAATGTCGTGTACAGTTCTGCCACTGGGCACAAGAGAAATTACAAGACAATGACAGATTTTTTGCACGCATTCTATTTAGCGATGAAGCGTCATTCACCAACAGTGGTAATGTAAACCGGCATAATATGCACTATTGGGTAACGGAAATCTATGATGGCTGCAACAAGTGGAACATCAGCGACCTTGGCGGGTTAATATACGGTGCGGCATTATGGGAGGAAGGATAATTGGTCCCCATTTTATCGATGGCAATCTAAATTGTGCAATGTATGCTGATTCCCTACGTAATGTTCTATCGATGTTACTACAAGATGTTTCACTGCATGACAGAATGGCGATGTACTTCCAACATGATGGATGTCCGGCACATAGCTCTCGTGCGGTTGAAGCGGTATTGAATAGCATATTTCATGACAGGTGGATTGGTTGTCGAAGCACCATACCATGGCCCACACGTTCACTGGATCTGACATCCCTGGATTTCTTTCTGTGGGGAAAGTTGAAGGATACTTGCTATTGTGATCCACTGACAATGCCTGACAACATGCGTCATGCATTGTCAATGCATGTGCGAACATTACGGAAGGCGAACTACTCGCTGTTGAGAGGAATGTCGTTACACATATTGCCAAATGCATTGAGGTTGATGGACATCATTTTGAGCATTTACTGCATTAATGTGGTATTTACAGGCAATCACGCTGTAACAGCATGCGTTCTCAGAAATAATAAGTTCACAAAGGTACATGTATCACGTTGGAACAACGAAAACAAAATGTTCAAACGTACCTATCTTCTGTATTTTAATTTTAAAAAACCTACCTGTTACCAATTGTTCGTCTAAAATTGTGAGTCATGTGTTTGTGCCTATTACAGCGCCATCTATCACAAAGCGAAAAAAGTGGTCCAACTAAAAGATTCATATTTCTTTATGTACTACGTGAATATGTAATAAAAATGGGGGTTCCTATGTAAAATAAAATGCAGTTGATATCCGTTTGACCTGTCAGTGCCATCTAGTGGGCCAACCATAGCGCCATCTGGTTTCCGCCTTCAAGCTAGACAAGTTTTGGTCTTTGTAGTTTTTTTTCATTTGATGCTTATTTCGTGAGATATTTGGCCCGGTCACGATCAATGGACCACCCTGTATATGCTTATCTTACAACCCCTAATTAACATTTGAAATTTTTGTGTGCTCCATACAATAGCTAACAGCTACTTCTCGGTTGTTGTGTATTTCAGTTCATGCTTATTTAAACTCCCACCCACAGAGGTGACAGTGTTACATTCTCATAAATTGGGCTACAATTCACCCTGGGATATTTCACATACCACACCATAATCAGAAACATCTGTTTCCATTTTTAATGGTTCATACACTATTGAGTGTTTTAACATTGGTGCAATCACTAAAGCTTGTTTGAAATTTTTAAAAGCCTCCAGTATCCTTGGATTCTATACCCGCTTTGACCTCTGCTTTAATAACAATATTCGCCTAGGATAGTTCATAGGGTGATCTTGTACACAGTGATGGTAAAATTTGACCAATTCTAGTTAAGAACATAACTGTTTCACATTTTTTGGTTCTGGGCAGTCCTTGATTTACCTTAATTGCACTAGATCTGATATATATTGTGTATTCCTATAAAGTGCCCAAAGGATTTGAGTTCCCGAAATGTGACTTTGAGAATTTGGTGGTAATGCCTCTTACATGAAATTTTTGTACAGTTTTGGTTAACACTATGCAGTGCTCCACCCATGTCTATGACACTAGTAAAATATCACCTACAAATAACTCTTTACCTAAAGCTTCATCCACTGCTCGTACGAACACTGAGTCTCAGATATTTTATCCGAAGGGCAATACTCAAAAATTGATATGGCTTCCCCAAATGAAAAGGCAGTATACTTCTGCAAGTTCTCATGCAAGTTTACCTGCTGTTACCTGGCAGCCAAATCCATTGAGCTAAAGTATCTTCCCTCTTCATATTTAGCTAACAACTTGTCCATACATACAGGTCTGGCCTTCTCTGTTTCTACATACTTAATAAGTGTTTGTGCATCTAATACCATGGGCATTGCTCTGTAGCTTTTCTTACTACTAATAAGCTATTGTTGTATACACTTAAACTTTTTTCTACTATTCTATTTTCTACCGTCTTATTCTCTTCTTTTTACTACAGGTCTTACACTTATGGGAACAGTATGGGTTTATTATCTTTTATTTTAAATTGGAAATATATTGTCATTACTTCTGGTTTATCAGAGAATACACTGCTAGACTTTAATAAGACATTATAAAATTCATGCCTTTGTACTAAAATTAAAAAGCTATATTCGTAAGCTTTAATTCATATCTATTCCTCAAAGTTCATTACTGATTCCTCTCGGCTGACTACTTGACCAGTAGTGACTGAATGCATGTTATCCAATAACACATTTTGCTTATTTGTTAGGTAATTCATCTTACTAGGTTCAGTATAATTAGAATCTCCATTTTTCCAGTACAATACTTGAGCATCATAGTCTAGTTTACCTTATATGTTAGTAACCAATTATCCCAGCAGTATTTGCAAATTTACATCAGATACCACTGTTGAGGTTTGCATGAACTTTGAAACTTATTTATATCTAGGGGTAACCTTGAGTCTTCTTTATTTAACCTTCCTTTATTTCTGGTTATTCCAACAAAATAAGTCTCCTGTCACTGGTAATATAGGACACAGATTCTTTTTTTGATTGTCCCCAAAAATTCCTGGGATACCAACGATACATCACTCCCTGAGCCACTGTAAATGTCTATTCTCATTCCCCATGTTTTCTACAGGTATTGGTTTTGTTTGTTCTTGTTTTAATGCCTTATCTTCCTCCAATAACAACTCCCTAGTACGAATAGTCTGTACGGAAGCAGTCAAGTTCTCTGCATATGACCCTATGTTTGTATCATTATATCCTGGATTGTGGTTCGTGTCCCACAATGTTCCCTGTTCCCCATTACTATAATAGGATCATTACCCTTTTCTGAGTCTTGGTTTGGCCGGTATTACACTACGAAATTTCTTTGTCAAACTTGATATGTCAAATATTTATGTCAAAGAAATTTGATGGCGTAATATGTAACTTTGTCAAATCTCGTCTGTCGTCAAATAAATATGATCAAATCTTGGGCCTCGCAGTAGATTTGATCATTAAAGTCGCTTGTCTTCTGTTCACTGCAATGTGACATGTTACCACGAGGAGCGCTAGCATCGCTGCAGCGTTCTGTCATCTGTAGTGTGTTTAATGTTTAATTGTTTATAAACATGGCTGCAAAATTCAGTTGGTGTGTACCGTCAACTAAAAAATTAATAGAAATGTATGAAGCTGATGAGGCGCTTTACAGCGTGAGGCACCCTGAGTACAAAAATAGATTAAGAAGATTGGAGAGCTACAAAAATATTGCGGAGGTCATTAGCCGTGAGATACGGTCGGGCTGCACGGCGGAAGATATAAAAAAGAAAATTAATGGCCTCCGCTCAAGCTACTCCCACGAAAAAGCAAAAGTACGTATCGACATACTTATTTCATTTTATTTATGCAACTAATGTTTACATGACATACAAATGATTTACATAAATTTGTTCACTGAAACACACACTAATGTTTACGTAACAAACAAGTAGTTTACATTATTTTTATTACTATTATTGCAGATGCTTCAAAGCAAAAGTGGAGCCAGTGCACAGGCCGTTTATACTCCGCAAGTGTACTGGTTCCACTTGCTTAAGTTTCTTGATCAGGACACAGAGGCGGACGAAAGTGTGAGTAATGTAGAGGGAACAGAAAGTGGCAGTGAACGTGGAACACCCACGCTCGAAGAAATGTTTGAGGTACGTACATTTGTTTACATTTTGCGTTACGAAATGTGATTGCCTTGCCAGGGCACTTTCCCAGCACCATTGTAAAATGTTTTAAAGTATTTTCTAACTGCTCTCCCGTGTACTGTACGTCCCGAAGCAGCTTGGCAAGCAATTGGTACCATTCGCTGTAGGGCCCCAGTGTTTTGAGACTCAAGATAAGTGCGGTTTCCTACTATGGCAGACACTGTTTCCTGACGAGTGTTCATGTGTTTTCTTCTTTCAGTTAACTAGTTGCGCAGTGTGCAGGCAGCTAGTGTAATTGTAGTAACTTTTTCTGCAGGCAGATTAATGGTAGTAAGAAATATCCTGAGACAACTGGCAAGACTGCCAAAGCTGCTTTCCACTAATCTTCTTCCTCGTGACAGTCTGTAATTGAAATCCTTTTCTTCCTTAGTGATTCGTTTTAAGGGGTACGACTTCATAACGTTGTAACTCAGAGGAAAAGCATCATCTGCCAGTACAACCATTGGAGTTGTAATGTTTGTGTTGCCAGGCTTTCTGCCTTCAGGAATGTTCAGAATAGATTGATCAATGAGACACTCCCATAGTTTCATAGTTTGCTTTTTGATAACACTCCAGCATCACCAACATGCCCCTTAGTTCCTACATCAACATACAAGAATTTGTATGTAGTATCTACCATGGCAAATAAAATTATACTGTTAAAGGATTTATAATTGAAAAATGAGATCCACTAACTTGTGGGCATTTAATGCGAATATGCTTTCCATCCATTGCTCCTATAGTGTTATAACAGTTCCACTTCTCGAAATCATTTGCAATTTGCTACCACTCTTCTCTGCTTGTGGGTACCTGTGAATAAGATTTATATATGTGTAAGATAGTATGTAGCTAATGGCTTTAATTTCTATATTTTATAGCATGAAATGCAGGCTCAGTACTCTTCCCAAAAAGAGACTGATGTAGCTTGCAGTGAACCCCAGCCCCAGCATCATGAGCGGCCTCCCACAAAGAGAAGAAAAGTTGCAACCGATGTTATTGTAGAGGCCACCAAAATGTTGAAGGCTGTCGCTGATACGTGCAGAAAGAAGTCCCAGACTGTCAGAGAAGACCGGTATAGTACCCTTGCCACCCACATTGCAGCTGAACTGCGGGAGATGGAAAATGTGGGTGGTAAAGCATTTGCAACAGACACTATGCAAGAGTTAATTCGGTGTCTGATGGACAGGTGGGATTTGCTGCATGCGACAGTTCCACAGCCACAACCGTCCACCTCTGGACATTTCCAGGCTACCGCCCAGAAAGCTGGCACACAAGAGGACGATACGCTGTAAAATAATATATATAAATTTTTTGTAGCTCTCCAGTCTTCTTAATCTATTTTTGCACTCAGGATAGCTCACTTTGTAAAGTGCCTCATCAGCTTCATACATTTCTATTAATTTTGTAGTTTTCAGACTCAAAATGTAATTGGTACTTGATTCTAAAATAAAAATAGTTCTTAATGCACATAAATTGTATAGAACATTTATTTCCCTTCAGATAGTGGTCTTTAGTGCTTTATAACTTGCATCACATATTTCAGGTATTATTTTCGTTAATGTGCACTGTGGTATTTGACAGCTGTAGTGTAAGCTAGAGTAACTCTCTCCTGTAGCAAGGAATCAGAGTGTTACTGTGAGCCTGTCTTCTGCAGATATAGCAGTTCTTAAGTGAGTATTGCACTTTGTGATATGAGGATACACTTCATTTTGTTCAATGCTTTTATTGTCTCATCATAAAATCCTTGGCTTCACCCAGGTACATTTCCTTTTTTTACCCCTGCTTCTCTTCCAAATGTGCACACAGTTCAATAGCGGTACATGCAACTGCTGCAGCTAATAAGTTGTCGTTGTCAGCCTTCTTCTTGAACTGAGGGGGGGGGGGGGGGGGGGGGAAGAGAGAGAGAGAGAGAGAGAGAGATGACAGCGTAATATCCCTTTTTAGCGCCACATCAAAGATTTTTGTCAAAGAAATATGATAGTGTAATACCGGCCTTAGCGTCGATGTCCTGCAGTACTGGGGAAAAATACTTGGGACTGCATGGTTTTTTGCACACCATTTCCTCTTTTCCAATTTCTAATATTAACACCACAAAGCTACTTTCCTTTTTCTTTGTGAATTTGTTTGGATAACAGCTTCTCTTACTAATGTCATGTTGTGTATAATCACCTCTTTCCTTATTTAAAGTGTCCACGACTTCAACTGATGTTAACAAATCATTAACATTTGTCCACACCCGATACTAAATATCTTTACTAATATAATATGGCATCTTATGGACTAATACTTTTATGAGATGTGATTCTTCTACCAGATAACCTAAATATTTTGATTTAGTTGGATGCCACTCAGTATACTTCTTATATCTACCCCATGAACTATTATAATACTTCAGATCTAATACTTCTAATGTCAGTTGTTCCTTTCTGTTTGTTTATTTAACTGTACTTTCTTTTAAACTTTTGCTGAAATCATTCCACGATTCAAATTCCTCCGAATAGGCAACTCCCCATTCTGCAGTTTCACCCATCATGTAACTGAAGTAAAATCTGTATTCTTAGAGTTCTCCCATTTATTAGGTACTGATCTACAGTACTGGTTGTCAAACGTTTTTGCTCAAGAGCCAATATAGACATTGTGGTGCAGCTTCTTCGGTCGCATACATACCAAACTTACTATTAATTGGTAACCTGCCCATATTAGTATGTTTCGAGCCCCTCAATAGACTAGGTATAGTGAGGGAGTAATAAGTTGGTCACCAGCCCCTGTGCTAATCTGTGAAAATCAGCATCACTCGGAACACTTCGTGTCATTCTCTGTTTCAGATTGCTGCCACCCTCAGCAACCCCAAAGTAGTGACACAGTA
Organism: Schistocerca piceifrons; assembly: GCF_021461385.2. Taxonomy (NCBI): domain Eukaryota; kingdom Metazoa; phylum Arthropoda; class Insecta; order Orthoptera; family Acrididae; genus Schistocerca; species Schistocerca piceifrons. The sequence continues at coordinate 1,027,826,460 of NC_060139.1, read as the reverse complement.
ATTGCCCGATGAACTGTTGTGCTGTCTGTGTGAGTGAATGATTAATACAGCAGTTGTATTCATATTTAAATGCATTGTGCAAATGTTTACTAAATGTTTTGAATATCGTGTTTCTTCCACTTATTGTGTTGTATTACAACATTGTTAATTTAATTTATTATTCCTTGCTACAAATATATACATATTTGAAGATGGCTATCTCTATAATACACATTCATGAATCCACGTTACTTCTGTTTGAAATTTATATGACAGCAGCTGATTGGTATGAGGCAGACAGGTCTCTGAGCTGTCAGCAGTGGAAGGCAAGCAGTAAAATATTCCCCTCTCACAGCTTCTACCACTGCTGTGACCATGCTACTTTCCCCTCTGCACCAGAGATAAGCAGCCAACTTTACTTACCTCACAGCTGAATTCAGGAATGTCAATTCAAACTAAGCACATCTTATAATATTACTGTCTAAGTATTTTTGTTTGATATCGAGCATAAAAATTACACTTTTAAGAAGCTCTTAATAGTTATTGACATTTTGGATTCAGCTGTTAGCTGCTAGATGCATATTATTATAAAATGCAGCTGAGAACCAAAGACAGCATGAAAAATTGATTGGGGCCTGTGGCCCACAGTTTGATGATTACTGATCTAGGAAGTATCTTTAAAAACAGGTAGGGTGTACTTCCCCATCAAGTTTCATTGCTGTCAATTACCTGACATCCTATTGTCACCAGCAATTGACCTCTTGCCAAGCCCTCCTATGGTTCTTTCCAGTTCTCACATCAAGTTTTGCAATGATTTTTGGTTTTATTCAATATTGTCCACAGAATTAGGTGTAACACTGACAGAGTCTACTTTTTCTTGTACTTTCTGGTGCACTAATTCCTATAGATGCTCCTCCAAACTATTGCAAGAGTTTGGGGCACAATTGTTTCACAAATTTTCTACCTTTTTTGAACACCTCTACTCAGCCTTGCATATCTGCGATTTGACTATGAATACTTGCTAATTCAAGATTTGACGATTTTTTATTTGTTGCATCTTGTCATTTACCTCTTTAATCTGTTCCTGAACCTACTTCCTGAAGTCGCATTGCTTTTCTGAGTCTGTAGCTCTTTTGATAGTTTTAATGAGGTCTCTCCTATATCAGAGATTTTATCTACATTCTTAGCTACCGCCTCCCCTTGTCAAAAATTAGACAATGCTTGTTCTTGGCTTGTAATACTGTGAAGACAGCTTGTCAAATTCTTTTAATTTCTCTACTTGAGCCTTCATGAAAGCCACTTATTTTTCCTAGTCCAAACTGGCACACAACTTTAACCAAAAATAAATATCTAGATTTAAAAGTACTTCAATAATGTCACTTCTTAGCTACGCTTCTACACCCTTTCAGTTTTGTGAAAGCTTAAACACAAACATAGCAAATGAAATCTCAGTTCTGGGCTGAGTAGAGATCACTGGATAAGGAAAACAGCTCTCAACAGCGTGATACCAACGAGTAACAAATGCGTAGCTGATGCAGCATGTCAATGAGCCTCATCATGTCGATCACTGGCTGCGGTAGTTAGGGGTGTCGTGGACTGCTGAGTCAGTTGTAGACCTCTGACCTAAGATAGGAAATCTTCTTAGTCAAATGATGAACTCTTCTAGCATCTCTATGTCTAGTTTGACTTGAACACAGTCGTATCTATTACTGTTGTCCAAGTTGCTATGGACAACAAAGTACAATCTCAAAGTTCCCTTTTTCATTCAGTTTTTTAAATTCTTCTAGTAGGTTGTATCTGGACTTACTTTTCTTCTTATAATTTAATTTTTTGTGCTACACTGGGTATGTCTATTCTTCTTTATTGTTGGTATCGGTCCCTTGGAAATGACAGTTTTACTAAATTATTCTGATGAATCTGTATCCTTCACCTACATCCCCTTATCAAAATAGAACCACGATGGTTTTTAGCATGGCTTTAGTGTTCTCCATTTCCTATGTATGATCTGTAACCCTCTTACATTTGATATCAGTAGCTTTATTTAATAAGATTTCTTTCAGTCACTTTTTCTTCATGTTTGTTGAGGTGGACCTGCTAGTCAAGTCCGCCCAACCGTGCTCCACAAATCTTCACAGAATTTCGTCTCCTTCTGTGTGAATGGGTCCTGAGAGTGTTAATTGTCCTCCATGGAATTTCAATGTAGTAAACAACTGAATTTTAAAATTTTTGTATTCACACTTTCTTTTATAACAGCACCACCTCATACACTAAGCGGACATCTGAAACATATGTAGCTTGTGCAAGATAAAGAAAAGAAGTATATTTTACATAAGCAAATTCGAGAGAAATTTTTCATGGCGTCTATTGTAGCTATGACCTTTCCTCTTTTTCTCCTTGTCTTCTAAACAACCTGAAAGCATGATTCCAAGGAGCAAGTGGCCCCATACTGAAGGTGGAGATGCTCACTCACAGTCTTGCATTGTAGAAGTGATAGGTTCAAACAGTTCTTCCATCTGCACATATTAGTATATCTCCCACATTGAGATGTATCGACATTTTCTTACTACTATGTCACAAAGATCTTTCATTGTCTCAGAAGCTTGGAAGTGGGATATGCCATCCTGGAAATGTTATTTCACACTTCAATTGGATCAAGAAGATACTCATTGGATCACAGTAACACTTGACTTAAATTCTAGTGCCGCAATCACATTTTCATAGGATATCAATGTCATCTCTGTCCCAGGATGAGAGATTTTCACTTTACACTCACGTAACCAGCAGAAATTCCAACTATCACAAATGAAAGAAAATTCTCTCAGAATAGGTTCTTTTCCACTCGTCAGACCAAGTTGTTCCTGTCTTTTTGGGTTTTTCTGCCAAGCAGACTAACACTGTTATTAATAGGCTCGGTCAGCAGTCACAGTGTTATTTTTTCTTAAAAAGAGGAAGATAAAAGAGCTGACATTGAAGGAAAAAGCAGGTTTATGTTTTCTAGAGAAGACTAAGTATAACATAAAAAGCTGAATGTTTTTATGTCATTAGAATGACAGCAAGCGATAACAGGATCATGTGAGCAGGAGTATTTTGATTTGGAGGATTGCAATACAGATTTATAGCAGTAAAAATGAAAAATATCACTGGCTGGTTAGCAATCTTTAAGTGGATAAGAGCTCTTAGTCCCTGAATGTCCATGAAGGTCACATAAAGAAGTTGCATTAGATTTCAATTGTCAGGTTTAGGAACACACAATGAAACCGGCTCTCTCCAAATTGTTGTGTTAGATTTAACAAAATTCCGGTATGTGTTGTAGAAAGATTCAGTGAAAAGCTATATGACTTTTACAAAGGCTTAAAAAATGTAGATACGTTTAATTTATATTAGTTTGGGCCTTTTATCAAGGCAATGCTGAAGAGGTAGTTTCTCTTTATAAATGGGTAATAAATATAGAATTAATGCACTTTCTGAAGACAGGTCAAAAGGCACACAAACAAGTATAATGGCCACCATGCTGTAAATCTGCACAGCTATGTTGTCACTGCATTATAACCCAGGCTGTGTGTGTGTGTGTGTGTGTGTGTGTGTGTGTGTGTGTGTGGTTTTTTTTTTTTTTTTGCCTACCAGAATACCTGCCTGTTTTCTGTTCACAGCTATCGACTGGCATATTTTTACCTTAAACAGAGTTAATCATCTTGCTGTATCACAAAATAATTGTCTGGATTACTGCAGTAAACAATAAAAGATTAAACAAAGAATTTTAAAATAACTGTATTTAGATTTATTCCAATATGTACACTGCAAATTCCATAATAGTAATAAAATAAAACTTTAATCTCTCAAGGTTATTTTCCACAGCCATCAATATATTAAAAGTAATTCCTATTAAAACATACACCAATTGTGATATGCAGATTCAAAAAGTATTTTACATGAAGATTACTGACTTAACAAATAGTTCCGTTCAACATTGGACAGTTCTGGATACACATCTGGTTCTATCTAACCTGGAGCAATGTTCACCACTTATGTGTGTTTAATGTCTATTTCAATTTTTGGTCTTGACTTTGAAGCTACCAAAGAAATTATTGGAGCAGACCTACAAGCTAACATCCAGCAATAAAATATGTTACATTTGTACACAATCTTATAAAAGTATGCAAGAGATAAGAATGTTTGCTGTAGTAAAATTAAACTTTTAATTATGTAAAAACAATTATCACAGCCATTAACATTATTAAAACTAACTCTTATTAAAAGGTACATCAATTACTTGCTGAAGGCAAAAGATATTCTGCGTAAAACTGATAACTTTCGAATTAAAAACAGTTCAAATTATCATACTTCCACATACACCATTGTTGCAATATGCAAAACTTGTTCTGATACATTGGTGCTATTTTATTTTGATGACGGCTTCAGGTTGGCAAACACTTTATTACAGCGTAGTTGTGAGCTAATATCTGTAATAAAATTTGTTATGTTTGTTTCCTTCTCTGTTTTCTTACAGTCAAAAATAACAACCAGTGTTATTCGTGGATCAACACTGGACAAGAAATATGTTGTCCTGTCCTGTAACACAAAAGAGCAATAATAATCATCATATAAAATTTATAATCATTATAAAACCATCATTATAAATATGTCAGAGAAGCTAATACCACAGTTTGCCATTTTTAAATAGTTTCGCATCAGATGTCTTCATACTGTCAATTTTATACAACTGTACAGATATTTGGCACCATTTTCATATAGACTGCATTTATTGGTAGTATTCGTCTGTCATCTTCAAAAATAATCTCCCAAGAACACCTAAAAAGTTTCCAGTCGGTATCAAACTGGTTCTCTGGAATAACTAATTTGTGTAGTTAATGTCTACCCTGACTTTTGAGATAAGCCAGTTAATATGTGCCATATTGCTAGATGAGTATGCCCTTTTTATACCACAAAAAATTATTCTTGTTCACTGCTTCTCAAAATGGAGAACTGCTTTTATAGATTTACAATTGCAGAGCACACAGGAACTAAAATTTTAGATCAACTAGCTTACCACTATTAAATATCATTACTGATATGGTAAGGAACATTATGGCAGGATATAAATGATCTATGAGTAAAGGAGACAGCTCACCACACAGTAGAAATGTCGAGTCATCGACAGACACACAAAAAAAGAATGGGAACTTCACTATCTTTCAGATATCCCCCCCCCCCCCACACACACACACGAGAGAGAGAGAGTGTTGAAACAACATCATGGTCCACAGATGGCCAAAATGACAGTAGTTATTGTAATTATTAATCCCCTTGAACCTTGCTGCGGTGGAGTGGTTTGTGGTTTGTATGGATCAACGATAGATACCTGTACTCTATAAGCAACTATTTTGGCAGAGAGGACTGATTACCAGAAGGACAGCGGCCTTTTCAAAAGTTGCTGGGACAACAGTCTGAATTATTGATTATTCTGGCCTTGTAACATAGGCAAACATGGCCTTGTTGTATTGGCACTGCAAAAGGCTGAAAGCAAGGGAAAACAACAGCTGTTATTATTTCATAAGGAGATGCACCTCTGTTGTATGTTTTAATGGTGATATCATCCTCTTGGGTAAAATATTCTGGAGGTAAAATAGTCCCCATTCAGATCTCTAAGTGAGGATTATTTGGGAAGATGTCATCTATAGGGTCAGAGGGTGCAATATTTGACCCCTTAATGAATTCATCTGCAGAGCTATTCGGCACATAGTGTTGTACCATTGGGTTGGATGTTGGATCTTCTTCGCTATGTCGTGTGTTCACTATGCTGTCCATAAGAGCTTAGCCACATTCTTATTATTATTATTATTATCATTATTATTAACTCAACTTCTGCATTACCTCTATTCGATTTTGCATTTATAAACCTTTACTAAGCTGACCACAAGTCAGCTGTATAATGCTCCAATGTGACCTATGTTGGAATGATTGTGAGTTGGAAGAAATTAGAAATTACAAACTTTTATAATGTAAGGGAAAAGAACATGTAATGTGCTACATGAAAATGGTTATAAAGCTCATGAATATTTCAGTACACAATGCATTTATTGTTTATCAAACTAGTGAGACAATAAAGGAAGAAATAAGTGTACATTTTAGTAACTTCTTGTAGGAGAAATATGGAAAACTCATGAGAAAGAGCTTAGTGTATGACTTTCTTTTGAATATTGTTTCAAAGTATAAGACACAGATTTCTTCTGTTGGGGTCATGTGTGATTTGAATATAATAAAAGTCAATTATTAAATTCCCAATCATTTAATTAATTTTGGATAAATTATTGCTACACACCAGCAATTTTAATGAAACAATGCATTCCTTTACCAGCTGACCCTATACGCTACTGCCAGTAGGCTGGGCAAAAACACTAAAATAATAATCACAAACGGTTAATCAATGGAAAGAGCACTCAAAGATAAACCTGACAGTTTTTATGGTCATGACGGACTCCCATGACATCATCTTGTTGCTAAACCTACTCATGGAAATTAGATTAATTAATCAGGAAAAACATTACTCAATATTTGTTCCCAAATTACTGGAAAACACTTAAATTATGTAGACTCTGCAAAGGATTGTTGTTTTGCAGGTACTTATGTGTAGCATATTGTTGTGACTGTGAGAATCAGATCTCCAAAGGCAAAATAGTAACTATATTGTGTTACATAGCCTTTTTCCACAAAAATCTCTCTCTGAGGTGGTTTCATGGGAGGTGGAACACTGATAGGGAAAAAATGATATCACCGAATCGCATGAGACAAATTGGAAACTCAACATAATCCATGGAAATGTGTTTTCTTTGGTGTCATACTGAAAGAGGTTGAGCAACAGAAAACATTTTGTCCTATAAATACACCAGGTGTTATTCACTTATTAAACAAAGTATCATAAAAGTGAAAAATCTCAAAAAATCTTATCTTAAGAAGAGGTATGATGGAAAATCTCAGAATTCATAATCTTGTCCCTGGAGTCACCTGTGTTACTTGTGTGCCAGACTGAGAAACAAATACAAGAAAGGAAAATGATGAAACATGACTCAAAACAGTGGAAAAGAATTTGTACATGGGTCGTCCACAAAGTAAGTTCCGTTTCTATTTCTATCCGCAGCAGCACTACGATTGCAGTTCCGAGCATGCGCGGCAGTTATTCTGACTCAAGGAGAAGACATGTACACCATTTTCAGATCGCTGCTACCGACGTGTGCTTTGTAGTGCTTCTTTATAATGTCAGCCGTAATTGAAAATGCTGCTGCATTTGGTCACATTCGGCATGTGAGGTCGGGCATTATCGTGGAAAAAAAAAAAAAACACCACCTTTTGACAGTTGACCACCAAGGACAGACTTTAGGTGTAAGAAGAGATGAAAGTTGCCAGGAGCGAGGTCCGGGTTGTATGAAGGATGATCAAATGCGTCCCAGAGACAGCAATCCTCGGTGCTTGTTCTGTATTGTGTGGCGCAATTTCTTAATGGTCTCAAAGTAAACATGTGCATTGATTGTTTGGCGTCATAGTAAGAAATCAATCATCAAAATGCCTTTTCTGTCTCAAAAACAGTGCACACAACTTTTCGAGGTGTCAAGATTTACTTAGGCTTAACCTTCGTTGGGGATGAAGTGTGCCTCCATTCCACTGACTGCAATTTTGTTTCAGGGGTGTCGTACGATACCCAAGTTTCATCACCTGTGACTATCCGAGAAAGAAAACCATTGCCTTCCTCATTGTAGTGTGTCAAAAACAAAAGTGCAATGCTCATCTGTTGTTTTTTGTGTTGTTCAGTAAGAATTTTGGGTACCTAACGTGAGCAAAGTTTTCGAAATTTCAGTTTTTCAGTAACAATATTATGAATTAGTGATCATGAGATTTGCAGAACTTCCATAGCAAGGGCACTGAGTGCAAACTTATGGTTGTGCTTAATCTTCTCTTCAATTGTGTGAACTAGTTCATCAGTAAGCACAGATGGGCATCCACTTCATTCTTCATGGTGCACTTGATCACGTCCTTCATTGAACAGTCTGACTGACCCATCTTCTAACCATGAATCACTCACAGCATTTTGTCCGTAAACCTTGCAGATTTGCTGATGAACTTCCTTCGGTTTAACTTTCTTTTCATTTAGAAAATGAATCACAGATCTGATTTCACATGCAGCGGCATTTTCAATTACGGCTGACATTATAAAGAAGCACTACAAAGCACACATCGGCAGCAGCAATCTGAAAATGGCATACATGTCTTCTCCTTGAGTCAGAGTAACTACCGCACTTGCTCGGAACTGCGATTGTAGCGCTGCCACGGATGGAAATAGAAACGTAACTTACTTTGTGGACAACCCTCATATAACCATACGGTAAACAAATGAAGAAGAGAAGAATGGTTCTAACAATGGAGATAGGACTGGATAGCAAAAAAAAACAACGTATATTCATCCAAATGATTGGGTCTAAATCATCAGTATTTGGAGAGATAGGCACACCATCGTCATGACACAGGTTTCCTTTTAGTTGCACAACAGCATCTGCAAATAGGTGTTACATACTATAGGGTGCCCCACTCAAAAGAGGCCCCACAAACAAACATTTGCTTAAATTACACTTAAAGGTTTTGCATAAAAATCAGGAAATGAAATGAAATGAACATGTCATACCTCGTTCATGGGAAAATAAAGGTGAATCACAAAAGGTGCTGGAAGTGACGACCCCCCCCCCCTCCCAAGACTTGTGAACACAACACTGCAGATTCTCGAATGTTTCTAGCAGAACCTCTTGTGTCACTGCCTGGATTTTGCAGATGATGTTCTCTCATAAAACTTCCAAGTTTTGTGGGTTGTTCCAGTAGACCTTGCTCTTTACGCCACACCAGAGGAATAAGTCGTGTGGTGTTAGTTAAATCAGGTGACCTTGGGGGCCACATTCCTTTTAAAAACACTCTGCCGCAGAAAAATGATTTGACCTCAGCCCCAGTCACTCGAAATGTGTGGCGTGTGGCACCATCCCATTGGTACCAGCCGAGGGTAAGTTCTTCATCATGCAACTGGTTCACAAATTCCTGAAACACTTTGATGTAAAATGCATTTGTCACAGTAGACTCGAAAAAAATTGGTCCGATGATGCAATGCTGTGATATTGCGCAGAACACTCCAATCTTTTGTGAATGAAGGGGTTGCTTGATCAGTGCATGTGTATTTTCGTTACACCACAAACGTGTATTCTGAGAGTGTGGAACCACACCTCATCACTGAACCATGTTTACTGCAATATTCCTGGCCTCTGGACAATAAATTGCCGAAACCAACAGCAAAATATAATCCGTTTGTCTTTGTCATTGACAATGAGTTCCTGAACAATTGTAAACCTGTATAGATACATGAAGGTTTTCTCCACAGCTCTGTAACATTCTACATTCCTGAAGAGAAACATTGAACAGACTTTGCAGGTTGTTTCACAACAGTCACTTTTTCTAAGAATAATGGCAGCCATCCCCTGTCTTGAAGATCCAACCCTGTTCCACTGCTCTCAATTTTGTTCAATAACTTTCGTATCGAGCACTTAGACATATATGCTGGTCACCAAACTGTTCAACAACCATTTGGTGACTTGTCTTAATGAAACCAGTAATCCAATATTGTTTCACAAGAAACACGCGCTCTATGACAGAGTAGCGATACATTGTCACTAAACACTGGGCTCCAGACACAGCAACTTGTGGAAACATAGCTGCGCCAAATGATGTTGCAGAGTGCAGCGTTGCCATGTCAAACATCACTAATTACATGGTGCAATTTCAGCAGAATTGCTACACATGTTTGTGGGGCCTCTTTCAAGTGGGACACCCTGTATAAAAAAAGAAGTTTTGTCCAATTTGGTTCATTGTTAGAGGCCTTTCTGTCCCGGCTAATGTAAACATTGAATGAGCTGACATATGAATTAATACATTACAGAATATATTCATTTTATTTGTTCATGTTAAGAATATTGCTTTAATATTTTAAAGAATTAAAATAATATTACACATCATCCATGTTGAGAGTACTATCTCTGATGTATGCATTATAACTGTGTCATATTCAAAAGCCACACGAAATACATAACATTTATGGGATTTCTCTATGGTTACACATTAATGTGTCACAATTTGTTTTCTTATCAGTGAAATAGTAGTTGGATTTGTAAATTAACAACATTATGTCAGTAGCCCCTTCCCAGACTACAAACATCAAAATGGAAGTGGGTTCTTCCATCTCCCAGGAAAGCACATACAACAGCCAATTATAATGGTTTTGGTGAAGAGACTAAAGAATATCTGAGACTTGGGGAATATTTCTGCTTATATAAAGTAAAAAGTGGTATCTACTTACTCTTGGGCAGAAATGATATATCACTTGATCCATTGCCATCAATTCAGCTGCATTTTCTTGTATAACATTGACAATAATTGGCAGGTAATTTACAGGTTTTTGCTGCGAACATACAATATACATTTTCAGCCAGGGAGGGAGTTAATGTTTTCAAATATAAAAACTGGAATTGATGCCACAATGAAAAACAATGCTCAATAAAATGAATAACTCGATTATTAGAGATATTTCAAATCTGTATTTTCAACTATTAAAAAACGCTAAACAAGGAATGATGGATTAGAAATACCTTAAATAACTGCAACTATGGGCAAACAAAGGAATAATAAATCTAAATTTGAAAAGAATTACTGCTATGGTAGTTGATAAAAAAATATGGCAGACTGAACAAAATTAGCCAGTCATATTTTGTATTAAATACAAAACCATATTGTGAACGTAGTGCCCACGCAAGCAGCAGAAGTGTAATCTGCACACATGTGTGTGCATGCATGGTTCCCCCTTTCCCCAAACACACACACACACACACACACACACACACACACACACACACACACACACAGTGGCAAATGATGTGCAAAGCAAGGAATTGGGGGGAGGGGGGGGGGGGGGGAACGACGACATAATGAGAGGCAGAAGAAAGTGAGACAGGTGACCCACAATGGCAGTGGCAAAACATAACAACCACAAAGCTGAGAGAAAATGGTGTATGAGTGAGAGAGAGAGAGAGAGAGAGAGAGAGAGAGTTTGGTTTACACTAGGGGGCATTATGAAGGATATGCTGGAGGAGTTTACAGAACTGTTGGAGGAGGGGAGCCATGGGGTAGGAGGAGGAATTCTAATTAAATGGCACTAGCTGAAAGTACTGAAATAGCTACTGAATTTAATGCTGTTGTGGGGTAGATGCAGTTGGGTTTACAGTCAGTCATTGTTTAGTAAGTGTGGAGGAAGATAACTGCTTAGTTGCAATAACCATATAGTCCCATGATTGGATGTGACAGCATACCTGGTCAGGGTGTATACGAGGACGAGAAAAAAAAATTCCCAGATTTTTCCCGGTTAAAAATATAATTTCTCCCGGATGAAAACACACTTTTTCCGTGTTAAGTAGGAGTACAATTTTCCTCGGAACTGTGAAACTTATCAATCCTTTTAGTGGTTGTGGTTTTATACACCGGAGTAGAATTTCCAGGCACTTTAGAAAACGAAACTCAGGGGAAAAAATACGTTTTTGGAAAGATGTCTGATGTGCAGCAACAGGCATACTGCATATTTTCGTATTACGAAAGTATAAATTCCAATTCCACCAAACACCGCATGTTACTTTCTGAAGGACTGAAATAGAGATTGCTATGCGCTTTTGTAAGCCAGTCATAGCTCATTACAAATGATCTCGCCTGCTAATGACAGCGGATATTCAGAGCATAGCCAAAAGCAACATCACTGTTAAGTAGCGCTAACACACAAATAGGAAAAGATAATAGTTTAAATGAATATACAGTGTTGCTACAAGAAAAGAAAAGCTTTTACGTATAATATTGGTCTCTAAGATTAATAAGCAGCAAGAGAAGCTAAACTTTTACACCCATTTTTTTTTTTTTTTTTTTTTTTTTTTTTTTTTCCCACATGTTACACTTAAAGATATATCACACAAAGTGCCAGTAAAATTTTTAACGACGACATAAATGTCTGATCTTCCGGGCTCGAAAATATTGTAAATGGTCGTACTTTGAAAGTAACGCTTTTCAAAGAACCATTCCGAATATTTTCCCGCGACCTGTTAGATTCGTTTCAGCAGTTGTCAGAGTGCCAGATAACAGGCATCGCCGCACTTGCGCAGCTACAGTGATGCAGGAAGCCCGTACGTTCGTACGTGTAAAACATTAAAAGATCTTACATTATGTCATAAAAGAAACAAGACATTAAAGGATACTCCAAGAGCATCGGAATTTTGTGAACCACACTAAAATACATCATTCGGCTTAAAGTGCACATAAGTATGTCCAGATTCAGATGTAAATTTTCTTGGAGTACCAGTACTGTATTAATGTTTGGTTCCTTATGAAGGCATAATGCCATATGTGCTAGAAGATGAAAACATGAACTTTAAATGCAGTTAACAGTTGAAACTAGCCAATAGTGTGGAATTAAACACTTCATTTCAAATAAATTGACTGCCTCAGCAGAAAAGATTAACAAAAGTCAAATTTCTTTGACAAATCGACAAAAATAACTTCATTATTCTGCAAGGCACTCAACGCTTGACTGTCAAAAAGGTGGAAACAAAATAAAATCTGAAACTAACAACATATTTTAGCCCTCCGTAATTATGTGAATGTATTTTAATTCACTTAATAGCTCCCGGCCAAGACACCTGTTTTGTTTTCATTTGACATGAGAGCAATAAACGAAGAGGAAACAGCAAAATCACTTAACGTAAACACGGGTCACGTGGAGACTACCACCTCCCCACTACCACTCAGACTGCTCTGTGCATCAGGTCCAGATCGACGATATTTCCAAACCGGGGCAATACTAGATAGTGGCGCTCCCCCTCCCTCGAGCGTTTGAGGTTGGACACCAAAAATTTAAAAAAATCGACTTTTATAAAATATCTTCATTTTGTAGCACACGCACATATTTCTGAAGAGTCTGATACATGAAACATATATGGTCGAGGGAAAGTAAGACATGTTATTTGGTCTTAAGTGTGCCAAAGTGCAGTGCCATGCCTCTTCACACAGCATTTTTCTGTCGCACGTCTCTGAATTTTGCTCTGTGGAATTCAAACATATAATATTTTGTAATGGGTGTCATCAAACTATATTCAGGACAGTGGAAATTAAAATGTCCTGTGGTGCCTCTCCTGCTCCCAGTCGGCCGATTTGACATCCTGCCCCTCTTTAAAAAAAATCTCGGAATTAATACGGGATGGGATTATTTGTAACCGGCAAAACAAGTACTCTTCAGAAAATTTGCAGTCTTTACAGCCTATTGGCTAATAACTTGCTGTTTTGTGTGACATAAAATTAAGTATTGGATACATAAAACGAGTAAAGACAAGTGACAAGCAAGACAGTACACATTTCTGCAGTCCTTAATTTCTCTCGAACTTTGCTGCAGCTTTACATGGTGTCCTTTCCTTTTTGTGAAAGGATCTATTATCTCACCAAACTTCATCAAACGTTTTGCCACTTCAAAAAACGAAATGATGTTGTTTAATACTAAAAAAGCTGTTAATACAAACTGAACCCAAGACCAGACGCAATATAATTCATGAAGTACCAATATCAAATTCCTATTAGGCCAACTACAAGCAAAAAGTTTTATGTTAGGAAATAGTTTCACATTTCATTCATACTCTCTAGCTTCTGAAGCATTAGATCGAAAAGTAGTAGTACGAAATTTTTATATAAATTTGGAATCGTCATATTCTTCCGTAATTTGTGTGTCCCCCCGTTTCTTCTCCTTCCTTGTTCTAACAAACAATCTGGTCATCTCTAATTCTGTAACTATTCCTGCCAGTGTCAAAACTTCTTCTCTGGTTAACTTCACTAACCCTGCCACAATCACCAGTTTAGTTAACCAGCATTTATTCTCCGGTTAGGCGTTATTACGTGTTCGTACAACGCGTTTTCCGCACTACTCCCAGAATAGAACTTTGGCGACTGCTAGCCGGGGACTGTATAACTGGCCCTTAGTAGTGTGGCGGTCTGGCCAAAAATTTTCTGTCAAAATTTCGTCTTCTTGGATACACGGAGGAGACAACACGCAATATTTGTTGCCTGTTATTCCTTTTATTCATTTATTTCCACTCTGGTAGTCTGAATCTATGGAATTCGCTAGTAGTTACAACAATGCTGATCATTTGTAAATCCAAAGAACCACATAAACGGCGATTGGCATTCACCCGTTCGGCTTTATTCCGCCCAGCTCGTATAGACCCGTCCCCTTTGGTCTGCAGGAAAGTTTATTTCTAGATGCGACGGGAATTCCCCTGGCAGAGACATCACGTACACTATGCACGCATTCAAAAATCAACTTGCGATTATTTCAGAAATTTGTTCAAAAATGTTCAAAAACCAACAGGGATGCGTTCAAAATCATATGAGTAATCGATATACCAACGAGCACTGGATGCTAGGCGCTTAGTGAAACAAGGTCTATTTCCTCAATAATGTGAATTTGGCGCCTCCCTCCCCTTCCCCCACTGAAACTGTCGCCCGGGGCAGATACCCCTGTTTGCCCCCGCCCCCCTAGTCCCGGGCCTGTTGCGCATACGTGAATCTGGCAGCTTAGGCGCACCAGTAAAATTTTTCAGGATAGCATCTGGCTGCTTGCTACTATTGCTTATACTGCTAACTGCAACACTTCTGTAGCCGGAAGCTTTTTCTATCATTGCGGGATACATTTGAAACCTTGCACATGATAACTAAGAAATAACAGGTCTAAAAATAAAAAAATTTCCTTCTTCTACTGTTTTCCAATAGTTTACAAACTGAGAGCAAAGTTGAAGACTTCAAAAAAAGCCAAAAATGGCTTTTTATTAGAAAGACCATGTTCTAAACCACCTAAAAACTACATTTGGTTTTGTAATGTGAGCATATAATGCCCTAAAAAAAAAAAGACAAGGTGGATGTGCATTGAAAATGGCCCATTTACCGCTGGTACTCAAGTTATATCTGACATCTTTTATTATGTTCTACAACTGTTTAGTACTCTCTGGGGAATGCAATACCAAATGTCATGAAGATAGGAAATCAGAAAGTCTGAATAACTTGAAAAGTTTTAAGAAACTGGTGTCTTGTGTCACGACTCATCATGACATATTTCAGTCCGTTTTCACTGCTATAGCTACAAAATCAAACTGGTTATAAATCTCACAATTTAACTGTGCATTACCAAGACAATGTAGATCGTGGTAGTAAAGTTGCTCCATGACAGCTTCAGCACACATCATAGGAACAGTCTGTAGATTTTGGTGAAGTTCACAGGAGTCTTCCTTACATTTTTTGGAATGGATTTAAGTTATAGAGAATTATTAGTATGTTTTTCTATTGTGTAATGTTACTGATTGCTAGTTTATTTCCGGTTTAAGGTAAAGTGTACTTTGCGTTAGCATTGTTTGTAGTTAATGTGGAACACCAGCGTACACATGAAATGCCTTGTTTGTGTTGGTCCACTGTGGCTAACCACTGACTGTTTCTTTTGAAGTGAGAAAACCAGAATCCCCATCGTCATAGGAGCCACGTCTGGTAGTTGTGCAACAGCCACCAGTGAATTTCTTTACTGCAGGATTCCAAGATCCCGAGATGATGATACATAGAAGTGTCAAAGCCAAAACTAGAAGAGGTCTCTTTTAGCACCCTAAGCTTATATTTACTTCAGCCTACTTGAATTTTCTTTTAGGTTTCATGAACCTGCTATGGAATGTTATGATGAAAACTATACTGTGAGCCACGCGATGTCACTGACGAGACAGTTTGGGAAGAAATTTTGAGAAGGCAGAACCCAAAAAAATTATAGTTTTCACAAATGATTACCTCAGATTATTAGAGCCACAAAAAGAGAAAACTATTCTTTTTACTTCATTCTTCACACCATCTCATTTTTTATAAAAAGAATTTTGTGGACCCGATTGCTGTAGAGATGCATAAAACTGCTTACTTGCAGTTTTTCTGAATCAAGCTCATTTTCTAGTAATCAGGACTTTTTAATATTGTCTTCCACAGAGATTACTAAACAGCTGCAGAACATAGTAAAAGATGTCAGATTTAACTTGAATACTGGCAGAATACAGGCCCATTTTCATCGCACACAACCGTGTTGTTCTTTTTTATGGCCTTATATGCTCCCATTGCAAAACCAAATAGTTTTTTAGATGGTTTAGAATATGGTCTTTTTAATGAAAATTGTTTAAAGGAATTTTTTAAAAGTGGATAAAAAATAGCCATTTTTGGCATCTTCAACTGGAAAACAATAGGAGGATGAGATTTTATATTCTAAGACCTTGTATTAGTAAGTTATTACAAGCAAGGTTTCAGATATATCCCGCAATTACTTCCAGAGATATAAAAAGCTCAACTCCTTATTTTTTTTGAGTGTGTATTTTTTCGGCTGAATTTGCTTCAAATTATGCACATACGAATCCCTCAGGAAATCCTTTTTTTGTTTTTCACTTAAGTTGTGCAAGAAGCCTAATTTTGTGTCTTTCAAGAAAATACTGCTGGAGATATTATGTCTACAGCTGCCAAAAACTCGTGGGTGTGCTGTTGATAGCTGAATTATGGAGTCAAAAAAATTACTCTATCACTGTGTGTATTAAATTGGTAAAAGTAAAACTTTACCAATGTTCATTGGGAACATGAGTTAAAGTTCACACAAAATTTCAACAAAATCCGTGATGGTGATGTGGGGACTTTTTCTGAAATTTGACCACTTCGTACAGAATAGCCCTAAAGAAAATTAAGGAAAGGTCATTCACCTGCAGCTGCTTCAACATAGCATGATGCATTTCCAAGTGTCACACATTAATCAGCAACAGATGAGTGTTGCCTTTTCTTTCTTTCTTTTCTTTTCTTTACCCCCCCCCCCCCCCCCCCCCCCCCCCCGTCGCTTGCGCACCTGCCATCAACAATCAGTTGCAGGTGAGTGGTTGGATTTCCTCACTTTTGTTTATAATATACGGGTATTTCCTTGTATAAATCACGATACAGCTCACTTCTACAACATTTTCTATTTCCATATAAATACACGAAATTCAACTCTTTGAGGACACCTTGGCCCTGATTTGAGAACATAAGACAATGATCTGTGTTGTGAATTATCTTCAAGTCAAGAATATTTTAATATCTAAGGTTCTATAATGTTTCTCAGATGAATAATTTGTACAAACTATTATCAAAGCAAAAATACACTGCCTGACAAAAAAGTGAAACATCTAGAAGACATAGTTGGATGTCAATGTAACGTGGGACACAACAATTATGAAAAGGATGGATTGCTACTCACTGTATCAACTATACCTACATCTTGACAACTGCCATCCCTCACACCACAAAATCCCTACCATGCACCCTGGCTACCCAAGAATGGCACATATGCAATGACAAGAACTCCCTTGCCCAGTATGCTGAAGGCCTTACAAAGGTCTTCACAGACAGGCAAATACCCAAACCTAGTCCACAAACAGATTTCCCATGCCATATCTCAACATTCATCCATTCCTCCCGTTACCCCAAGAACCAGCTACAAAGGAGTGCCCCTTCACCACCCAATACCACTCTGAGCTGGAATAACTGAACCACATCCTTTGTCAGTGCTCTGATTACCTGTCATCATGTCCCAAAATGAGGGACATCCTACCCAAGATCCTTCCAACTGCTCCTGAAATGGTGTTCCATTATCCATCCAACCTACACAACAGCCTAATCCATCCTTGTGCCAGTCCCAGTTCCTTGTGACAGAGATCATATCCTATAGGAGAGCCAGGTGAAAGACCTGCCCAATTTAGCTATCCAGCATTTCCTATTCCAGTCCTGTCACAGGCTTATCCTGTCCCATTAGAGGCCAGGCTACCTGTGAACACAGTCACATCAACAACTGCTTCACAACCTGGGCCATCTGGATCCTCCTTTCCACCACCAGTTTTACTGAACTGTGGAGATAGGAATTATCTTTACAACATATTCTTCGCACTTGAAATTATCCTTGTCTCAGTTTAACCTACTGTGTCCACCTGCTTCACCCAACAGTTTCCACCCCCTCTGTTCTATCACATCCTCTCAGTTCACATCCTATCACCCTCACTGAGCACCGCTCTCTGCCAATGCAACCAATAGCCTATCCCAGCTCTACTACCCCCCCCCCCTCCCCACCCTCCGCTCACACAGCCTCCCGATGCTGTGCCTTACAGCCCTGTCCTGAAGCCGCTTTCTGGCCCCTGCAGGCTCGACCAGACAGCACCCTTCTCTCCCCCACCAGTACTCTGCTTTCCCTCCCCCTTTCCTGCCTCATTCTGGGCTGCTGTTTCCTTTCAACACAACAGTTCCAGCCTAGCCAGAAACAGTGGTGATGAGTGCATGTGGTGTACCTGCTTGTGTGAATGTCTGTGTGTCTTCCTTTCTTTTCTGACAAAGGCTATGGGCCAAAGCTCAGTATGTAACAGTCTTTTCATTGCGCCTATCTGCAACTCAACGTACCATTTTCACAGTGAGTAGCAATCTATCCTTTTGATAATTGTTGATATTCCAACCTGTACTTTCCATTTTCTGGCTTTGTACACATACACACCATTGGCAGGTATGTATAAGATTAGAGTTGCAATCATCTCTGCCGATAGAACACTTACCAGAGCACATTAGTCTTGTTCATGTTTAGTGCTGTTAGCAGGCTGGTAGGGCACAGAAGGCGTAAGAGCAATGTTAAATGTTGAGTGATCATTGTGAAGGACACAGAGGTGCCACCTATTCATGTAAGACAACATAACCACCACCTGACAGCTTGAAAGAGGCCACACTGTAGGTCTTCATGTGGTCACCTGGTGGAATCTTGCACTATCCAGATTTGTGGGGCATTCATATGTGACAGTGGTCTGATGCTGGCGTGCATGGAAGCATGCGCACAGGCATACTCATCGTCAAAGTTACTATCGAGTGTGTCTGGCCACCACAAGGGAAGATCGCCATATTGTGCACCAAGCTCACTGCAACCCCTTACAATTTGTGCATGCCATCTGAAAACAAGAAATGGACTCTCTGCAACATGTATCCCACACCATTGGTATGTGATTAGCAGCCAGGCTAGGGAAATATCGTCCCACGCGTAGTCTGCCATTAACACCACGATACAAACAAGTAGCTACATTTGTAGTGGTGCAGTGTCTGGGAAGCATGGATTGCTGATGAATGGTACTGCACTCTGTTCAGTGATGACTTACAATTCTGTACTACCCCAGATGACTGTCATTTGTAAGTATGGTGGAGTCTGGGGAGACATCCCATCCTTCCAATGTTTTGGAGAGACATGATGTCACTGCTGGCATCACGGGTGGGAGCCATCAAGTATGATTTCAGGTCGTAGCTGGTAGCAATTGATGGAACTCTGATGTCACAATCGTACTTCACTGACATCCTGTATCTTCAGGAGTTACTTCTCATGCAATAGAATAGTCGTGCCACTTCTAAACAGGACAATGCTCATCTGTCATGGCATGCAAACAGGCCAGAAGAGATGCAATATACCAAAACCAGTTAGTGCAAGCCACAATACTGCTCATCAAATTTGATCCTGTGAATGTTTTCCAAAACATGCTCAACAATAGTAATTTTTTACGATAGTGCAGGTGATCACAGTTCTCATGGTCCTTTTGATGCTGTTTCATCGTTCCCACTGTTTGTCTGATGTAAGATTTTCTACTCACACATTTTGATACATGTTGCACCTTTTACTCATTTCAGTAGCTTGTAGAATTTTGATGGACGGATGAAGACTGATTAAATGTTGTCTCTCTTCAGAAGGGGGTTAATTTTATGCAATGTAGCCATACAATGGCAGAAATGTAAAATTCTGCTACTGCTTCTTATTGAGGTCGTTATTATTTTTACTACGCGATATCTGTAGTATCCACACAGTTGCCTGGCCAGTGCTACCAAAGGACACATCCATGGCTGGTAGGTTGCCATACCCATAGGCATCCTCCACCAAAGCCAAACACAATCAACAATCCCAATTCTGGTCATACACACTGCTGGCTTACAAAGAGTGGTAGATTACAACAGCAACACACCTCTCTATGTACACACCAGACAACAGGAACTCGTCACTCTGTGTACATGCCGGACTCCAGCAGGCTCCACAGGACATTACATTTCATGCGTCCACATGACACATGACACCGCAAGTAAATCCCTCCATCAGATCACTTAAGATGCTCACAGCTATTAGCTGATATCATTCATGCCTCCAGGCTCAACTCCAGCTGTCCCCTCCCCTGCAGCTGATCTATAGGTTGCATCTTCAGCAGCAGTCTTCAGTGCCACAAAGATCATAGACCAGGCTTCAACCCACGACTACAACGAAGACAACAACCATCCTCCAACTGACCGAGATAGACACTAGCCTCGACTAGCCTCTGGTATACTGACTGAACACACACCGACAGAGAACATACAGCTGGACAATAGTGAGGAAAATTTTCATTCTACCAGAAATGGATCTTACTTCCTGTTTCACGTCTCAGCTATGAACTGTTTTTACCAATGTGTGTGTGTTTTTGCGTGTTTACCGATAAAGTGTTTCTTTCACTGCACTTGTGGGTCAGCATTATTATGTGCTGTCCTTGCCACCTTGTCAGAACCATGATACATCTACATCTACATCTATACTCCGCGAGCCACCTTACGGTGTGTGGCGGAGGGTACTTATTGTACCACTATCTGATCCCCCCTTCCCTGTTCCATTCACGAATTGTGCGTGGGAAGAACGACTGCTTGTAAGTCTCCGTATTTGCTCTAATTTCTCGGATCTTTACGTTGTGATCATTACGCGAGATATATGTGGGCGGTAGTAATATGTTGCCCATCTCTTCCCGGAATGTGCTCTCTCGTAATTTCGATAATAAACCTCTCCGTATTGCGTAACGCCTTTCTTGAAGTGTCCGCCACTGGAGCTTGTTCAGCATCTCCGTAACGCTCTCGCGCTGACTAAATGTCCCCATGACGAATCGCGCTGCTTTTCGCTGGATCATGTCTATCTCTTCTATTAATCCAACCTGGTAAGGGTCCCATACTGATGAGCAATACTCAAGAATCGGACGAACAAGCGTTTTGTAAGCTACTTCTTTCGTCGATGAGTCACATTTCCTTAGAATTCTTCCTATGAATCTCAACCTGGCGCCTGCTTTTCCCACTATTTGTTTTATGTGATCATTCCACTTCAGATCGCTCCGGATAGTAACTCCTAAGTATTTTACGGCCGTTACCGCTTCGAATGATTTACCACCTATGGCATAATCGTACTGGAATGGATTTCTGCCCCTATGAACATAATTAATTTTGTGACTGTTGTAGCACTGATCCTGAAGACACTGTGTAAGCAGATCAGCTAAATGGGAAGTTTTCAGTGGCTGATCTGATTCTTGCATGGTGTATCCTAATCTATATCAAAGTGCACTTCCATGCCGTGATCTGGTTCTTGCACATGTACCATGATCTATACCACAGTGCACTTCTGTGCTGGGTGATGATGGTTGAGAGTATGCAAGAACAGAATAGTGTGCAATGGCTATCTGTACTTGCTGTGACCAAGGCATGCATCACGCATTTAAGGTGGACAGGGACATTGAGGAAGAGCAAGTACCATCTTTTTCTATCTTCCTAGAGAATTGGATGTGGCTGTTGATGCTACCAAGATGTTCCAGGAACTTTTCACATCTCTGTATAAGGCAATATCTTTGCATTTCTCCATAAACTGGTTTGTGACTGCTGAAGCCATATTTGGTGACAAGTTTTATATCCTTTTAAATATAAATTTGCTTAAGTTGTTGTTGTTGTTGTTGTTTTTCCCACATCCAGAAGGGCAATTTCATTTGGGATCTGTGGAAGGCACATTAGCATATCTGTTCTTATTTTGTAAATATTTGTTACGTATTCTTGTTTTCTTACGTATTCCACATTGCAGAGGATCTACTCGCTATGGAGCAATTTGAACAAAAAGTACATCTAATCTCTAACGTAACAGGATACCCACTGCAATCCATCAAAATGATCACGAAATTGGGCATTGGAGGGTTAAAAGGGAAGAAGAAGATATAAAATAGTGCCTAAGTAGCTTGACCAATCACTTGCAAAGAAATGGAACACCGAGTCCAAAGAACCTTAGATAGGTACATTCATAAAGAATGCCATCGTATCATCAAAGATGATTATAATGTGACCGACACGAAGTCAAGGGCATTTTATGTTTTGAGGGTGGGGTGGTAGTGGAAGCAACATATGCTACATATGATGATGCTGGGACACCATTAATGTCAAAGCTACAGTTTCAGTATATCCGGAGGCACTGCAGCTGTCAGGAGTATTTGGTAGAAAGCTTGTGACATTTTAAACAGTTAATGTGGCAGGAAGCATGAGAAGATTTTATATGGAAAATTACTATTGAAACATGCTGCATTCTTACTACTGCAGTGGTCTGTTGCTGTTTTAATTTTACAAAGGAATATTTGCTCACAGGAGCCATCTTACTGTGTCAATTTTTGACAAGACAGTGGAAGAAAGGAAAACAAGAAGTAAATGGAGGAGAAGCACCCAAGAGAAGGTAAGATGACAAATAAAGCTGCAATATATAGAAGTGAGACTAAACAAAAAAATAAGTGAATTGAGAGGGAAACAGAGACAGGATAGGATAGGATAGGAAGGACAGTAAGCAATGATACAATCTACGTAAACCGAGGTCAGTATAAGGAAAGTAAGAAAGCCATGCTGCACAGAAAAGTTCTCATTTGCTGTTCTTGATAACAAAGATCTGAATCATTTGCGAGGAAAAATATACACTACGACAAAAATCATGTTCTACTGTATTATAAATAACACATCAGAAAAAGCAATTAACTTACAGCCGGATGACTGAAAATTATTTGGTAGCAGTCAATACCAGTTGGAGGGTCAAGAGGTTTATTTGGGTGATGGTAGCCTGAGCCTTTGAAATCTTCCACACCTGTAGCATCAAACAACAGAGTGACAGCAGCTGCATCATAACGCCTCTGGAAATTATGAATTCTGAAACATTCAATAAAAAATGATTAATGCTTTAACTAAAACAGAAAAATATAACAAAAACTAGGATCTATATATTAAAAAAAAGATGCTGTGACTTACCAAATGAGAAAGTGCTGGTAGATAGACACAATAAAAAACACACAAACACAAATTTCAAGCTTTCGCAACCCACGGTTGCTTCATCAGGAAAGAGGGAAGGAGAGGGAAAGACAGAAGGATGTGGGTTTTAAGGGAGAGGGTAAGGAGTCATTCCAATCCCGGGAGTGGAAAGACTTACCTTAGGGGGGAAAAAGGGACAGATATACACTCGCACACACACACACACACACACACATATATGCATCCGCACATATACAGACACAAGCAGACGCTTGTGTCTGTATATGTGCGGATGGGTATGTGTGTGTGTGTGCCAAGTGTATATCTGTCCCTTTTTCCCCCTACAGTAAGTCTTTCTGCTCCCGGGATTGGAATGACTCCTTACCCTCTCCCTTAAAACCCACATCCTTTCGTCTTTCCTTCTCTTTCCCTCTTTCCTGATGAAGCAACCATGGGTTGCTAAAGCTTGGAATTTGTGTGTGTGTTTTTTATTTTGTGTATCTACCAGCACTTTCTCGTTTGGTAAGTCAGAGCATCTTTTTTTAATATATTTTTCCCCTGTGGAATGTTTCTTTCTATTATATTCATAAACTAGGATCTTTCATAGAAGATATTATTTGGTGGATTCCACACGAAAATGTCTCACAGAGTAGCATGCAGAACTTGCCAAAGATAAATGACACCTCAGAAGTTCAAGGAGTGACCTAGTGACCTACAATAACAAGCTTTGCAGTTTTCAGAGAGAAAACTGTCTATGTGAATATCGACTTCAGTTGTAAGTGAAGGGCATCAATCTCAGTTCTGTCATCTCAGTGAGATTCACGTGCCAATTTAAATTCAAAATTCTGCTGGCTGTCGCAACTAAGGAACCTTAAGATAAGAGTACAGAAGGTCATGAATAGCTTGTAGCGCCTGGAAAAAAAGTGAAGACAGACAGGTCATGTCTATCACAATTTTATAGCATACTCATTTGGTCCTGACTTGATTATGGCTGTATCATCTCTGAAGTGACTTAACTTTCCTTATTTGAAAATAATGAATGCATTACACCACAAAGCCATTGTATTTGCATTGGAGTGTTTATAGGATGAGCCCTTGCTTAGTGTCAGCACAGAAATTAGTGAGACATTTCTAAAATTTTGATGATGGGGCCTCACCATTCACAATGATCTGGATATCAAGCCATTCACAATTTCTCTTGCATTTAGAATTACTTCTCACTTACCAGTTGTGGACAAAGCAAACATTATCACCCGCAAACTGCAAAATAATTAAGAATCCAAGCAAAGCAGCTCACTGTGAATGACAACATAGTACATATAACTGTCCCCTCCTAGGGGTGGAGGAAGTTGTTACCTCAATGAGTACACAGAACGGAACTTAATTGGCTGTTGTGTTGTTTTGCCTGGGAATTTTATGAACCTGCCCCTATAATGCATTTGTGGGAAGAAAAAGATTCTTTCGTTGCTTTAAACAACTTTCTCCGGTACGCGGATTCGTCATATAGTTTGAGGAGCACTCAGAAAATCAGAACTAAAGTGGTAGTTTGATGTAAGTCACATGTCTACTCGAGGTCACTGCTATCTCCCGATATGTCATTACTGAGCTGAACAGGCATGAATAGATGGGAAATAGAGTGACAGGACTGGCAAGAGTATCAACTGCAGTTGGTTTCTCTAATCACTAAACCATGGAATGCCTTCTACAGTGACTTATTCAAAATAAAGTTTACAAGGTAATATCCATACAAGACACTCGCCATTAATCCACAGCCATGCAGGATTAGCAGAGCTGTCTAATAGCCGCAGTCAAGGACTGTGCGGCTGGTCCTGGCGGAGGTTCGAGTCCTCCCTCAGGCATGTGTGTGTGTGTGTGTGTTTTTGTCCTTAGGATAATTTAGGTTAAGTAGTGTTAGGGACTGATAACCTTAGCAGTGAAGTCCCATAAGATTTCACACACATTTGAACATTAACCCACAGCTAACTCCTACTACATCACGAACGCCACAAGCACCTGACTGATAACATACCCTAGTGTGTATCTGCATGCAAAAAGCTGAGTATGGCTACCATTAACTCAGTATGAGGTGCCACAGTAAGTAAATCTGATTACAAACATGGATTTTCCAGTTTTTTTGTGACATTAAATCAGTACAAAGGAAACATGTACACTATTTCAGAATAAGATTCTCACTCTGCAACAGAGTGTGTGCCGATATGAAACTTCCTGGCAGATTAAAACTGTGTGCTTGACTAAGACACAAAATCGGGGACTTTGCCTTTCATGGGCAAGTGTGCTCTATCAACTGAACTACCCAAGCACGAGTCACAACTCATCATCACAGCTTTACTTCTGCCAGTACCTCATCTCCTACTTCCAAACTTCACACAAGTTCTCCTGCAAAACTTCCACAACTAGCACCCCTGAAAGAAATGTTATGGTGATATGGCTTAGCCACAGCCTGGGGGATGTTTCTGTAGTGAGATTTCCACTCTGCAGGAAAGTAGGAGACAAGATACTGGCAGAAGTAAAGCTGTGAGGAAGGGTTGTGAGTCACTGCTTGGTTACCTCAGTTGGTTGAACTCTTGCCTACGAAAGGCAAAGGTTCTGAGTTCGAGTCTCAGTCTGGCACACAGTTTGCCAGGAAGTTTCATGTCTATTGTTCACTACACCTGTTTTAAAATATTACACACTCATTTTCAGATATATTAAAAACAAGAGTTGATAATGAAAAAATCAAACAGTGGAAAATCCAGGATGGACTAATGACAATATTATGAAAAGAATAGTTTGCTACTCACCATACAGAGAAGACACTGAGTCACAGACATGCAGAAGAAAAAAGACTGCTATATATTTAAGCACTAGACAAGAATGTCCTTCTAAAGCAGAAAACACACACACCTTAAATTCACACAAACACAACTCAAACACACAAGACCATTATCTCTCGCCACAGAGACCAGATGCAGCCTCAGCGGCCAGAGGCAGTATTCATGTGTGTGTAAATTGTGACTGTGTGTATGTTTTCTACTTCAGAAGAAGGAAGCTTAAATGTACAGCAATCTTTTTGTTGTGCCTGTCTGCGACTGACTGTCTATATGATGGGTAGCAATCCATCCTTTACATAATACTATAGTTGACAGGAACTGTCTTATGAAGTAATTAGAGTGAGGCAGAACAAAAAGTATGAGAAAATCTTGAAGAAGTTGAGAAAAAAGAAGATTGCTCCAAATCAATAAAATGAAGTGGGGAAAAAGGAGTAAGATGACACTGCAAAGACATTTGTGATGGTGCCAAAGATGATAAAGGTGGGGATGTGACACAAATGAAGAAGGAAATGGGCAATGCCTCGTTTTAGAGAAGAAAAGATAAATGGGGGGATGCATCATGAAAACACTACAGTACAATCTATATTATAGTTATTGTCAGTAACAACCTAACAAATTAGCACCAATTACTACTATGCAGGCACATTCCACTGGTTATATGCAGAACCCAGCATTCTTAAAAAGCATATAAGCTTTTCATGCAGATAAGGCAGGGCAACAACGATGTTCACACTTTAATTTCATAGTGTGCTGCTAAAAAAAAAAAAAAAAAAATAAAAAAAAAAAAAAAAAAAAAATAATAATAATAATAATAATAATAATACTGATACAGTATCTGAATACTGTAATCACAGGAAGCATAATGTATACTGCTTCTGTTATGCAATGAATCTATTTTCAAATTGCTGCTTGTGAAGTTCATCCAATTTATATATTAGGCTATACGTATCACTATTCAATACATAAAAGAAGCATTAACACTATTCATTACATAAAAGAAGCATTAACACTATTCATTACATAAAAGAAGCATTAACAAAGTCATTTTTCAGAGAGCTAACATACAAAGAAACGCGCAGAATGACTCTCTCAGCAAATGGATACAGTTACATCAGCTAATTTCAGGATGCTTCCTCTGAAACATTTCATCCCTACAAATGATCAATGCAAAGAAAATTTACATCATTAAGTTACTGGTCTGATGTGTTCAACAGAAACATGTGGGCATGACAACCAACATGCTTTATGTCTGCATGAATTGCCACCGACAAACTGTGGCGAAGAGACAGTTGGGCCACCCAACTGCTGAACATGCTGCTCAACAAAATGTGCTTCACTTCAATGACTGCTTCACACTAATAGGGGAATTGGGGGGGAGGGGGGTAGAAGTATGAAGCAAGGTGGGTCACCGGATTATGGTCATTCACCTCCCTCCTTCATAGGTCTGCAAGCTGAAGAGCAAGCAGGTGATTCTATATTCTCTCTACCCCACATCATCACAAAAAGCAACTACAGGATGTTTCACAAAATTATACTCATCCTTCCACAGCTCAACTTACATATCACTGGCATTGCAGCAAGCAGAAAAGCCCATGGAGTGTTCATTTTTCACAAAGTGTGTTAACACTACATGGAATACAGATACGAATTACTAATAATACTAACACTAGAAATACATAAGGGCAGAATCTACGTGTAAGCTGTAGCGTTCTTCTGGGAAAGCTAACATCCCCCACAATAAGTGTTGCTCGCTTTTCAACTTACAGAGAGACTATAACTCCACAACATTTCCTGTCCAGTTTTCACGTTTGAGTAGAGAAAATAAATTCACTGAGCTTGTATTTACATAGTGCAGTTATTTTCACTTTATTATGTGCATATTTATTTGTAGTTGTTAAGCGAACTATTACGTACAGAAGTTCCACACTGGAGCTGTCAAATGGCAAAATGTATCCAACTAAGACAATTTCGCTGTCTTCATTATCAAGTAGTACAAGTACTACAATACTACGAGTTTATATGCCAACTAGCTCTGCAGATGATGAAGAAATTGATGAAGTGTATGATGAGATAAAAGAAATTATTCGGGTAGTGAAGGGAGACGAAAATTTAATTGTCATGGGTGACTGGAATTCGAGAGTAGGAAAAGGGAGAGAAGGAAACATAGTAGGTGAATATGGATTGGGGGGAAGAAATGAAATAGGAAGCCGTCTGGTAGAATTTTGCACAGAGCATAACTTAATCATAGCTAACACTTGGTTTAAGAATCATGAAAGAAGGTTGTATACATGGAAGAACCCTGGAGATACTAGAAGGTATCAGATAGATTATACAATGGTAAGACAGAGCTTTAGGAACCACATATTAAATTGTAAGACATTTCCAGGGGCAGATGTGGACTCTGACCACAATCTATTGGTTATGAACTGTAGATTAAAATTGAAGAAACTACAAAAAGGTGGGAATTTAAGGAGATGGGACCTGAATAAACTGACTAAACCAGAGGTTGTACAGAGTTTCAGGGAGAGCATAAGGGAACAATTGACAGGAATGGGGGAAAGAAATACAGTAGAAGAAGAATGGGTAGCTCTGAAGGATGAAGTAGTGAAGGTAGCAGAGGATCAAGTAGGTTAAAAGACGGGGGCTAGTAGAAATCCTTGAGTAACAGAAGCAATATTGAATTTAATTGATGAAAGGAGAAAATAAAAAAATGCAGTAAATGAAGCAGGCAAAAAGGAATACAAACATCTCAAAAATGAGATCAATAGGAAGTGCAAAATGGCTAAGCAGGGATGGCTAGAGGACAAATGTAAGGCTGTAGAGGCTTATCTTACTAGGGGCAAGGTAGATACTGCCTCAGATGGAAACCCAGTTCTAAGCAAAGAAGGGAAAGCAGAAAGGTGGAGGGAGTATATAGAGGGTCTGTACAAGGGTGATGTACTTGAGGACAATATTATGGAAATGGAAGAGGATGTAGATGAAGATGAAATGGGAGATACGATACTGCGTGAAGAGTTTGACAGAGCACTGAAAGACCTGAGTCCCCGTTTTCAAGAAGGGACGTCGAGCAGATGTGCAGAACTATAGACCTATATCTCTAACGTCGATCAGTTGTAGAATTTTGGAACACGTATTGTGTTCGAGTATAATGACTTTTCTGGAGACTAGAAATCTACTCTGTAGGAATCAGCATGGGTTTCGAAAAAGACGGTCATGTGAAACCCAGCTCGCGCTATTCATCCACGAGACTCAGAGGGCCATAGACACGGGTTCACAGGTAGATGCCGTGTTTCTTGACTTCCGCAAGGCGTTCGATACAGTTCCCCACAGTCGTTTAATGAACAAAGTAAGAGCATGTGGACTATCAGACCAATTGTGTGATTGGATTGAGGAGTTCCTAGATAACAGGACGCAGCATGTCATTCTCAATGGAGAGAAGTCTTCCGAAGTAAGAGTGATTTCAGGTGTGCCGCAGGGGAGTGTCATAGGACCGTTGCTATTCACAATATACATAAATGACCTTGTGGATGACATCGGAAGTTCACTGAGGCTTTTTGCAGATGATGCTGTGGTGTATCGAGAGGTTGTAACAATGGAAAATTGTACTGAAATGCAGGAGGATCTGTAGTGAATTGACGCATGGTGCAGGGAATGGCAATTGAATCTCAATGTAGACAAGTGTAATGTGCTGCGAATACACAGAAAGATAGATCCTTTATCATTTAGCTACAAAATAGCAGGTCAGCAACTGGAAGCAGTTAATACCATAAATTATCTGGGAGTACGCATTAGGAGTGATTTAAAATGGAATGATCATATAATGTTGATCGTCGGTAAAGCAGATGCCAGACTGAGATTCATTGGAAGAATCCTAAGGAAATTCAATCCGAAAACAAAGGAAGTAGGTTACAGTACGCTTGTTCGCCCACTGCTTTAATACTGCTCAGCAGTGTGGGATCCGTACCAGATAGGGTTGATAGAAGATATAGAGAAGATCCAACGGAGAGCAGCGCGCTTCGTTACAGGATCATTTAGTAATCGCGAAAGCATTACGGAGATGATAGATAAACTCCAGTGGAAGATTCCAGAATGAGATTTTCACTCTGCAGCGGAGTGTGCGCTGATATGAAACTTCCTGGCAGATTAAAACTGTGTGCCCGACCGAGACTCGAACTCGGGACCTTTGCCTTTCGCGGGCAAGTGCTCTACCATCTGAGCTACCGAAGCACGACTCACGCCCGGTACTCACAGCTTTACTTCTGCCAGTATCTCGTCTCCTACCTTCCAAACTTTACAGAAGCTCTCCTGCGAACCTTGCAGAACTAGCACTCCTGAAAGAAAGGATATAGCGGAGACATAGCTTAGCCACAGCCTGGGGGATGTTTCCAGAATGAGATTTTCACTCTGCAGCGGAGTGTGCGCTGATATGAAACTTCCTGGCAGATTAAAACTGTGTGCCCGACCGAGACTCGAACTCGGGACCTTTGCCTTTCGCGGGCAAGTGCTCTACCATCTGAGCTACCGAAGCACGACTCACGCCCGGTACTCACAGCTTTACTTCTGCCAGTATCTCGTCTCCTACCTTCCAAACTTTACAGAAGCTCTCCTGCGAACCTTGCAGAACTAGCACTCCTGAAAGAAAGGATATAGCGGAGACATGGCTTAGCCACAGCCTGGGGGATGTTTCCAGAATGAGATTTTCACTCTGCATCGGAGTGTGCGCTGATATGAAACTTCCTGGCAGATTAAAACTGTGTGCCCGACCGAGACTCGAACTCGGGACCTTTGCCTTTCGCGGGCAAGTGCTCTACCATCTGAGCTACCGAAGCACGACTCACGCCCGGTACTCACAGCTTTACTTCTGCCAGTATCTCGTCTCCTACCTTCCAAACTTTACAGAAGCTCTCCTGCGAACCTTGCAGAACTAGCACTCCTGAAAGAAAGGATATAGCGGAGACATGGCTTAGCCACAGCCTGGGGGATGTTTCCAGAATGAGATTTTCACTCTGCAGCGGAGTGTGCGCTGATATGAAACTTCCTGGCAGATTAAAACTGTGTGCCCGACCGAGACTCGAACTCGGGACCTTTGCCTTTCGCGGGCAAGTGCTCTACCATCTGAGCTACCGAAGCACGACTCACGCCCGGTACTCACAGCTTTACTACTGCCAGTATCTCGTCTCCTACCTTCCAAACTGTACAGAAGCTCTCCTGCGAACCTTGCAGAACTAGCACTCCTGAAAGAAAGGATATAGCGGAGACATGGCTTAGCCACAGCCTGGGGGATGTTTCCAGAATGAGATTTTCACTCTGCAGCGGAGTGTGCGCTGATATGAAACTTCCTGGCAGATTAAAACTGTGTGCCCGACCGAGACTCGAACTCGGGACCTTTGCCTTTCGTGGGCAAGTGCTCTACCATCTGAGCTGCCGAAGCACGACTCACGCCCGGTACTCACAGCTTTACTTCTGCCAGTATCTCGTCTCCTACCTTCCAAACTTTACAGAAGCTCTCCTGCGAACCTTGCAGAACTAGCACTCCTGAAAGAAAGGATATAGCGGAGATACTGGCAGAAGTAAAGCTGTGAGTACCGGGCGTGAGTCGTGCTTCGGTAGCTCAGATGGTAGAGCACTTGCCCGCGAAAGGCAAAGGTCCCGAGTTCGAGTCTCGGTCGGGCACACAGTTTTAATCTGCCAGGAAGTTTCATATCAGCGCACACTCCGCTGCAGAGTGAAAATCTCATTCTGGAAACATCCCCCAGGCTGTGGCTAAGCCATGTCTCCGCTATATCCTTTCTTTCAGGAGTGCTAGTTCTGCAAGGTTCGCAGGAGAGCTTCTGTACAGTTTGGAAGGTAGGAGACGAGATACTGGCAGAAGTAAAGCTGTGAGTACCGGGCGTGAGTCGTGCTTCGGTAGCTCAGATGGTAGAGCACTTGCCCGCGAAAGGCAAAGGTCCCGAGTTCGAGTCTCGGTCGGGCACACAGTTTTAATCTGCCAGGAAGTTTCATATCAGCGCACACTCCGCTGCAGAGTGAAAATCTCATTCTGGAAACATCCCCCAGGCTGTGGCTAAGCCATGTCTCCGCTATATCCTTTCTTTCAGGAGTGCTAGTTCTGCAAGGTTCGCAGGAGAGCTTCTGTAAAGTTTGGAAGGTAGGAGACGAGATACTGGCAGAAGTAAAGCTGTGAGTACCGGGCGTGAGTCGTGCTTCGGTAGCTCAGATGGTAGAGCACTTGCCCGCGAAAGGCAAAGGTCCCGAGTTCGAGTCTCGGTCGGGCACACAGTTTTAATCTGCCAGGAAGTTTCATATCAGCGCACACTCCGCTGCAGAGTGAAAATCTCATTCTGGAAACATCCCCCAGGCTGTGGCTAAGCCATGTCTCCGCTATATCCTTTCTTTCAGGAGTGCTAGTTCTGCAAGGTTCGCAGGAGAGCTTCTGTAAAGTTTGGAAGGTAGGAGACGAGATACTGGCAGAAGTAAAGCTGTGAGTACCGGGCGTGAGTCGTGCTTCGGTAGCTCAGATGGTAGAGCACTTACCCGCGAAAGGCAAAGGTCCCGAGTTCGAGTCTCGGTCGGGCACACAGTTTTAATCTGCCAGGAAGTTTCATATCAGCGCACACTCCGCTGCAGAGTGAAAATCTCATTCTGGAAACATCCCCCAGGCTGTGGCTAAGCCATGTCTCCGCTATATCCTTTCTTTCAGGAGTGCTAGTTCTGCAAGGTTCGCAGGAGAGCTTCTGTAAAGTTTGGAAGGTAGGAGACGAGATACTGGCAGAAGTAAAGCTGTGAGTACCGGGCGTGAGTCGTGCTTCGGTAGCTCAGATGGTAGAGCACTTGCCCGCGAAAGGCAAAGGTCCCGAGTTCGAGTCTCGGTCGGGCACACAGTTTTAATCTGCCAGGAAGTTTCCAGTGGAAGACTCTGCAGGAGAGACGCTCAGTAGCTCGGTACTGGCTTTTGTCAAAGTTTCGAGAACATACCTTCACCGAAGAGTCAAGCAGTATATTGCTCCCTCCTACGTATATCTCGCGAAGAGACCATGAGGATAAAATCAGAGAGATTAGAGCCCACACAGAGGCATACCGACAATCCTTCTTTCCACGAACAATACGAGGCTGGAATAGAAGGGAGAACCGATAGAGGTACTCAAGGTACCCTCCGCCACACACCGTCAGGTGGCTTGCGGAGTATGGATGTGGATGTAGATGTAGATGTAGATGTAGAAACAAGGCCCCAGGAGTAGACAACATTCCACTGGAACCACTGACGGTCTTGGGAGAACCAGTCCTCACAAAACTCTACCATCTGGTGAGCAAAATGTATGAGACAGGCGAAATACCCTCAGACTTCAAGAAGAATATAATAATTCCAATCCCAAAGAAAGCAGGTGTTGACAGGTGTGAAAATTACCGAACTATCAGCTTAATAAGCCGCGGCTGCGAAATACTAACGTGAATTCTTTACAGACGAATGGAAAAACTGGTAGAAGCTGACCTTGGGGAAGATCCGTTTGGATTCCGTAGAATTGTTGGAACATGTGAGGCAATACTGACCCTACGACTTATCTTAGAAAATAGATTAAGGAAAGGCAAACCTACGTTTCTAGCATTTGTAAACTTAGAGAAAGCTTTTGACAATGTTGACTGGAATGCTCTCTTTCAAATTCTGAAGGTGGCAGGGGTAAAATACATGGAGCGAAAGGCTATTTCCAATTTGTACAGAAACCAGATGGCAGTTATAAGAGTCGAGGGGCATGAAACGGAAGCAGCGGTTGGAAAGGGAGTGAGACAGGGCTGTAGTCTCTCCCTGATGTTATTCAATCTGTATATTGAGCAAGCAGTAAAGGAAACAAAAGAAAAATTCGGAGTAGGTATTAAAATCCATGGAGAAGAAATAAAAAACTTGAGGTTCGCCGATGACATTGTAATTCTGTCGGAGACAGCAAAGGACTTGGAAGAACAGTTGAACAGAATGGAC
This sequence comes from Schistocerca piceifrons, assembly GCF_021461385.2. NCBI lineage: Eukaryota > Metazoa > Arthropoda > Insecta > Orthoptera > Acrididae > Schistocerca > Schistocerca piceifrons. The sequence continues at coordinate 1,027,792,422 of NC_060139.1, read as the reverse complement.
AGTGTCTTGAAAGGAGGACATAAGATGAACACCAAGAAAAGCAAAACAAGGATAATGGAATGTAGTCGAATTAAGTCGGGTGATGCTGAGGGAATTCGATTAGAAACTGAGAAGGTTAAAGTAGTAAATGAGTTTTGCTATTTGGGGAGCAAAATAACTAATGATGGTCAAAATAGAGAGGATATAAAATGTAGACTGGCAATGTCAAGGAAAGCGTTTCTGAAGAAGAGAAATTTGTTAACATCGAGTATAGATTTAAGTGTCAGGAAGTCGTTTCTGTAAGTATTTGTATGGAGTGTAGAAATGAATGGAAGTGAAACACGAACAATAAATAGTTTGGACAAGAAGAGAATAGAAGCTTTCAAAATGTGGTGCTACAGAAGTATGCTGAAGATTAGATGGGTAGATCACATAACTAATGAGGAGGTATTGAACAGAACTGGGGAGAAGAGGAGTTTGTGGCACAACTTGACAAGAAGAAGGGACCAGTTGGTAAGACATGTTCTGAGGCATCAAGGGATCACAAAATTAGCATTGGAGGGCAGCGTGGAGCGTAAAAATCGTAGAGGGAGACCAAGAGATGAATACACTAAGCAGATTCAGAAGGATTGTATGTTGCAGTAAGTACTGGGAGATGAAGAACCTTGCACAGGATAGAGTAGCATGGAGAGCTGCATCAAACCAGTCTAAGGACTGAAGACCCCAACCACGACAACAACAACAACAACTATCAATGTCTGGAACCCTTTTCACGGCATGTATAAAATACATCACCCCAGCCTCAGGTCACCTAATATCTGAGGAGGCCCGTAGTCTTAAACTGGCTGCCTCTGTAACAGAAGTAGGTTATTTACTGAAATGGAACTTCTTCAGATATTTCAACATACGTCAAGCTATGCATTGCAGCAGATTACTACTTGCGAGACGTACTGTGGAGGTATTGTAAGTGGCCCCACTCAGTGCAGTCCACTTTACAAATGCAATAATAGATTATTTTCTTGTGTTAAAAATATGGTTCTGACTGTTGTTATTCCATTTATTATAGCATCCAAATGGCATTTACAGTCAATATTCTCACAAAATATCTGTTATTTTTATGTAATTAAAGCTTACAAATCATTAAATATCAAGCTTTGGTCACATGATTGAAAACACTCCGTTATTGGCTGATGCTCTGGTGATGTCAAAGACTAGGAGTAAGACGAAGTCATACAAACATTATAGGATTGTTAGCCGAAGTTACAAGGTATTTACTACTTTTTCTGCAAACAGTTTAGCTATTTTGTGATGGAAAACACAATTACAATTTTTAAGTAATAACATAAAGGAATTCTGTGAATGCGGAGCGTGGAAACCTTGCAAAAATTGATGTGTTCATGCTCCACCCATTTAAAGTGGCAACATGTACTATGACAGACATTCTTTTCCCTGTTCCCTTCAACATCATTAAACTCGCTAGAAACCATGGAATTGTAGAACTTTTGCAAATGGGTCACTATATTATAACTATATTGTCAACTATCAGTCATGAGCTATGACCCAAAGTACAATAAAATTATTCTTGGCAAATCTCAGTTCTGATTTTTTACATAGAAGACACTCAGCAGAAATACTGGCCTGACAAGGCATTCAGTGGTGCAATGGGTGACACATCTAATGACCGATAATGAGGTCAAATGTTTGAATCCTGGAAGGGTCATACATTTTTAAAAGTTTTACATCAAACACGAAAATGGAGTTAGCAAGGACAGTCTGTAGTAGCTGTTTCGATGGCAAGTTGTATTATATATAACTTCACGTTAATCTTAGTCTGGGAAATGGACAACAGAGGATAAATGCAATTACTTTCCAAACAAACAACTCACTTTTTTGGAAAGCATTACTAGTAGTGAAGATATCATCATACGCCCACAATACAATGAGATGTATAATGATGAGGTTTTTTACACAAAGAGATATAAAGCAAGCACAGCATGCAGATAACACAAACATAAGGTCTCTGATGATTGTGAGTGTAAACTAACACCAGTGTTTGGAGCACGATAAAATATTCTTTCAGGTTGGATTCAAAACAGTGATTTATGGACACCATCTTGTAAAATTCGATGGTTTACCACTCAAACAACTGAGCTACTGAGTAATTTATGTGAACCTGGGTAAAACAACAATTTTCACTAACAGTTTAATTTCATTAAATGACACTATCCTTTCTTGTAACAGTGGGAAAGCATATCTGGAGGTAAAGTAATGTTAACTTCAAAGTGCAACACATTTTTAATGAAGTTAGTGAAGTTGTGCATCGATGTGGTAGCAATTTGACAGTACAAAACGGCAACATTTTACACATCTTCTCATCCTCTGAAACATTCAAGAACACTTTTTCAGGAGTTTTATGGATATATTTGTGTAGCATTGTACTACACACCATTCGTAACCAATTTTTTGAAACATAAATTCCAAAACAAGACATTACTGTAAATTACCTTTATGACAGTAAGAGCAGCGAACTAGCCACTGATGCCACCGGCATCACGTGATCTAAAAGGAGCATTTAACGGTCATTCAAATTCCATTTTTATAAAAGAATATGGAAATTCAAGAGGAAAACAGACCATGTTAGGAGCATAAAATGACATAATTAACCATTTAAGACAATCTCCAGAAAACAGTCAAATACTCTGTTCTTGAATTGTGGAGATTTGTGCAGTCTAGTGGTAAAACAATAGAGAGAAGAGTAGTAACTTTCTGGTCACTCATTAATTTATCATTAAGTGACTACAACACAGATACTTGGCTTTGCAATACATTGTCAACGACAGACGGTAGCAAGGTGCCACATTTACCATTAACCCAGTCTCTTTCCCAACAACACTACACAGGTCACTGACAACATTACACTTACAAATTAAGCACTTCTCTGTTATTGTTTATAGGAAGATATTTTACATAAAAGCTCACTTAAAAACTGCAAATAGCTACACATTAATGAACTGAAAATAGCTCCACTATATAAACACAAGCTCAGTGAAGCAGTTCACCTTCTTACATAAGAAAGCTGTACAGGTCCAGTCTGTCTGTAAAGTGACAAGCGAGTAGGGTTCGTGGTGGGGAAGTTGCCTTTACCGGGAGAACGCTGCAGGATGACTAAGAATCAGTCTTCCCTCTAGCAGTATGGGACAGTCTGCATAAATTTATGTAGATTCTATCCGTATGCTCTCCTTGCTTTAGTATTATAACTCTGTATATATCTGTACTCAATATTGGGTTAACACACTATGTAAAAAATAAACACCACCTCCTGTATCCAGAATGAGATTTTCACTCTGCAGCAGAGTGTGCGCTGATATGAAACTTCCTGGCAGATTAAAACTGTGTGTCCGACCGAGACTCGAACTCGGGACCTCCGCAATATCCTTTCTTTCACGAGTGCTAGTTCTGCATGGTTCGCAGGAGAGCTTCTGTAAGGTTTGGAAGGTAGGAGACAAGATACTGGCAGAAGTAAAACTGTGAGTACCGGGCGTGAGTCGTGCTTGGGTAGCTCAGTTGGCAGAGCACCTGCCCGCGAAAGGCAAAAGTCCCGAGTTCGAGTCTCGGTCGGGCACACAGTTTTAATCTGCCAGGAAGTTTCACCACCTCCTGTAGTCTCTGTACACACTATTGTCAGTAATTCACAAAGTGAGTTGCAGAAGGGTGAAACACCCTGTAATGGCTTTTATGATACAGTGGGCTAGAGAGAGTGGGGAATTGACAGCTTGCTCTCCAGTTTGCAGACTTACAAAGGAAGGAAGTGTGAAACACAATCTTTCCTCACATATCTGCTCTCCTCCCCAAAGAGCCCCCCAACCTGTCGTCACATCCTTAGAAAACAGTTTATCCTTAATACCATTCTCCTGCACTTAGATGTATTATATATTTAATATCTGTTCGGTTACACTTCACTGAATGACAAACATTAATTTTATACCAACAAAAGTTACTTTTAATACTCTGTGATTTTTCAATCCCTTGCAATGCGGACACTATTAGTCCTAGAGAATAAAGAATAATGCAGTTTTAATTTTGTATGGGGAAATATTTTCACTAGAAGCCACGGTCTTCGAGATATTCGAGAAAAAAAGAAAAAAAAGTGACCTTTAAGTAGCCACCGCCGCCATAACCCCCACACACACACACACTCTGCTGGTTCGGATTTTTAGTGTGCTGTTCATGACTCTCCCCCCTACCACTGTACATAAATTGGTGACTACACGATTTTTCCCCCAGTCAATCCATTTTGGTGAAACTTCCTGGTAGATTAAAACTGTGTGCCGGATCGAGGCTCAAACTCGAGACCCTTGCCTTTTGCGGACAAGTGGTGTACAAGCACTTGCCTGCGAAAGGCATAGGTCCCGAGTACGAGTCTCGGTCCAGCACACAGTTTTAATCTGCTAGGAAGTTTCATATGGTGCACACTCCACTGCAGAGTGAAAATCTCATTCTGTGAACCCATTTTGGTGTTTATTGACTGGACTATAGTGGACTCCACAAGATAAGAAAAGACTCAAATGACAAACTAATGGAAGGTGGGCAGATGAGACTGAAATTTGCAGGTGCATCATGGATGCAGGTAGCTAAAGCCTGTAATACAAGATGAAGTCTTGATACAGCCTTTATCCAGCGATGGATGTCAAATGGGAGATGATGATCACAGAGTGTAGTGTGAGAATTTAAATTTCTGAGCTCTACAAACAGCTCTTTCCATAAACTAGATTTGTATTTTTCTTGCCTGAGAATTTACTCTACTTCTGTCCAAACTAAATCCATCTGTCGTATTTACTTTCTTCCTTTTGAAATTATAATATCATTTAATAGTTTCAATCCGTGTGCTTCTCTCTATGTTGCAAAACTGCTCCCTTGAATTAAGTATAGCATTCCTTATAAAACATTTAATGGCAGCGATACCTGCACAGTGTGACTTCACATGATATAGAATCATCTGTAGGAGTGAGCTCTTTTGTATGCGGAAATAATGTGCCATGCATAACTTGATGAAATAAAGTACATATTTCCCATCCTTCTTTTGGATCCGGGCTTTGGACCGGCACTGGCGAAGTTAGAAATACACATTTCTGTTGACTGATATATTGTGACTTACACAGTGTGAGTCAAAAAGTACAACTTTGGAATGATATAGAAATTTATTGAGCTAATTTACAGATTTGGTAGATGTGTCATTTTGTATGAAACAACCTTAAGTTTCATTCACATAGTGCATCAGTACCCCACTCCGCTATCAGGAGTGCCAGTGTAGCGCACAGTCAAAATGATTACTTTCACTGTTGCGGAGCGTGCTTGCTGTGTGATTTGGTTTCATGAAATAAACTCTACCGTATGTTGCTCATCAACTAAACAATTTAGCTGACCTGAAAAATTGTATTTAAGCTGCTAATGCATACGTAATGCCCAATTTGCTGCAATGAGTGTGGGAAGAAATTGATTACCAGTGGGATGTTTACCGCATCACAAATGGTAGTTGTGGTGTCACCGCCAGACACCACACTTGCTAGGTGGTAGCCTTTAAATTGGCCGAGGTCCGTTAGTATATGTCGGACCCACGTGTCGCCACTGTCAGTGATTGCAGACCGAGCGCCGCCACACAGCAGGTCTAGAGAGACTTCCTAGCACTCGCCCCAGTTGTACAGCCGACTTTGCTAGCGATGGTTCACTGACAAATTACGCTCTCATTTGCCGAGACGATAGTTAGCATAGCCTTCAGCTACGTCATTTGCTACGACCTAGCAAGGCGCCATTATCATTTGCTATTTATCTTGTGATGCATGTACCGTCAGACCGATGTTTACCAATTATGGATTAAAGTTAAGTATTCCAGAAGCTACGTACTTTTTTTACTAGACTCAACTCCTTTAACTGTTCCAGACCTCACGCCAGCCTGCGTGAGCTTAAACGCGTGCCTTTCGGCTACCTCATAGTGGCTTGGCTGTCTTGCCAAGTCACAACAGTAGTCATACTGAACCAAAGTGGCACTTGACACTTGAGGTTGTTTGTTACAAAATGACACATCTACTGATTCTGTAAGTTATTTCAACAAATTTCTATATAATTTCAAAGTTGTGAAGGTCTTTTTGACTCACCCTGCACATTGTCCCATATTATTATATTTCATATTAAATACAGAATTTCATGTAACAAAGGTGAGTGTGTGTCATTAAATCTCTGTTCCATTTACAAGCTAGCATTACTTGTGGTTATCATATGACTGACATCATGGTGAGGGCATGCTTTCACTGGCCTGTTTCAGGCAGGCCTCACAACGAGGATACACCCTGACTAATCAGTCATACATCAGGTCTTGTGCTTGCAAAATACTTGAGTAATAAAAATAAACATAAGGTGCACTTACTTTTGATAATAGTCACAGGACAGTTTACCACACTGTTGTCTCATTTCAGCAAATGACGTCTGTTTAACCAATGTTGTAAAAAAATATAAAGTGAATTTGGATACAAAAGCGGCTTTCAGTTTTAAACACCATTGGAACACTGCAGGAAGTTGATTTGCCTTCAGAAATCCTAGTTTCCTTGACTGAAAAAGAATAAATGCATTTCATTATTACATGTATACACCAAATTGTGAGAAAATCTCAAACACCAAAGTAACTGAACTTAAAAGACCAAGTCAAGAAATAGTGCTAAATAAACTGACGATGAGAGAAATAAAGACAGCACACCAAATGTAATTCGGGAGGATGACGGTTAAAACCCACATCCGGCCATCTAGATTTAAATTTTCCATGATTTCTCTAAATCACTTCAGGCAAATACCGGGATGATTCCTTTGAAAGGGCACAGCTGACTTCCTTCCCCATCCTTCCCTAATCCAATGGGACTGATGAACTTGCAGTTTGGTCCCTTCCCTCAAACCAACCAACCAACTAAATGTAAAAGAAAAGGAAACTACTATTCAAACAGTACATGTTTATAAAAAGAATACAAGCAAATGTGATATGCCAAAAGATGAGGATTTAGCTTTTTACGATCAGGAAGCAATTAATGGGATGGGAGAGGGATAGATGTGAACAAAATTAAAACAAATACAGCACACTTTTGTCTCCTGTCTCGCAGACAACTGCTAACAAAAAGGCAATACACTGAATAAGCTTTCTCCAAATTTACCATCCCCTCCATACATGGCACATAACACACATTCCCTTCTGCAGTAATTTGATAATTGTTTAGAAAAATTTTGTGTTCAATGTCACATTATGTTCCTCCCCCAAACAAATGGATTTAGCCACTATCATTCCACCCTAATTTTACCAGCATTTACTTAAATTTCAAATAACGTACAGTATGCACTGATGTTTACATAATTTACTTGCAAATTTTCGGAAGTATCATACTGTTGCAGATGTCAAACTATACAGATATGTTGAATGAAAAGTGTGTGTGTGTGTGTGTGTGTGTGTGTGTGTGTGTGAGAGAGAGAGAGAGAGAGAGAGAGAGAGAGAGAGAGAGAGGAGGGGGGAGGAGGGGGGGGGGGTGATTAATATATGAGAGACACTTTTAGAGTGGCGACCCCGTTGGGCATTATGTTTTACAAAAATAATAAGAATATCGACACTTGATTGATGAATATCTTATTCTTCTCTTCTTAACATCAGAGTATTCATCTGCATTAGAAAAGAATTAAGCAGGTCTAAGGTATTGTACCAGGAACTCACCTCTCTGTTTTGGAGTTTATTTTCCCATGCCAATAATCGAGTATTAGCACCATGAAGTAGCATTAGGGACTGAAGAAACCTCCACATTTGCATTTCAACTTGGGCACGCAACAAATGGTCGAGAATTTCACACTCCAAACTGTAAATAATCAGATATGGAACAGAAGAAACTTGTTGAATGTAAAGCAGTAGACAGTACTGGTACATATATCAGAGTCCTGGGTGGGATGCAATAATAGAAGTTGTAAAGATAACCGCTCTCCATATATAACACGCACAAAAACAAGGTTTAAAACACTGTTCAGCTTTTGGGCACTGTAGTTAATGTGCTCTGTGATGAGAACCCGACAGCTGGGAGAGATAACAAAGGAATGGGATAGACATCCCAATCTCTGCTGCCTCTTCCTTCCAGCCATCAACTTCCTTCCCTCTATCCTTCCTTTTCCTCTCTGCCTCCTTACTCCTGTAACCTGTTCTACCCATTACAAGCCCTGACAGCAGTCAGGCTTCAGTGGTTGGACAGTGTAGACAGCCAGGACAATTTAGATTTGTGTGTGCACTTCTTGTTAGTTAGCTTTGAGGGAGGACATTGTTCGAAAGCTCATCAATGTCATTGTCTTGTTTATGCTTTTGTTAGCAAATAATACCTCAATTAGATGGTGAATAGTTACCATTACTGCTTCTATTACTTACACAGCACAATTTTGTTAATTTTAATGAATGGTTTACACAAAAAATGGCTAGAAGAAACAACAAATACGGAATTTTAATGATCTGTGATTTGGTAGGCTAAAGATAACTACTGGGAATTGTGAGAATGAAACTAATGTTACACTAAAAACTCACAGACAAAATCCTAATGTTCAAATATTATTACACTGGCTTAACACATTTGAGGATGTCAGCTACCAAAGTAGATTAACTCACTGCTTAAGAATGACTGATGACATGGAACATAAACATGAGATTGTGTACAGGAAAATTTACGTTTGTAGTAAGAGCCAAGTATGTGTGGCAGAGGATTTCTATTCTTAAAGCAGTGAGGCACTCCCAGTCAGACACCCTAATCAGGGAAACACATACTTTCAGAGGCCCTCTCTGGCTCTGCAATCAGATACTGTTGGCACTACACAACTGTGAAATCTGAATTGAACGCTGTACTGCTGTGTTCAGTTAGTGTAATTTTTTATGTGATTTCACCATAGTTGGGTATGTTGGTCAGTATTTTTTTCAATATTCAAAATTATCTTGAATGTTGTTATGGATTTTATGTAATGGAACATGACTGTATGCCAGGGGCCTTAGTTGAGGCACAGACAGCAGTTTAATATTGATGTTTCCTGCAAGCCAACAATACCTCACTGAACTAAGCAGGCACTGTACACAGGTCTATATCAGCTTCAGAAATTTATTTTACCTTATTAGTGTTTTTCTACAGACAAACTACAAGTACAGTTACTCATTCGTTCAATGCTAGGACAAAATATACATTTTCATATACATTCATTTCATTTCAAAATATACATTTTTATCCATTTAAACAATGAAAAATTCAGGATGGAATAAGGACAATATTATGAAAAGGACAGATTTTGGCGGAAATCTCAAATGTGAAGAAGTGTATTTGTTGTGCCTGTCTGTGACTCAACATCTCCTCCATTTGGTGGGTAGCAATCTATCCTTTTGGTAACATATCCATCCACTTATTTATCTATTATTAATGTTTGCTCCTAAATTCAGCAATATGAGATCAAAATTTTATCAGTTTTAGTTGTTAAAAGATCATTTGAATAAAATCCAGAGGATCATTCCATTTTTCTGCATACAGGAGATCAGATCACAGCCTACTCCAGAAGTGAATATGCACTCTGTAACTACATTCAGAAATTGGCATGGTAGTTTAAATTTGTGGCGACTATCGACTCTACGAGTAATGTATCTCTGCCATAGCAGGCTCTCTGACCCATGCGGACCTATTGTGCGCCGCCATATTGCTTTCCATTCTGTTTTGTGCTGCCAACTGTATAAGGTGTTGTAAATATTCTCGCATAATAAAGTTGTATTAATGTATGTTGGTGTGTTATTTAATGATCGCCGCCGCTCCGCGTATCAGGAATAACCACATTGGTGAGCCCGATCTGTTTTAGTTCCATTCGCGAGTGCTATTAACAGAGATTTGTATTATGCTACGAACAATGTTTCAACAACTGTTCAGTCCCTGTGATCCGACTTCTCAGACGCAGTTTTTCAAAGTGAAAAATGAACCCATACCGGAAATCACGCAGCAGTTTCAGTGCCAAAGTGAACTCCGCCGTCAACCGGATTTTAACCTACGTGGCCCCGAGATAACCTCAACGGTTCCCGCTTGGCCGCCGCAGCACATTCCCGCGCCTACGGCTGCCTCACGACCGTCTGACTGCATTCTGCTTATCGACGCCCCAGCACTACCAGCGCCTGCCGTTCCTGCTCATCTGCTTCAACCATACATGACGCCTGCTCTACAGCCGCAGACTACGCAACTCTCCACGGACATCTTACAACCGCTCAGGTATGATGCAGCCGCGTCTCACGCGCTGTGTGCCATCCCGGCTCCTGTTCGTCTTCCGCACGTTTTCCCGACGGTTTCGTCCATCTCTGCCGCGTCGGTTTCAACCACGCCCACTACACTCCCGAACCTGTTGTTAACAGCTCCCGCATGCCTACCGCCCGCTCCTGTGGCGGCACCAGCCGCCCCACCCGCGCCGGTCCACAACGTTTCATCGAATTCTGCGCTGGGTTCTTTCACTTGGCAAACACCGCTCGCGTGCTCACCAGTCCGAACTGCACCTGTTTCCACTGTACTGGAGAGTCTTCCGCACCCAACTGTGCCCCAAACAGCCAGGGCCCCAGCAACTGTACCTGCCTACTCTATGCAACTGAACTCACATGTCAAGACTGAATTCTCTTCTTGCACTCCCGCTGCTTGTAAATCGTGTGGTTTTGTCCCTAACAACCAGACTAGTACAGCTACTGTGTGCCAGGCTCCTGGTGCCTACAATCCCGATTTGGCACCACTGTACACTGTTACACCGTCTGCACCTCCAAGTAGTGTGTTCACTGCACCAACCGTTCCTCAGTACCTTGCGCCTAGCAGTTTCCCAAAACTGGCAGCCCTACAAACGGAGAACCCTAAGACATGGTTTGCATTAGTGGATAAAATGTTGGACATTCACGGCGTCCTAGACGATGGAGTCCGATTTGTGTGCCTTCTTAGTCACCTGCACGATCACACGGATCTTATTAGTGACATGCTGCTTTCGCCTCCTGTGCAGAATAAGTACAAATTTGCTAAAGCCTGTATCATTGATCGCTTATCCCGTCCTCCTGCTGAGTCAATCCAACACATTATCCATGAAGAACACATCGACGACCGTACCCCATCACAGCTGTGGTACCACTTATGCCCCTTGTGGACACAGACTTTCTATCAGACGTCGCACTTTGAACAATTTGGCTACTTAAACTTCCTTCTGAGTTACAACTGCAGCTATTGTCCCATGTCTATGAGCCCCTCGAAGCACGCCTGCGCACCACCGACCGTGCCTACAGCATCATTTCGAGTCCGGCATCCGCCTTCCCCCCACGCATTATGCAGTAACAGAAGCCAAGCCTACCCGCGGCCGCGGCAAGACATGCGCCTTGCTGTCAGTGCAAGCAACGGCCCCGCCACCCCGTGCTCGCCCGACTGCACTACCTGCTTTTACGTTGCCACCCCAAAGATCACCAGAGACGGCTGAGTGAGCACCTGAGTACACTCCGGCCGCACAGCTGGCCACCTCACCGCCCAGCCATGCTCCTGCACCGCAAGCTGGCACTCCTTATTGCTGGTTCCATGCTAACTTTGGTGACGCGGCTCGCAACTGCAAACCCCCTGTGCGCTTTCCCAAACGCTTATGGCGGGCACGTCTAGGCGCCATGTCCCGCCGCGCTGCCTCACGGCGCCTACCGGCATCTCGTCCAATGCCTGCTGCACTGTTATCCACTTCGCGCCTCTTCGTTGAGGACACCAACACCGAACTTCGTTTTCTAGTGGACACTGGAGCCGACATTAGTGTTATCCCGCCCTCCCTCGCCCCTAACATAGATCCCTTGTCTGCACCGCCACTGATAGCTGCTAACAATTCCCCGATTCCGGTGCTAGGTTCCTCACATCTCCTGCTTAAATTTGCCCCAGATCAGGTTTTCCCCTGGACATTTTACGTCGCGGAAGTTGATGCACCTGTACTGGGCCTCGATTTTCTTCATCACTATGCCCTCTCCCCTAATCTGCAAGCCGACTGTCTGACTCACGTCTCCGGTTCGAGTGTTCCTGGTGCGTCACAACATCCCCCCCCTCAGCTCGAAGTTTCTACTGACTGTTCACACTCTGCCCTTTCAGAATGTATGTCACTTGCTGCAAACCTTTCTTCTGGTCTCTCAGCTTTCTTTCGTGAGCGTTCAGATGTCGATGTGTTGCGCACTCAGAATGTCGACCTGCATGTGCGCATTGACGAAGTCTATGCACAACTGCTGCAGACACAACAGCAGCTTCTACAACTCCGCACACCCACTCTAGCAATTGTGGACACGCCTCCTCAGCCAGGTCACTGTTCTGCAGCTGTGATCCCATTAATGGTTCGGCCAGCCCCTGCCCCTACCCCCCTTGCCCCTCCCCCACCGCCACTACCCCCGCTGCCACTACCACTTCTGCTTCTCCCACGTTTTTGCGTGCAATTGCCAATGGCACGTGGCACAGAATAAACACAACTGAAGGACCCCTGTGCGGCATAAGGCGTGCCGCCTAAATGCGGAGAAACTTCGCCGTGCTAAACACATTGTTAAAGATCTTTTGGATTCCAACATTCTCCGGCAATCTGATAGTAACTGGTCATCACCAATCCATGTCGTGCCGAAGAAGGACGGTACTTTCCGCCTCTGTGGTGACTACCGTGCTCTTAACGCACGCTCTACCATCGATAACTACCCTATCCACCACATTCAAGATTTCACCCAGATGTTGCATGGTTCCCAGATCTTCTCCATTCTCGATTGTAGCAAAGCATATCATCAGATACCCATGTTCCCCGATGACATCCCCAAGACAGCCATAATCACTCCATTTGACCTCTTCGAGTACTGTTCCATGCCATATGGTCTCAAAAACGCCGCACAGACATGGCAATGCTTCATCGAAGCACTGTTGTTTGACCTCCCTTTCGCCTATTCCTACTTAGACGATATACTGATTCTCTCTCCCTCGCCTGAGGAACACACTCTCCATCTTTCCAGAGTGCTTGCACTGCTCGCTGCTAATGGAGTGGAGATCAACCACGAGAAGTCTCAGCTTAGCAGTCCTGAGGTCACCTTCTTAGGTCACACAGTCACAGCCGAAGGCGTCCGCCCTACCTCCTCTCGGGTTGAACTCATACTTAGTCTCCCTTCCCCAGAGAACTTCGCTGAACTTCACCGTTTTCTAGGCATGGTGAACTTCTACAGGCGCCACGTGCCCCATGCTGCGTCTATCCAGAGCCCTCTGACCGACGCTCTGGCAGGTAAGGATACGAAAGGCAAACGCAAACTCGTATGGACACTGGAGATGGCCGATTCATTCAAAAATCTCAAAACCACCCTCTCTAAAGCTGTCATACTCGCTCACCCCGCTCCTGACACACCCATTTCTATTACAGCTGATGCGAGCGACACCGCAATTGGTGCGGTCCTTCAGTAACATGTATTGGATACCCCCCAACCCCTCCGTTTCTTCTCCAAGAAATTAACCAAATCCCAGTCCAAATGGTCCGCCTTCGACCATGAACTCCTTGCCCTGTACGAGGCGGTCAAATATTTCAGAGCCGATGTCGAGGGTCGCCTGTTCACAGTTTATACAGATCACAGACCCTTGGCAGATGCAATCCGTAACCCCTCACACGATCTCCCCCCACGACGCTTCCGCCATATGGATTTCATATCCCAATATTCCACTGATGCACAATATATCCGAGGCGCTGACAATGTAGTCACTGACTACCTGTCTCGCGTCAACATCATCACTACCCCACTTAAACTTACCGACCTGGCCCGCCGGCAAACCGAAGACCCCAACATTCATGCCTTGCAACAAGACACAACCTCTTCCCTCCAAGTGGAACAATGTGTATTCCCCGGCACCACAGAACTGGTCTGGTGCGAAGTTTCCACTGGTAGCCCCCGCCCTCTCGTACCCACAGCTCTCCGCCGCTCTGTTTTTGACGCACTCCACAACCTAGCTCACCTAGGCATCAAAGCCTCCACCAGATTGGTCACGGAAAGGTACGTCTGGCCCGATGTTAAACATGATTGTAGGATATGGGCTCGCGCCTGCATACCGTGTCAGAAAGCTAAAGTGGGCCGCCATGCACTTCCTCCGCCAGGCACTTTCGACATACCTAAAGCACGTCTACGACATGCCCATATTGATATTGTAGGTCCCCTCCCTCCCTCCAAGGGCTTTCGATATATCCTGTCTGTTATTGATAGGGTCACTAGATGGGTAGAGGCAGTCCCTTTGGAAGATATTTCGGCTGAGTCTGTGGCTTCGGCCTTCGTTGCCACTTGGATTTCCCGATTCGGAAGCCCTAACTCACTGACCACCGACCAAGGTAGGCAGTTTGAATCGCAGCTGTTCGCTTCCCTCTGTTCGTACTGTGGCGTCGCAAAGTTTCACATAACCGCTTATCACCCCCAGGCCAATGGACTTGTGGAGCGCTGGCACCACACGCTTAAGGCCGCACTTATGTGCCACAGTGGCCAGTGGTCCGATGCTCTCCCCTGGGTTTTACTAGGCCTTCGCACCACATACAAAGAGGACTTGCAAGCCTCCCTCACCGAGATCCTTTACAGGAAGCCTCTGGTTTTACCAGCCGAATTCGTCGAGGATACGCCACTACCGAGCTCTTCCGAGCTCCCAGCACTCATCAAGTGTGTCCGAGGGCACATCGCACTCATCAAATCTCCCTTGCCCTCTGCCCACTGTAGACCTCGTGTGTTCATGCATAAGGAACTGGCCACATGTGAATTTATCATGTTACGGGACGCCACAGTACGGACAACCCTGCAGCCTCCCTACACCGGTCCGTTTAAAGTCCTGTCCCGAGGCCCATCCACACTGTCGATACTTAACAACGGCAAACCAGTAACTGTTTCACTCCACCGGGTGAAACCTGCGTGGACCTTGCAGGAGCACTCTGCAAGTGACCCCGATGTACAGGACACCCGCCCTCCTTCCCAGGAATCCCATCATGATTTGGACGGGCCTACCACCCCTCCCCCCTTGCAGCCTACATCACGGGCTGGACGACCGGTGGTTCCACTCCGTTGGCACAGTGATTATGTCCTAGCTTCAGTCGAGCTTGCTACACCTATTCCCAAGTGTTGTGCGTGTGATTTCACCATGGACAAGTGCTTTGGGACCACCAAGTGTCCCACACCCGCCGGGCTGGCACAGGACCTGACACACCACCGTGCTCCGCACTGCAAGGGGGGGGGGGGGGGGGGCTCTGTGACGACTATCGATTCTACAAGTGATGTATCTCTGCCATAGCAGGCTCTCAGACCCATGTGTACCTATTGTGCGCCACCATATTGCTTTCCATTCTGTTTTGTGCTGCCAACTGTATAAGATGTTGTAAATATTCTCGCATAATAAAGTTGTATTAATGAATGTTGGTGTGTTATTTAATGATCGCCGCTGCTCCGCGTATCAGGAATAACTACAAATTTCTTCAGGAAATCTGTGTTTTCATAAAGTACAAAACAATGTTTCTAAATGTCGTCTGTGGATAGTGTGTACACTGCAAGCACCATTTACAGACATTATGCTAAAAGTACAAGGAAGTGTTCATGATTATAACAATTTTAACTAAGAAGTTGACAACAGTGCAGGAATTATTTAACATTTACATGTGAACAATAAGCTAGGCACTAATATTTTGACTAAAACATGCCTGCTATTATAAACCACCATTAATTAAAAAAGCAGTGCAATGGAGAATTTATGATACTTGAATGCTGTCATAATACAGATAAAGATCCATTGGATAACTGAAGTTAAGCACTGCTTGATTTGGCTACTATTTGGATGGGTGACTGTCTAGGTCTGCCAGTGCTGTTGGCAAAGCAGGGTGCACTCAGCCCCTGTGAAGCCCATTGAAGAGCTACTTGATTAAGAAATAGCAATTCTCGTCACAAAAACTGACAAAACTCAAACTCAGACCACTGGCTGGCTGTTATATCTAATCCACTGAAGCTCTTGTATGCACAATTGCTGAAGTGCAGTCATTTCAAAAACTTGAAAATGTAGTAATTTATTTTGAAAAATATGATACTTACTATAATGTGCTCAGTTATATCACCTTGAAATATAGTATCAATTGAAATTAAATGCAAGCCAACAAAAATTTAAGACTGGTCTTCTGCAAGTTCTCCCTTGTTAAAAGAATAAGAAAGATCGTAGAATTAGCACCAAATCAGGCTGTGAACATAGATGAGACGGAAGATTTTTAGCTTTATTACTGAGCCTGAATAAGACGCTGAAAAGTAGATGGAGATCCTAAGCTTTACTATGCAGTATATGGAAATGCAATGTTGACAGTTCAATTGCAACATCATGAAGGCACCGGACAGTAAACATAAAATCTTTATGAAGTGAAGGGGAGAGAACAATAATGAACATACTTAGTGTAAGTTACTGCAATTAGGGGGGAAAAAAAAAACACATAACAAATCAAGCAAACTGTCAGCATGTTAACAGCAGAAAGGTGTGCTGATAGTTTTGGGTCCAATGATAATACTGGACATATCTGTGTGCAGAGGTTCTTAGGAGAATGAATGTTGCCACGCTGCATTCATCGTCACCATAGAGCTGCCCAGCATTCGGTTTGACAGTACGGAGTGCCACTGGGTACACTGCATTATCATCTGTGGTTCACATGGCTTACTGTTCTGATGCACACAATAAGCAGAATTTGCTTGTTTGCTATCCTTCCTTGGAATGAAATTGTTATAGCCAGCAATGTAGACAAGAAGATGTAACACAATTTCAGGCTGTTACTGACAGAAGCCACGTGAGTGAAAACAGAGAGCTATGCCAGTAGGAAAAGTGTTCCTTAAATTTGTGTGTCTATTATTGTGTATGTTTGTCAACAAGACAGCTCAGGTACATTATTTATGTTCTGCCAAGTTTAGTCACATTTGACAGTACAGTGTTTCAAATACCCATTCAGGTTAATTTCCCTAAGCTGCTTAAGGCAAATGCCAGGATGGTTCCCTTGAAAGGGCATCACCAATTTCCCTTCCTGCGGAGCTTGTTCTCCATCTCTAGTAACCCAGTAATCAACAGAATGTTAAATCCTACTTTAACTTTCTTCCTTTCCATGAATTTTTGTAATTTTAGCCCAGCTCAAGCTATGCTAAAGAAGCATAAGTAAAAAATGGTAACAAATAATAATTCAGGTCAGACTTACGACAGTGAAGAGGAACATATGCATACAATAAGGAACATCTGTCCATAGAGAGGAAAGAAACCAGTGTCAGTTATCGACGACCAAGACAAAGGCCACACATGTGCGAAACACCGTTCAGAAATAATTCGAGACTAAAGTAATGAATTAATTCTTTCTAAAACGCCTTTATTTTGTCACATTCAGTATGCGTCACCCAAAGGTTCCACAGTAATACAACATAGCACCAGAGCTCGCAGAGCCAAATGAGGTAGCAACTGGGGACTGACAGTTTTATGTATTTTGCCACAAACATTTTATCTACTTCTGCTTGACTCAGTTATGAGAAAAGTCACAGAATGAAGGCTAAGAGGAATCTAATGGGGAATCCACGAATGTCAAGGAATTGGACTTCACAGATGACAGTTTTAACCACTCAAGGGTTGACACATACGAGAAATAAATTAAGTTCTCTGAAAAAAGAAAAGAGATTGCTGGCTTCAAGATAAATATAGGTAAAACAAAGGAAATGAGAGTAAGTTCTAGAAACACGAAAGAGCCTCTATATGGAGGGGACCAGCAGGTGAAGACAGTAAACTCATTCTTATATCTGGGTAGTATGATGACAGAAGATGTGAAGAACTGCGCAATGAGGGCAAATATTGCCTTCATATAATTGTACCCAATATGGTGAAGCAGAAACATCACATGCAAAACAAAGATTTGTATTTTTAATACAAATGTGAAGGCTGCTCTTGCACACACCAGTAAAAGTTGGAAAGTAGATGAGAATATAACAACACAGTTACAGAACTTCATAAATAGGTGTCTCCTGGACATCACAAATATCTGTAGGCCAGAAAAAAATAAGTAACGAGGAGCTCCAGAGGAAAACAACCAGATATGTACAGAAGACCAGATAAGTGAGGGAAAGTAAAAATGGATGGGACACACAGTGAGAAAACGTGGCAGAGCAGTCAAGAAGAAGGCTTTGGAATGGAATCCCCAGGGAATAAGGGAGAGAGGCAGGCCCAGAGGTAGACAGAGGAAGCCGGTGTTAGGGGAAGCAAGTAGAAATGACATGAACTGGTCAAAATTGAAGGAAGTGGCCAAAGACAGAGATGAGCTGTAAGTTCCCCAGCAATTAAATAAAGTAAGTCAACTATGGACCAAATTTTATTTTAGCATTGTATTGCTATTGAAATCAGTTACACTACTTTGTTAGGTGGTTCCAGCTTAACAACCCCTTCAAAGTAGGCCCCTTGTGCCTGCACACACTTAGCCCACCGATCCTTCCACTGCTGGAAATACCTCTGGAGTCTTCTTTTGGAATGGTGTTCAGCTACATCATCATGTTCCGCATTCTCTTCTCTACTCTCAAAACGGGATCCTTTCAGTGATGTCTTCAGTTTTGGAAACAACCAGAAGTCGCAAGGAGCCATGTTTGGAGAGTAGGGAGGTTGGCAAATGGATGTAATTCCATGTGTGACCAAGAAATTTTGGATCAAGTGGGATGAATGTGCGGGGGCATTGTTGTGATGCAGTTGCAAGTTTTTCGCCGTCCACATGTCTGGTCTTTTGCATAGAACTGCATCATGGAGTCGCCGGAGAACATCTTGATAGTACTCCTTTGTCACTGTTTTTCTTTCCAGTGCATATTTGTGACGCACAATTCACGGGCATCAAAGAAGACAGTCAGCATCACCTCGATTTTGCTTCACACCTGCAGCACTTTCTTCGGCCTTGGAGACTCGGAATGCTTCCATTGTGACTACTGTCTTTTCGTTTCTGGGTTGTACCTGAATATCCATGACTCATCTCCAGTTATCATGGTGTTCAGCAACCCAGGATCAGTGTTGGTCATGTCCAGAACGTCCTGTGCAACATCAAAACTGAGGTCTTTTTGTTCCAGCGACAAAAACTTGGGCACGAATTTCGCAGCCACTCGGTGCATGTTCAAATCATCACGCAAAATCGCATGTGTAGAATCTTTACTCACTCCAACCTCTTGGCCAATCTCCCGCACGGTAAAACAATGATCTGCCATCACCAAATTTTGCACCCTCTCAATAACAGCTGCACTCCGAGCAGTTTGGGACCTGCCAGAATGCTGGTCACTCTCCGGTGATGTGCGGCCACTTTTGAATCGGTTGAACCACTCCTTAATTTGTGTTACACTCATCACATCTTCTCCAAGCACCTGCTGAATCTTAAGAATTGTTTCACTTTGAGAATCACCAAGCTTTTGACAAAATTTGATGCAGTATCTTTGTTCAACACGTTCAGTCATTTTGAGAGAATCAGTAATCTGCATAAAGGTCTGTTCCTTTACTGTGTACAGTGGCGCCGCACTATTGTCTGTATTTGGCGCAGGAACATCAAATGTTGGATACTTTTTAGACAATCCTCGTACTCTTATATCTTATTATTTCTCCAGTCCCCTTGCATTGATTCTCGTTCTAACATCTGTGTGGGTCTTCAGGAAGAAATTTTTTATTCTTATGGCTTATGAGTTACTATCCACTGGATATTTTATCACTTTAACACAGCAATTTGCAGAGTAGTTCTACATATTTCAAATCTTACTTAATTTTGTCTGTGGTGTTTTCACTTCTGTACTTAACTATGATCTTCCACTCTATTTAAGGCCCAGCTTACAGTAAACAAAATAATATAAAAGAAAATACAATTTGGAAGTTTGTAATTAACTGAAACAAAAATAAATCTGTCTCTATCTTCCTGAAACTGACTTTTTCTCATACAAAATTCTTAACAAAGGTAACTGTTCCTCACAAATTCTGCAAGGCTTAATCTCTTACTTTTAGTTGTAACTGTTTTCTTATACAACATTACACTGTCACATGAAGTACCAGCACAGTATTAAAAATAAAAACTGTTTCCTTTGGACATCATGGTGCAATATCTGCTCTGTACATAAATTAATTTAAAACTTCCTTTGTGATACAATTCACCAGGGAAGTTTTCTTAGATTTACCTGAGAGCAGCTTTGATGGAAGTTAGAGCCATATGTGGAAATGACAAAGAATGTTTTTCAACAATACATTCAATATGGGAGACAAGCTCTTCATACTGCATTTGCTTTCCAGTTCCCATTACTTGCATTTTTTCATATCTGCATGTCGTAAAGGAAAACAAAGTGTCCTTAGCAACACAGTTCTCATCTACACAAGCTGATAAAGGCCACTACGGGAAACACACATGCACACGCGCGCGCCCACGCACACACACACACACGTGCACGCACACACAAAGAGAGAGAGAGAGAGAGAGAGAGAGAGAGAGAGAGAGAGAGAGAGAGAGGGGGGGGGGGGGGGGGGAGGGGGTCAGGGAGTTGGTGGGAATGAGCTTGAACTGGGCATCTCTTTCTTCACTTCTGTTCATCTGGGCTCACAAAACTACACCACTCATTGAAAGATATATCACAAATGATAAAAGAGAGAATTGTCCTTACCTGTCAACACATTTTGAACATCTATTATGCATATATCATGAACCGTTATCCTTTTTCTGCAATCATACTGCAACTGAAACTGATCAACGATCACGACTTGCTTTGATCTTTGCTTTTGTTGAATACGTTGTGGGATATCATAATCTCACATCATATTCAAAGAAATCTTAACATTATGACCACCACAATCATGATCAATTCTGGCTGATGATGTTTCGGGAAGCCAACTAATTGAGACACAACAAATAACTATTTAATTTTTTAACACTTGTGGTATTACAAAATACAGGCACTGATAGTATCAGTTTTGTTAGTTATAATTCAGAGTCTCAAGTTTGTAGACTAATGCTGACACTCTCAGCTGCATTGCACATTGCAGGCAGACATACATGTCCAGATCTGGTAATGTAGAAAACAAAGTCAGAGATACAAACAGTGACTTGATATTTTTGTTGTTGATACTTCTGGCATTGCTTGGATACTTCATAACACGATACTTCAAAACTGCTGAACTTGGCTGCAGCTGTCATTTATAAAGTGGCCTAGTAGTATGGCCATTGGCAGTGGAGAGCAACTGGTTCTGTTGTTCTGCTTTAGCCACTATCCTCGGGTAGCCACAAAACTTATGCAGTTCATGGCCAATGCGTGTATATTCACAGTATGCAGAGATAAAAGACTGTCACGTATGGCTGGTGTACTGGACGGTGTGGTGCTACTTTTGATGGTAGCACTAGATCCTCATTAGTAGCACACTCCACTGGCAAAGTTGGTTAAGGTAGCAGAATACTTGCCTACAAGCTGTAGGTGTCTTGGACAGTGGTTCCTTCCCAACAATCCAAATCGGTAGGCAGTACTCCTAGGCTGGTAATGGTTGTGGGCTAGCAACCAATGTTGGAAGTGTTCTCAATGATAATGCGGCTCCTGCTGCTAGCTGTGAAACTGGTTCAATTTGTGCAGATAATCAGCAGGGGCACATCTAGTGGAATAGCTTTTAACATCGCCCACCAGGTGCTCCAAGACCTGTAGTTGAGTCAAGGAATCAGCTGATGGTATAAGACACTCAAGCGGTCATTTGGTTACAAAAGACTAATTGCTGTTTTTGTCTACTGCTCATGGAGTAGTTCTGCTGGATTCTCTGGATTGATTGGGATTGTGTAGTATGAATATAAGAATGTTGTCAAGAAAGTGTGATACCACTGTTACTATTTACAATATATATAAACGAATTAGTAGGTAACATAAGAAGCTCCATAGAGATATTCGCAGATGATGTGGCTGCCTACAAGGAAGTAGCAACCCAGAAAACTGTAGTGTATAGCAGGAAGCCCTGAAAAGGACTGATGAGTGGTGCAGGGACAGGCAGTTGAACCTGAGCATTCATAAATGTAACATAGTGTGCAGTAATACATGAAGAAATCCATTACTGTAAGATTACTCTACAAATGCCAAGTTCTTGAAACAGCAAATACCGTAAAATACTTAGAAATGACAGTCTGCAGCAGCCTAATGTGCAACAAGGGAACATAAAGCAAACTGTAGAAACAGCAGATGCCAAGCAGAGATTCATTAAAAGAATTTTAATGAAATATAGTTAACTCATGAAAGAAGTGGCTTACTGTAGTGATCCACACAGACAATGGCCAGAGCCCCCTCCTTGACCTAAGAGTAATGGGGTGTACTGGAATGAAAGTTTTGGGTGTAAACTTCAGTGGCTGTCCAAGCCATCTGCATCTGCAAGGACTGAAGTAGCTAGACATGATGTTGACTTCGGACGTTCCTTCAGTGGGGTGAAGACCTGGTTGCACACCTTGTGGAGAAGGAGGTAGAGGGGATGTGCAATGGTGGATGGCCTCGGAATCAACCACCAATATTTAACTGTTGGTATGCCTGAATGCCATTTGCCAAGCGAAAGTTGGTAATAAACTTTCACAGAAATTTAGAACAAGCAAAGGCCCTTTACAGGCCTGTCCCATGTCACAATCAGTATTTAAAACCTGTATAGATATTAGCCTTAGAGCATGGTCTCGTAAATGTAATAGTATGGGATTAGAAAAAAAGAGATGGAGTTTACCTACATCATTTATTGTTTGCTGATGATCAAGTAGTCGTAGCACAAGATGGGGAGGATGCTAACTATATGTGCAATCAACTAGCAGTAGCATACAAAACTTGGGGTTTGAAGATTAATTACCAAAATACAGAGTACTTGGCTAATGATTCAGATGAGCTATACATTGACGGAAAGGAAATCAAGAAGATAAATACTTCCTGTTATTTGAGATCAAGTTTAGAAATTGAAGGAAAATCAGAGTCAGAAATCAATAAAAGAATTAGTAGGGGACGTAAGGTCATTGGGATGCTTAACTCAGTCTTATGGAGCAGGAATGTAATGAGCACAACTAAAAACTTAATATACAAATCTATATTCGAGAGTGTGGTTCTGTATGGAATGGAGACCTGGACAATTAACCTGAAGCACATCAAAAAATTACAAGCTCTAGAGATGGACTTCTGGAGAAGATCGGCAAGACTCTCCAGGAAAGAGAAGATAAGGAACACCAAAATAATAAGGAGAATGGAAATAAAAGAAAGAATATAAGGCGTAATGGATAGCACGAAATTACAGTAGTACAGGCATGTACGATGAATGGAGGAAGCCAGAAATTGATACTGGAGCGGGAACCGGAGGGGAGAAGAAGAAGACGACAACCTATGACCACCTGTCTCCAAAATGTACAGCACACAATGAGGAAAATGGATGCAGAGGAAGAGGACACACAAGATCAAAACACCTGGAGGAATATTTTGAAAATGTAGTTTAAGAAAATTTATTCTTTGTATAGTAATTTCCGAGTAATTATTATGCTGGAGATAAGCCTTTGTATTGAGGAAAAGCTCAAAATAATAAAAATATAATGCCTGAATGAAATTTCATGCATGTAGCATTGTCTACCGATTGTTTAGGAAACTACTGCAGTGTTGGTTTAATTCAGTAGACATTTGCCAGTTGATCAGAGCATATCGCAATGGCTGAAACAATCACAGATCCCGACAGTTGTGAAGTGCATGGCATGATTACATTTTTGCTGGCACAAGGATCTTCTGCTGTTGAAATCCATAGTGAGTTATGCCTAGTGTATGGACCTGAAATAATGAGTGACAAACAAATTCGTAAATGATGATGTGAATTTCAAAATTGTTGCACAAATGTTCACAACGAACACAGAGTGACAGACCAAGTACTCGGACCGATGGCACTGTTGATAAGTGAAGCAAATACTGACAACATGTGTTCTGGCTAATAATTTCAAAATGTTGCTTGAACCTCAATTTACTGGATTGTCGATGAAGATTGTGGATATCATAAACTGAACGTGACATGGGTTCCAAAAATGCTAACTGATCAGCACAAAGAGCAAAGAATGCATAATGCATGACGGCTCTCAAAGTGCTACAGACAAGATGGAGATGATTTGTTTTGCCTCACTGTTATGGGCAACGAGACATGGATATCATAACCAACGCAGAACTGAAACAACCGTCAATGCAGTGGCACCATTGAAGTTCACCCAAACCAAAAAAGTTTAAGCTATCTCCACTCTCAAATCAAAAAATAATGGCTACCATTGTTTGGGATGAAAAGGGTGTCCTTTTGATTGATTTCTTGAACCGTGGGGCAATTACAGCTGACATATACCATGAAAAGCTGAGATGTGTGACGCAAAATTGGCACTGCGGGAAACTGTCGTTTGACATAATCCTCGTCCACGACAATGCATGCCCTCACACAGTTGGACAAAACCAAGGAGACAATTCAAGATTTCCATTCGGAACTTTTACCACCATTCAGACACTCCCGGCCATGCACTAAGTAACTGTTCCCTCTTCTTGCATTTGAAAAAGTGGTTGGGTGGACAACAATTCCAAACTGCCAATGAACTCAAGACTGGTACTTCCACCTGGTTCAGTTCCCGGGTGGCAGGCTCCTATGCAGAAGGATTAAAGAAGCTGGTGCAGTGTTACAAAACATATATAGGTGTGAATGGCGATTATGTGGAAAAGTAAAATAGATGTGTAGTAAAATGTTACAGTCAATAAAAACCTTTTCTCATGAGTTTATTTTTTATGAGCGAACAGATCTTAATTTTGAAATATATCTCGGACTCTGTCTTGTGTCATCGTCTCTAGGTCTTAGAGTCCTACGCCTATTCATGGACAATGCGTCTCCCAGGATGCTTACTCCCAGAAGTTTGCTGCAGGGGTCTTAAAGACGTTATGTGAGGGTCACTGGGGTATTTTCTGCACCACAGGCTTGACTTGGAGACATGTGTACTGGCCCGGTGTTGACTGGTAGCTGGAGCATTTAAGTGCTGTATGTCTCCAGTGCGCTAGTCAAAAGGCGGCTCTCAAGGCTTCATTCTTCCCATGACTTCCAGCAACCCAGCCCTGGGAACAGATCCATGTGGATATTGTGGGTCCACTTCTGAATATTCTCAGCCACCACTGAAGTCACTGTTCAGGCGCTCTCAATTTTGTTTTCTGTAGAAGGTATCCCACTTACTGTTGCTGACAATACACCTCAGTTCCTGTCTCAGGTGTTTCAAGATTTCTGTGTGCAGTCAGGCATTCACCATGTTCGCTCCCCTCCTTTTCACCCCAGATCTAACTGGACAGCCAAGTGTATGGTTCACACCTTTAAGACCCAAATGAAAAAATATCTGCAGGACTTCTCTGCCAAGGATGCATTACAGTTTCTTCACACGGCCTACTGGATGACTCCTATGGTTCTCATTGCCTCACGGAGCTTCTCCATCCACCTGCTCCGTACAGGATCTTGCCCATCATCGTATTCCCCTGTACTGAGTTTTCTGCCCGGGACAGAAGTCTGGGGGGTGTCGTTCTTGTCAGTGCCCCCACTGGTTACCAGCAGTCATCGTGCATCAGAATGGCAGCTACATCTCCATCCTCCGGACTAGAGACTAGGACGTCCAGAGCCATTGAAATCAGCTCCAAGTCTGGATGGGTGCCGACCCCACCCACATCACCACCTTCTTTGGGTGCTGCAGTCACTAAGTCGGCCACCTGTCTGCCAGTGTTCCAGCCTCCTCTCCCACCCACATCAGTGCGTCCGCCCGATGAGCCTACGACTTCGCAGCCCCCAGCAGTAGCTCCAGAGGCCCCCCAGCCCGTCGACATACTCCTCACCAGTTCAATGTCTCTTGCACAGCCTCAGCCTGTGGCGGAGTCATCTCCACCTTCCACACCACCGCTGGACATCACCATGCCTGTCACGTACCCTGCAGTCTGATGCTCTAATTGGTAGGGGGTGGGGGGGGGGGGACGTTCATCGCTCTGGCCTCTTTTGCCTAAGGTCTCTGGCATGCCACAGAAGTCAGCAGACACCAAAACCGTCACAGGCCGCCATTCACGGATGCGCGCACTACCCCTTCTTTGTGCACTCTACCAGGTGGTCCAAACTTATATAGTCAGCCCTGGCCAGCCTAGCCCAGAGCTACATTTTGACTAGGATCATTGAACTAGTAGTGTAGCCACTCTGTGGCAAGTGTATTTTTGTAACAAGTTATTACTAGATGTGTTCTTGTGGTTAGGACACATACAAAACACTTTTTTAACTGATTCTAGATTTTTACTCATCAGTCTGAGACCCTTAGCATGTCGTATTAATAGAAGAAGTAGACAAGATCCAATGAAGAATGGTGCAATTCATAAAGGGATCATTTAGTTGGTATGACAGCATTATAGAGATGCTCAAAAACAGTGTCATATGCTACAAAAGACACACTGTGGATCACAGAGACGTTTGCTATTGAAATTCTGAGACAATAAGTTAAGGGGAGAATTGAGCAACACATTACTTCCGCCCACATACATCTCAAGAAATGACCATGGGAAAACCCTGGCTATTAGAGCTAATATAGATGTTTACCAACAATCTCATTCTTCCCAAACGACATTCGCAAATGGAACACTGAAGGGAGGAACAGAAGTACACTCCACCACATATCACAAGGTGGCTTGGAGAGTACAGACATAGGTGTGGAAGCTGCATCACAATGTCAATTTTGCAAAGTTCGAGGCACAGGGGAAACTGGAACAAGTCACAATTTTCAGTATTGTTTAATTATTTTGTTGTGCTGAAGGCATAGTAATCTATTTATATCTAGCATAAGCTGTTGGCATACAGATGAATGCAGACAATTTTGCAGATTTTTGACATTCAGGTTGCCACATAATGGTGATTTATTTAGCTTCATAATAGAAAAAAAGTCTTTCACACATATATGTTGACCAAAATGTTGTATCACGTTTGTAAACTATTATGGAGACTTGGAAACTCTTCCTGCAAAAAACAATGCAGAATCGCCGAACAGGTTTAACGTAAAAGAATTTGTTTTTTAAATGGGTATTACACTGCAGATAGATAAGTTCCAACTGTACAAACACAAGGGTGCTCTAAACTAAAACAGCAAATGACCTTGAAAACAGCCCAAAAGATGTACGATACATAGTGCCCTCAAAATGTGTGTGTGTGTTCCCCCCTCCAACACCACACTGAATTGTTCAAAATTCACGTTTTCTTTAATGATAGCGGCTTAGAGAAGTGGACGATCTTTCACCCCAGAAACTGTCCTTCCACAATCCAATTTGCTTTTTAAATGCATTCACACCAAATCAAAAATAAGTTGTTTCCCACCTTGCAACATCTTACTATGGGTAATGTGCAGTCAAGTCCACTGAGAATGTGAAGCCTGCAATCCATTACAAATTTTCTAATTTTTACACCTACTTTCCTTTTTTCTTCACAAATTCAACAATTGCAAGTCTTAATTTGAAAAATCATTCCAGAAATGCTACTTCACTTAAGCACCATACTTTGCTGTAGTGTATAATGTACCCATACTCCTCATTCAATTCCATAAAAAACTGTGGCAATTAACACTATAATAATGTATGTGACCTACAAAAATTTACTATTAGTACCACCAATTTCACCACATGCTCCATGCCTGCAAATTTATCACATACTGCTTATTGATGCACAAAACAATGAATCCCTTACAAATCACCTACCAATGCATTCCGGTCCGAGCTGCTGGATATGGCAGTCATGTGCGTGAGGTGTGCTTCCTTGTGTGAGTGAATGTGTGTGTGGTTCCTTTTCTGACGAAGGCTGTGGCCAAAATCTAGCATGTAGGTGTCTTTTAGTTATACCTGTCTGCAACTTAATGTGTCATCTTTATGGTTAAGTAACACTATCTTTTCCTTAAGTTGTTAAAGTAAATATGAAAAACTATCTTTGAAGCCTGACCTTTTTTTGGTGTGTTACCCTTTATGATACATCAAACACAAATTTGACGGTAAATTTTAAATATGGCATCAAATGCTCAATGATTTAAGAAGTTAAGCATACATTCTCACATGTAACATAATTCATCTTGTTGAAAGGAAATTTAATTTGAAAGTAACACTTTTCAAACCACCATTCACAATATTTTGCCATGACCCTGTTAGAAATGTAAACACTGTGATGTCACATTCATGGAAAGCAGTTTGTTGTTATGGTACGGCACAGTCTTTGTCTAAATCTTTTGACACATTTTGCTGGTGGCAGATGCTTGTGCAAGCACTATGTTGTTGTAAACTGCGCATTTTCTCTGCAACTAAAATTTTATTTTGGTGTTGTTCTCTCTTTTATGTTTTGCTGCGGCAGTATTAATCTGCAGTAGGGGGCTAAAGTAAATTCTTTGTTAGAGTATCAGTTCTTGCCAGTCAAAATAACAAAAATTTAACAAAAAAATAAAACAATGAAAATTACTGGAATTCTAAAAAAATTTCAGGTTTTTTGCAGGCGAAAAAATTCCCTTTTTTTTAGATTTCCCGGTTTTCCTGGGGCGTATATACCGTGATGTATCACTGTGGATAACAGCCTGGCTTACAACAGATCCACCCTGTGGCCACTTCAATCAGCATCAGTGAAGGAGCCTAGCTGTAGTACCTGTTACGATTTGACAGACAACTTCAAGGCTCTCCTAGTAACCAAAGACATCACAGATAGCCCAGCATTAATGGCACACTACACAATTGTGACACTGGAAGAAGTTTGTGCAGGATGGTAATATCTGATGGCACTGCCAGAGTGAGCAAGCTGGGTCTAGGCACCATTTGGGAATGATAAGGTTAGGATGCTTTAAAAGCAATGTCTTCTGGATCCGTGGGTAAAAACTCAGCTGCTTCTGTCAATTAAAAAAAATTTGCAACAAATCACACTTCACTGAGAGAAGGATTCGACAAGTAAGCAATGTCAGCCAAAACCTGTTGATCTGGCTCATCTTATCTCACATCAGACCATTCCATATGCAAGTGTCACCATGCAATTTGAAATATTCAGAGCCAGTAAATGCAAATTGGGAAACTAGGTTCAAGCTTTGGTCTACTGAAACTCAAAAAATAACTGGCCTGATTATGTTTCAAGCACTGAAGAAAATTGCAGCCATATGGATGTGACTTGCCTGCAGTGATCATAGTATAGCGCACGTAAAATGCCATGGTTGCTGGATGTGTAGTCGGCTGGGGAAGCTTGGGGCGAGCAGCAGTGGTGGGGAGTCACTCAAAGCACTGTGATGGAAATGCCTAGTGCTGGAGGGCAAGTGCCATTCTAAACTGAAACCTGCACTCAAATTTTTGGTAAATATTAAGCGGGGCTTCTCCACACTCACACGTGCATGGTGACCATTCAAAAAGACCTGTCACTACTTCTTTGGTTAGTATTTAAAAAGAATTCTGCCAAAAATGCACCGATTTATTTTTTCCTTGCTTGTATAGCATTTGTAACTTTCAGAGAAGAGTCACAAATGGGGAATTTTGAGTAAAACCTACACTTTACTATTGTTGCCATTTTAAAATTTGCTTCTTTTGCCAAAACTCAGCAGTTTAAACAGTCTCACCTCACTAACATGTTGTGCAGATGCAATTGAGAGAGAATTCTGAAACAGTGGTTTATTAAGTGAGGAACTGAGGAAAAGTACGGTCAGCATCTCATCAAAAAGCACAAAATAAATGTGTAATGACTTCACTTATGTTGTTCCAAACCCACAGAATTTCTCATTTCACCTACTATCGGTGGTCCTTAAAAATTACATTCTTTCATCAGGAAAGTCTTTAGTTACTGGAATAATACAGTAGATAAAGAAGTTATGCATAATAACGACACAACAAAATACTCTCCTCTTTGCGTGCTATCATTTGGCAAAATCTCATTTTCATATCTCAAACCGGTTATGAAATATGAGGAATGCTGTGGATATTTCACTCTGGCTTTATCACTGGTGTGGTGCAATCACAAATGAGTGTGCTATGTCAGATCAGTTTTGCTAAGATTGGTGACAGACAGAGATGTCCAACCAAGTTTAAATAAAAATTCAATATGTTAGCTACCTATTTTTCATTGCAAACTTTTTTGAATTTCAAGCAGAATCTTACTTCCACGTAAATATTCCAATAACTATGGACATTGTAGAAATGATGGACACATCATAATGAACCTGACATATAAAGCTACAACTAAAGCAAAAATGACTTTTTTTTATTGAACAGTTTCTGTAAAATTGTTTGAGAAAGACTGCACGGCAAGGGTGTCAATTCTGTCATTTCCAACCGGCCGAAAGGTCGCAAACACTTGTCATCCTCCCCTTCTGAACAAAAGAATGAACTCGCCCAGCTCTTTGAACAAAAACTGGCCACTGTGCATTGGTCACCATATCCTGCACAACTGAGTGAGCACGGCACTGGAGCTCATCCAGGGTGAAAGTGGAGGGCGGGCTCCTTCTGCTCCAACAACAGCAAAAAAACAGCAGAACCACATAACACTAAGAATAATCACAGCAATGATCAAAATGTCTACTGCTTTCTGCTTTGAACTGGTGGAACATGTGCATCACATGCCCAAACCAGTCTGACTGGCTGCTGTCAAATGGCAGAAATGGGACAAGTGTGAGCTGTGCTGGAGCTGGTGAAACACGAGCACACAATGGTAACCTCTGTTATTAAATTTGCTCAACCTGTAGCATATATCTTTGTTGTTGTTTTGTGCCTCTTACTATTACTCTTGTTACTTTTAGAGATGTAATACGTTTTCTTTTTGCTTCTGGGGGAACGGCAGAAGCTGCTGCTGTTTCTGACAGCACTTAATAGTCTATTTCTCGAATTAACCTAATTTTTCAATAACAAATATAACTAGGAAAAGACTACTAATGCTCTATATGACAATCTATATTACCAGTTTGTCATATCTTCAACTAATTAATTCAGAGACAACATTTTTCTAAGAAAATCACTTCATTTTTGGGGACTTACGGTATGTACAAAATATAAAATGTGTGGTTCTGGTCTGAACAGTTACATTCAAGAATGCAAGTTCTTGGAGCAATGCTGACACTATCGCCCGCAAAGCATAGTGTATGTAAAATCTCAATTCCTGGCAGTCACATAAAGTGACCCACAGCTATGCTGCACAACAGAGACACTGCGCGGTTGATGTGACTTCTGCTAGACCCACACTGCTAAACTGTTGAGTGAATGTGGCTAATAAAGTGCCCTAGTAGTATGGTCAGCAACTGTTGAATACAAATTCTGTTGTCTTCATATAGACTACCACAGCATATAACCTGTCATAGTCACTCTTTTAATATCTATTGCATTATATCTTCTAAATGTTTAGAACTGCTTTTATAAGTTTGACATTAATCAACATAGGAATTCGCTAATGGTAAACATTTTTGTCAAATGCCAAGGATGGGACTTTGTTCCTGGTAGTTTACTTCTCTCTTGCAGTTCCAATATTTCATTGCTGTACTTACATAAATAATGTAGCCACATATGTTATTCCTAAGAAAAGGAGGGTGGAATGATTTTCTTTTACTAGATTGGTATTTGCTATGACAGTGTTCATACAGTTTAACATTACTTGAAGTTGCTTTGTACCATGATTGTGGGCTTTACAAGACAATCATAAAGAAAAATTTTGTTTAATTAATAAAAAACATTGGTAGCACAGTACAGGACAAAAGGTATTAGAGACAATGATCAACAGTTTTTATCCTGTCAATAGGCCAATAAACTCTTCCCTATCACTGCCACCACATACAGCCTAATAAGAAGTTCTCATGACTGATAAGCCAACTAATTTCTCACATACAGACATAGAGCTCACAAAATGTACAAATATTTATGTTTCCATTACACAAGCAAAGTACATTTGGCACTTGAAATCTTTTGTATTGCGGACAGTACCCACTGAATCATTTACATCTATTGCGTTCCTGTCCACTGTACTCCGGTTGTTCCTGTTTCGGTGATTGACAAGCAGAGTTGAGTAGATACCCATCCGTCATAGATATTGTTTAAGATAGCATAAATCAATGGTGAACATTACATTTCTCACTACACTTTCTGACTTACAGTGGTCTCAGACCACAATAAAGACACCAGAATTTTTTAGGTGTTTATGCATAGAGTTATAGGTGTTTATGCATAGAGTTAATTATAGTAACAGCAGGTGCGAAACATTTCCACTGCTTTCTACATGAAACAAGAAGTACATGTGCAGTGAATCAAATGCACTCCATTGTTCCTAACTTTTTCATACTTAATAACCAACATCATGTTGCATTTTTTCTCTTCTCAGAAAACATCAAATTCATTAGAATTAGCATCTAACAAAAGGATACAAGTCTATTAGTTCAATGCGAGCTGTTAAAAATTGTGTCAGCTGATTTGCAACAGTATTCACAGTTTTATCAGGCCCACTTGATCTCGTCAGCTCTTCCAAACGGCTCAGATCTGTACGTAAACCGTCATACATTGATTTGAGGGAGTTCTGAAAAACAAATAAAAGTTATGACAGAATGCTAGATTGAACACTTCTATGATAAATTGCTTCATCTGCTTTTTTATTTCCTACCACATTTATGATGTATGTTAAACTAAATAAATACTCTCTTTGTCAGAAGAGCTCCAGGACAGTTAAAAAAAAAAAAAAAAAAACTGCACTTACTACATAATGATCCTAGCTCCTATCACAGTAGTCCTAGGCTATCTATAAACAACTGTCAATGTTTCTGGGGATCTTGGAAGCAAGCCAGGGAATTTTCAACTGCGATGCTGGTAAGCTCATTTGCCACAGATCACTGGATTTCTGCGATATCTTGATGAAGCTTTCCTTTCGGTCGCCTTTTCACTCATGGAAAAAAGAGAAAATTGCATGGCAACAGGTTGGGCAAATATGCTGGATGTGAGATTGCAATAACAGAATTTCTGACCAGATACTTGGTAACAGATAAAGCAGTATGGGATCCTGCATTGTCATGCAGTAAGAACCAGTCCTGAGAATGCCACCCATCATGGCGGCAACATCGAATTGCTTGTCGCAAATGTCTCAACACTTTGATGTACAGAGTTTGGCTCTCTGTTTGGCCTGGAGGAACATACTCGCGGTGAACTAATCCTTTACAATCAAAGAATACGATTAAGATTGTCTTTATTCTCAAAGGTTGTCGTTCAACTTTTTCCGAGGCTGGTGATCCAGGACTCCGCCATTCAGCACTTTGATGCTTTATGTGAGGGTCATACAGGTGTCACCAAGTTTCATACCCAGAAATAGTCTTTGACAGAAATGTGGGGTCACATCTGGTTCTATCCAGTAGTTCAGAAGAAATTCATCTTTCCTCTTTCTGTTTGTCTGTTAGTGCATGAGGGACTAGTTCTACATCAAGTTTCCCTTTCCTAAATCCTTGTATAAAATCTTATGAGACACATCACAATTCAAATTAAGTTCTTCTGATATCACAAGCACAGCTACTTAATGGTCTTCTAGCAATAACTGCCTTACATGCTCAATGTTTGCACAGGTATGTGCGGTAGATGGGAGACCAGCTCTGGGATCATCTTGCACTGAATCTCTGCCTACAAGAGTCCTTTTGTGCCACTCGAAAACAAGACTTCTTGAAAGTGCTTGCTTAATCATCAGCCACATTTCACTAGGAGTTTTCCCAAGCTTAACATAGAACTTAATGCTCACTCTCTGCTCACAATCAGCATCCATTGTGTAACCGTAATTACCATGCCAGTAATGCACACTGAGTGTTCTTAAGCACAGCCCTGCCATCTGGTGAGTTTGCTAAGGAATTTCAAGGACACACACATACCAGGTAATATAAAAACAATATTTGTTCCTTTTTAGTATTGCAAACTGAGGAATTTTTCTGACAAAGAGAACACTACATAGGTTCCAGATTCTAAACCATTTTCATATGACAATGGGAAGTCCTTAGCAGAATGTAAAGAATGAAAGGAATATAGGTAATTGAGGTGCAGAGTGATTGGTAGGCACATAAGCAGGACTGGTCTTTTGCACCAACTAAGCATATTGTAACTTTGGCAGTCTTCTATGTTGACATAGCAGTTCCCCTGAATAAATGACCACTTCCAAACTGTGTCCAAAAACAGATTTGATCACCCAGAGGCAGAATAAGTTACTCAATACAACATGCTTGGTTTCAATGACTACCTCATGACCCATACAATCTGGACACCCTCCCCCCAATTAATAGCTTATCTGAAATATGTACACGGGAATGGTCTCTACAACATGTCCTTTGAACCCACAATCCTTCTGGTCTCAACCTTTGCTAGCCCATGTCTCACATTCTCCTCCACCATAGCCCAAATGCTGCCCATTTCACTTGTTCTACATCCCCACCCTCCTCCCTTAGCAGCTACCCCCTTCTTCTGTTTTCTTGCCTCTTCTCAGTCCACTCCTATATATACATCACTGTGCACCATAAGTATCTCCTGCTGCCTGCACTATAATGAGCTCACTGGTGTGGTGCCACATTTCTATCTCATGTATTTGCTGCCTTTTCATCCCAGCTGTCAGTCATCCTTCTCTCCAATCCTCCCTACACCTCCTTTCTCCTCTGATCCACTGCATCCAATAGAACCTCCCTCTTTACATAAGCTGCTATGCTAGTACAACATAGCTCTGAAAAGGACATCATCTGAATGCTTAACAACATTTGCAGTTTTGTTTTATGTGCCTACTGACCAATCAGTGCCTCACTATTTGGCGATTCAACGCCTTTACTCTGCCTAGTATTGAAATCATATTGTAAATGCTAAGTACAATATCCCTTACCGCTCCACTTTAAATAAATAAAATCACTTTCATTGTTCCTTAATTAATTTCACTTTTCTTCATTGACAAAACTCTTGTCTCTTTTGTTCTTCCAGCCCTAATGACTGTTGATTCCTCATTCCATACATTTACCACCTTTCTGATCACATCTTATTTGCTGTGTTACATTCTTGATTCCTTTCTTTCCATAGCCACAATTACATTTTTCACACACACACACACACACACACACACACACACACACACACACACACACACACACACAGAGAGAGAGAGAGAGAGAGAGAGAGAGAGAGAGAGTGTGTGTTTGTTCCATTCATAGTTCAAAAATAGAACCAGTACAATATGGCACAGTCCCAATCACAATACTGAAGCCACAAAGGAGCAGCTAGTTAAGGATTTGCTAATCACTATCAAGAGAGACAAATCTGTCATTTGGAGTTCTGCTGAGGATCATTTCTGGAGGCATCTGGAGACTTGGAAGCTGAATTACACGGTGCTGTCTGAATGAACTTTCTCATAAGTTTTTTGGACAGCTGCATGGTCACAGCACAAGCCATCCATCACATTTTTGCAACCTAAGGTTGTACTCTGTCTAACTGATTTGAAGCTACCATGATACTGAATGCTTGTACAACAATATGAAATTCAGCAGAATATGGAAGTTACTGGGATCAATCTTGAATCATTATAAAAAATGGTGGTTTTCAGTAATTAACAAAAATGTTGCTCAGTCACACAGTTTTTAATGTATGCTCATTTTTCACCTCACAGTGTCATTCTGCCACATAACAGTCCCAAAAAAAGTTACAGATTGTTCTTTTGGGAGGTAAAATGTACATCTGAAGAACTTACTAGTTACTTCTTAAAATGTTTTAGATTATTATAACCAAACCTAAATAAAAAGGTCACAAATATACAATTATTAACTGCATATTCAAAAAAGATGTGTTTATAATAAATGTCAACATTTTTTGGTACCAGCAATAAGTCGAAATAATCGCCCAGAATGAGGGCTGTTCAAAAAGTATCCAACATTTTACTAATTTCCAGAGTTCTGGAAGGCATGATGTCTGCAAATATTCTGGTTAACCAAACTATGCAATAAATTACACAGAATCAGCAAAGTTGCTGTATTAATTTCTTTTATTGTTTGAGGACGAATTTTGAGCCTAAGCTCATTATCAAATCATCCAATAAGCTATGCAATAACATACATTACAAAAGCTACATGAACTCTCATTAAGCGAATGAAGTTCAGAACCTTAATGCTTTATAATAAATATGTGTGTAACTAAAATGAAAATTCATGTGGCTCTTGTAATGTATGATATTGCATAGTTCATTGTATGATTTGGTTCAAATGGCTCTGAGCACTATGGGACTTATGTATGATTTGATAATGCGCTCAGGCTCAAAACTAGTCATCAACTAATAGAGGAAATTAATATAGCAACTTCGACAGTTCTCTGCCATTTATTACATAATTTGGTCATCCTATTTATAAAGTCTATCTTTATTCAGATACAACTATTTGACACTATTCACCTACAAGCATCGCTGGAAAAGCCCTTTGGTACAGTGTGCAGCTGCCCAATCAAATTTTGGATAATGCCTTCGTTTTTCTGAAATCTGGTCGCTTTCAAAGTTTTTTTTCAGTTTAGGGAAAAGCCAGAAGTCACTTGGTGCTAGGTCGGGGGGGTATAGGGAGGTTGAATAACCACATCCATGCTGTGTTTGGACAAAAGACTGTGAATTAATTGGGAACGACGAGTGGGTGCATTATCGTGGTGAAGGTGCCAACCGCCCATTGCTTACAAGTCTGATTGATTGTGTCTCATTGTTTCATGAAGGCATTGCAGAACCTAGTGGTAGCAACTCTTACTGACATTAGTACTTTCTGGAGCGTACTCATTACAAAACCACTGTAGTCAAAAAAGATGGTCAGCACAATTTTCACACTGTTGCGGACCTGCGTTGCTTTTTTGGGTCTCAGGGATGATGGGTGTTTCCACTGCAATGACTAGTTCTTTCTTTCTGGGTCAAACCCATAAACCCAGAACTCTTCACCAGTTGTCACTGTATTAAGAAACTTGGAATCACTGTTCACAGTATCGAGTCATGTCCTGAGTGATGTCTTGCTCAAAGTTGCTTTTACTCAGTTGTTAGCAACATTAGAATAAATCTTGCAAAGATCCTCCTGAGGACAAAATGTTCCATTAAAATGGAATGAATGGATCCAATACTAATTTTAGCCACATCTGCAAGTACTCCAGTCATGATCTGTCTGTCTGGGTCGACCGAAGCGCCCGATCCCACCCGTCGGCTTTGACCCGTGACGTAAGGCTGTTGTGGTGTGTGATGTCATGGCGGCGTGAGAGTGGCGTGTTTGTATGTGTCGTTTCGATGCGATCGGTGGTGCTCTCTGGTGGTGTGTTAGGTAATGTTTTTGGGCTTAGTTTGTGAGTGTGGCATCGTGTGTGAATTTTGGTAAATTGCTTTTTTTTATGTCAGGTAGGTATGGATATGACTGACAGGGTCAACAGTTTTTGGTTGTCGGCTATGATGGGGGACAGTGCGTTGTCTCTAATAAAATTTCTTCAATTATTCGGATTTTTGGATGAAGTCGTGAAGTGTTCAGTATTTCATTAATAAATGAGGCTTACTTAAAGTTCCGGCATCTCGGACCAGGTACGGCTGTATGTAGAGATGTCGTAAGGATAACAGGTCAAGGGAAGTGTTCGATCCCAATGTGTGGCTGTGAATGTTGGTATTGGTATCAGGAAATGTTTTTGAGCTATATAGGTCAAGGGAAGTGTTAGGTCCTAATTTATGGGATCGGGAGGTGCTGTTGAGCTATTTAGGTCAAGGGTAGTGTCCGATTCCAGATGATATTGTGTTTAGTGGTATTTAGGGAGATTTGTAATGTTGGTTTTTTTCGTCGTTTTGCGTGGTTTTGTATGGGGGTGGGTGTCTAAATTTGTTTATATTTTGTTTGTCCCCACCCAAAAACCCCGTTTCCCGGCTTGTCCCGTTAGTGTCATTAGTCTTTTTGTGGAACGTGTGTCTGTTTGTTTTTCGATGTATTTTCGTCCTCATAATGTGCACGTAACGACTTTATATGCGCCATATTGGAATCATTGTTTATGGTCGTTTCCGCCATAATTGTGACGTCATCGGTCAAAGCAGACGGGCGGGATCGGACGCTTCTGTATTTCCGTCTGTCTGCATCACCAGAGTCTTTATGTGGTCAATAAGAATTCTTCAGTGGATGTTGAGAGCCTACCTGAATGTGTGCCACTCTTCACTGATTTTTCCCACAACACAAAATCTGACTTAATGTGTTCACTTGTCAACAGTTAGCCAGCAACTGGTTGTTACTGCAATCATGAGAAAAACTAGGCTTGTCCACTGTGTATGCCTATAAACAAAGAGTGTGCATGCACCCCAATGACATTGTTGGTTTCAACAATAAAAAATAAGCTCAGATACTTTTTGAACAGCTCACATAGAACTTTTGGATCAGATAATGTAGCAGTGTAAAATTGTAAAAAAATTAGATTTCCTTTACAGTTTCTCGATATAGGCAATATTAATAACATTCATTTCAAAATGCACCACCTACAATACTTTCCAATTTTCTTAAACTTTGTCCCGGTTTACACATGTCAAACACTAATGACTTCCTGGGTATTTTTCCAGTAAAGTTAAAAAAAAAAGTGTGTTTACTTATGTAAAGAGATCTGTACACTGTCGAGCAATGGAAAATCCAGGATAGAGTAATGACAATACTGTAAGAATAGACTCCTTCTCGCCATATAGAGGAGATGTTGAGTTGCATACAGGCACAACAGAATGACTGCTACACATTTGAGCTTTTCAGCCAAATGGCCTTCTTCTAAAGTAGAAAACACACACATATTCATGCAAGCACAACTTGCACATGCATGAGCACTGTCTCTGGCCAACAAATCCAGCCTCAGTGCCCACACACAGTGGTCAGATCCATGTGAGTTGTGCTTGCAAGAACATCCATGTGTGTGTGTCTTCTATTTTAGAAGAAGGCCTTTTGGCTGAAATCTCAAATGTATAGCAGTCTTTCTGTTGTGCTTGTTTGTGACTCAACATCTCTTCTATATGGTGAATAGAGGTCTTTATTAATGATATGTACATTGCATTTTACTTGTCATTAATAGATATTCTTAACAAAAATACTTACATCTTTGCGTAGGAAGCCTTTATTTTTTGTTACAAAAAACCCTAAATCAACATAGGAACGTTCAGCAAGTGCTACCTGAGACAAATGTGTTAGCAGCATTCCCCATGGTCCTGTTAGCCCAAGTCGCGAAATCTCTCGTTCTTTTTCCTGTATCAAAGAATACAAATGGTCGAGGAAAATGCATGAAAAAGGAGACCATATAGAAATATTGAAAACATGTGAAATTATGAGAACAGATTTATAGTGAATAACAAATCAAAGAAGCAAGAAGTTTCTATTTGCAGAACTATTCCCTTTAAGGGTAATGACAGGGCACAAACAATGTTAACAGCTTAATTACATAAACCGTCATCACGGATATAGGTTGATCATTTCCAATGCTGACGTTACATTACAAATGACATAAATACTATTCCGGTTTATTCCCTGAAGAAACAAGATGTAGGATTGTAAATACCTCATGAAGCCGAGATTACATAAAACAGTTAACTGTGGGAAAATACTAAAATTATATGTAGAAAAGAAAACTCAAAGTTATACAAGAATTACATATATGATCTGTAACTCCACCATACTGTGACATCCTGGCTTTGTTTTCAAGCTCAGCTACTTTTTTAAACTTTGGAAATGATACTGAAAGTGATAAACTCTTCCTTCATTACTGTCATCGGTGGTTATCAATCCATTTAATACTGTGTCCTATCATTTGGCAATAACTTCTAGTACATGAGAAATCCATACAGGAACATGCCTCAAACAATTATCACTAGAATGTAATATCAATAGACTTTCATAGTGACACATCATGACTTGAAACATGACAGTCCAAGAAATTCTGCAAAATACTACTTTATATTGAAACCAGTGAAAAACTGAAACTAACTAACTATCAAGGTCTACAAAACGTGTGTTATCTAATATGGATCTGTATGTACATTTTTTTTACAAAATTAGAAAAAAAGCTTGCTTTTTGTGTGAATGATGAATTCACAGTTACACTCCACTGCACTCACAACCATGCAAAGAGAAACGTGGCTGAGTACCAGTGGACAATTGTTACTGTCTGTGGGTTCTCAGGCTATTTCCCCCCCCCCCCCCCCCCTCATAACATGATTCCTGAGGACAGTGCATGCACTAGAGATAGCCTATTGTCAAGTAACAAATACTAAAATCTTTCAATGGCCTTTTTCACCTTTCCTCATGTTATTCCACAACTGATTTTTTCCACAGCAGAATCTCGGAGTAAGTTGTAATAAAATAATTCACAATATTTCTTTCCATCACTGAACAATTCACTTCCTCATAGGAACTTTGAGAACTCCATAAGTTTTACGGAATTTCGTGAGATATCCCTGACTGTGTCAAACGGGTGTACAAGAGCATGAAAAGTGGCATTCGCTTTGAAGCTGTCCTATCCAACAAGTTAACAGTGCTCTGCATCAGGTGTGGGGGTGCTGCAACGGCTGTTGTTCATCATAGTCATGGACACTATTCCATGAGGTTGTGTCTGAAGGTCTTCTTCTGCACTGATGATGCCATGAGTGTTGCATTCGTAAGACTAACATTACAGCAACAAGTATAGGCATCACATGATTGTGCTCATGTTGGACTCTGATTATCACAAAACAGGCTACGTGGAGTCAAATTTCTGATTACGGAATACTCCAAACTGAAAGGTGATGTCTAAGGAAGATATACAAATTAGTGTCATTTAGAAAGTGTGGCAGTGATATCAGTGGCAAATCAGTGAGAATCAAGGTAATCTAGCCGCTAGGTAAGAGCTTACCAAAGTCCTAACACATTTGAAAGCTGAGATACATAAGAGACACATCCATCCTGAACTCTGGACGGCACAAATGTTGGATAACAGCAGCAGCCACTGAATGACATACATATACTAGGAAATGTGTATGTCCCCAGGTGACTGTCTCCAACAATATAATATGGCAACAATCTTGCATAGCTCTCATTAGACAGAAAAATAAGAAAAGCCAGCTTCCGAGATGTGGACTTGTCCTGCAAGCATCTTGTCCTCTAGAGTCCAAAACTCCATACACAGTGGAAAGCAATGAGCGGTAGTTGTGTCAACAATCTAAGTTCAAACTGGAAGAGTAGCTAAGCCATGCCCCTGAAATGTAACACTGACTAAAGTGTAAAAAGTTTTGAGATTCGTCTACTACTGCAATTTTACGTAACCTTTTCCAAAATAGCTGTCACAATACATCTACTATTCAACAATAAATACTGAAAAAACTGAATCTACAAACGATACTTGAATAAATCTGTTCTGCATCTAACTGGTTTCAGTTCTGCATAAAATATCAATATTGGGTCAAGGAACATAAATTGAAGCAACATTAAAATGTTATCGAATGAATAAACATAGCGGCACGGTAGTTTAAAAATCTTCAATCGTCACTTATGGGCGATATCACTGATTTTGGTTGCATCTGACGGAAACTTTACCCATCTGCCTAGTACGACTATTCGTATTTACCCTGTGGACGAATCTCTACTTGTACTATTTGGAAGTAATAGGGAAAAAATTTAAGTGCTATTGAAAGTTTATGCTGGTCTGATATTGGTGGCCGGAAAGTACTCTTAAACATGATATTTGTCATCTGGTCTACTACAAATTTTCAATGCTACACTAAACGAATTATAATAATAACACACTTTAGTCTTCTAATCGTATAACTTTCGTTTAAGAGCAAAAGGTCTAAAAGTTTCAAAACAAGAGGATGGGGATGTTATTACGATTAGCGAATGATAATGAAACTGACGAATCTCCGAGATACAGGTTTTCTACGATTTATATTTCTGCCTCTCATAACAATTCTCTATATACATATATGTAAAGTTTTTACGTGTCAACATCACATTCCCAACACTTCAGAACAACAATTCGTACTAAAATGACGCTTTTTGGAGAGAGCTTCGATGCAGTGTACCACAGAAACATTGTTTTCTCACAGAAATAATATTTGCAACCCCTAGAATTACAAATTTTTGAACCTAATATTAATAACATTAAATCAGACGAATAGAATAACAAAGCCGAACATATCGTTTTATCACAGGGACCCACAAACGGGGAAAATTTTTTGCGCAAGAAAATCGTCTGATCTGTACGTTTGTTTGCTAGAGTCTTAAAGCGAAGATAATGCCCACCGCTAGCTCCCTGGCCTTTTCAAAATTAAGCTGCGACACATTATTAAAAAAGTCATTTAAGAACTCTTCCTGGTGGTCTGTCATCGCGGAAAAAATATCACACACATGCACATCTACACATCCATAACAATAAACACAACATTGACACTTGGTACAAGTAAACACAATCAGTGAAATTTAGGCACAGATACTCCTCCCCCAGACATAGTCACCTGACAGTTTATGAAGCATTTGGGCGAAACCTATGTATTTTATAATACACATTTCCATCAGCAATACATATTACACAAAATTTTCGCACAACGAATAGAGGCTGACTTCGATATCATATGGTGCCGTTTACTATTATTTATTATCCATATTTAAGCATTAAAAATGCAATCGACATCATCTTTTGTGTTCATACACAATACAAGTAAATCCATATTGTTAAAGATACTTAAGATCATTATTGTCTACACAATTGTCCAACATGCTACACATGAAATGTACAATATATTCACATGTATAAATTTATTATAGATTAAAATATATTGGTATATAAGATCAGCTTTAGGAGAAATTTTGATCTGTAATATTGTATAAAATGCTTTTTTTTCTACAAGCCATTTCTTGTCGCGTTTTTAAATATAGCCTGTGACACATTGTGTGCCTGTACTGGCAACATGTTAATAGTTTTACCCCCTACATATATATATATATATATCGTGAGTTTGCTTATATCTAGCGATTGGGATGTCGGTCTGCTGTTTTAGGTGTATGTTATATTGATGGACAGATCGACATAGTTTCTGACAGCGTTAGTTTTCTTTTATATATATATTAGAACTTAGAATGAAAAGGGATATAACTGTTGGTATCTTAATTTTTTAAAATGTGATATGGA
Organism: Schistocerca piceifrons; assembly: GCF_021461385.2. Classification (NCBI taxonomy): domain Eukaryota; kingdom Metazoa; phylum Arthropoda; class Insecta; order Orthoptera; family Acrididae; genus Schistocerca; species Schistocerca piceifrons. The sequence goes on along the minus strand of NC_060139.1, from coordinate 1,027,749,248 downwards.
GAGTCATTTTTTGTGACTCCACAGATGCTTTCTTTTATCAAACGAGAACTTTTTTTGCTTAAGGGAATTCCCCCTTAACAAACAGCATTTGTCAAGCTGATGCAGTAGTTTAATTCTAACACAAAAATTTAGTTTATATATATATATATATATATATATATATATATATAAAACATACTCACTAATTACAGATTAAGGATATAACCGGCGTGACTCTTCGATATACATTTTCAATCAAGATATATCCGAAGAAGTTTCGAGGAAGCTCAGTCATTGGCGCCATCTTTAATGCATAAGCTAAAGAGAATATTTACAGTTTTCAATGATTAATACACAATTCACTGATTTGGAATCATTTACTGGCTGCTCTGAGGCGATCGCTAATTTCCTGCCTCAGTGTTCCTAAGTCTTTCCCAAACGACAAAAGTTGTATTATCTGGTTAGAGTGTGGATTTACACCACATAATACTGGGCACGAAATTTACATGTATTATGAACAACAAGTGAACCCTGTGGAATGCCCTGCGTCATATCCAAGAAATTTGACCTCATATAGTTGAACTGTACAGTCTGTATTCTGTCACTCGGATATTATCTCATCACAGGTAGTTCTGAACCACTAAAAGTATAGTTGTAGAGTTTTTATAGCACATTTACGTGGCTGACTTGAATCAAGTGCCTTGGCGAGATTCAGAAGTATAGTACTTACAGATATCCTCGATTGAAATGAAGATATCATAAATGAAACAATACTGTCAACTGTGACTACGTATGCTCTCCTGTTGTAATAACTGATAACATTCTTTTTGATTCTGCAGGTGGATCATGAGTGATCTTGACATAATATTTCCATGGTACGTTTGGGCGCCATCTTCAAGTGAATATGTTTGTGCACGAACGCGCTGGAACTCTCACAAACAGTTCTGGTGACTACGTGCACCAGCATACTCACTTGAAGATTGCAGCCAAGTGGATGGCTGTGGAATTGTGTCAATATGATTCATGATCGCGCTGGAGCCCTGAGAAGAATATTATCAATATTTTCAACAGCTTTTTTTGACTAGAAGCTGGACGTGAAGCTATATTGTGAGTCACTAAGAATGTTCTTCACAGACACATGTTGAGTGATTTGGAACTTAGAGAAATATTCCAGTAGTACTTTCGAAAGGATGGGTACAAGTGAGACTGGGTGGTAATTATTAGTACAAGACTTGTCATCTTTCTTGTGCAGAGAAGCAATAACCGTCATTTAACTAAACGTCTCTTCAAGTCTCTTTAAAACTTCTCTCAGAAAGCAAGTCGTGCAGAGATGTCAGTCACTATTTATTTTATGTATTTATTTATTTTCATTTGGTCCAGTAAATCACGTTTATTACATTGTCCATACACATGACATAGGACTAGGCAGGGGTAACACAGTTAATTTATAATTACAATCGTTATTAAGTGAGACTACATGATCAACACAATGCACACAACAGTAACATAAAATAACATAAAGTGGCATGCTACACTCTTTGTATCTACGATATAGGGCAAGCAAGGAGGAACACAATTAATTTATCACTATAGTAGTTAATAAGTGAGACTACATGATCTACACAATCAAGATCAGTAATAATATAAACTGACATAAAATATAATTATACAATAAACAATATTTAGTTAATTAGGTTAAGTGATTATGACGTTTCAGAAAGAGAGTTGAAGCATCAGTTAAGCAAGAACTGTTCCATCTTTACTTTAAATGTATTTAATGTCAGTAGACATTTTAAATAAGAAGTTATATGGTTATATATCTTGATGAAACATCAAATGCTGTTTTAAAGCGAGTCACTCATTAAAAACATCATAAAAGTGCAGTAATTCTAGAAGACTAATACAAAACCAACAATAGTCTGTAGTGAAGGCAAGAAGTTTCTATAATGACAACTGACAACATTCAAAGATCAATAACGTTAAATAAACACTAATACTTTCACACTCTCCCACAACCTTTTATATATATGATGAAGCAGACACAATACCAACAAGTACCTTTGTCATCTGTAGCCTTGTAAATGGTAACCCTTTGGTCAGAATGTTTGGTGCCTCTCCTCTAGTTGGTGTGTAATCCTCCCTTACCCTCTTCTCAGTAACCGGTTGACAAATGTAATGATACATTCTCTTTATGTTTTTTGATTGTGTATAAAACAGTGATCTATTAATTAATTTGGTAGCATTTTCGTGTTCTACTTGCAAAATAGGAGCTGAAGGACTCATCCACAGCTATAATTTCTTTCAGAAGTCGATTGAACCATACAAGTGATTTGCAAGATCCACTTGTAGCCACATATTATCTCTCTATCCAAAAATAAGCAAAATGTTACTGTAAGTAACTTTTCTATGCATCTGATCCCCATGAAACTTGAGGAGACTGCCACTTGTTAATATCTTGTGCCTCTATCCCCATCACGATCAGCATCACTCTAAGCTTCAGTGTTACAGTAGTCATCCTTCTCAAACCTAATATTATCTGCAATTGTTGATTTATGATTCCCGAATATTCTTTTGAGCAATGCAAAATACATCTGTGTCTGGTCTTATAACTTGTCTTAACTACATCAAAGGCAAACAATTTCCGACTGAAGTTTAGTATTATTAAAAGGAAGAGACTCACCCAGTATCCACCCTAGTTCAATGGATGAAAATAATGGTTTTTAATCTGGCATACCTCATTTTTCTAAAACTCGCTTCCCGTGTATAGACTGATTTACTCGAATAAAATTGTCAAATTTCTTGATTTGCAAGCCCAGGAAGTAATCAGTCTTTTCTACAGAGATCTGAAATCATTTACCCAACTGTTGAATAAACTCAGTCGTTGCATCAATAGAGCCCATAGCAAATCCATCAACATTAAACAGCAGTACCGGCTTTTCCCCATAGAACACATGTGGATCTATACAGCTCCCTGTGACCTATATTCAGTAAGATATTTAACAGTACATCCACACTGGCATTTTGAGGCTTCCTTTTAACCATACAGATTCTTCAGTAATTTGCATACACACCCTTTACCATCATCAAAGCCCTCTGCTGGATAAATGCAGACTTCCTCCTCCAAAATATTATTAGGAAGTGTTGTCCAAAATGCCTTATACACCAATCATGTTGAATTCCAAAACTCAACAGTGCACACGTGATCTCAAAATTGTCACAGGGCTAAATGTTTCAATGTAAACTATTCTAAAACGTTGAGCAAAATCATTTAATTTTGTAGCAAAAACGCATCACTTTTTGGTTGCGATATTTGTTATAGTTCTGCAAACTACGCACCATATTTTATTTTTCTACAAACCATTCATTTGTTCCTCCATTCCTTTCTTCCATTCTTCAGTATTTTCGAACCGCATTGCTCGTTTATAATTCCTCCTTTGCATACACAGATACATTTTCACCACTGGATGTTACAACACAATTGCCATATTGTTTTTGAAAAAGACCTATTATTTGCCACCATTTTTAACTATTTGATTTAATCCTTTATGTTGAGTTTTCTAAACAAAGCATAAGTTACAAGGTTCACCTGGGCAAAATCAAACATTTTCAAAGTATCACTCTGTTCCTTTCTGTCCATTGAATACCTGTACATTAATTCGTCCTGTACCACATGCTTCAATTTGTACATCATTTTTGGCATTATCCACCTCCTTGGAGTTTCAAATGTTTCATATGTAGCGAACCACTCACGTTGATTCGTTTTGCAATGTGTCACAGTACTGTCAATATACCATTCATCACACTACAGTTTGTTTATACATAGAGAAAAAAATCTCGTGTCTCACCATTGTAACTTTCTTCTCGGTTTTTGAACTACCTGCATGGAAACGACTTTTTCATCTTCCCACTGTTGTTAAACTAGTTGACAGTATAGTACAGTCTTCTCTTTTGTCTACACTAGTACATTCATTTGATCAGTGGCCATTTTACTTACATAAAACAAATCAAACTCTTTTCATGGGTGACCTACTTACTATGTGAAAAGCATTTTCTATGTTCATTCTGTTTTTATAATGAGCGTTTTGATATACTTACTTTAGATGTAATTTGATTGCACCATTGTTGCTGTCTGTTATACTTCATTTTCGACATCATTGCTGTCGCAATACTTTATCATCATGATCTGTTATTTTCAGCTCATAATTTGACCACTGTTTTCGTAATGTATTCCATGTTTTCTCTTCAACAGGAAAATTGTACCATGTAACACAAACGTAGTTGAACTTATTGAGCAACATTGGCAAAAACTGTCCACAAAGATCACTGTCATCGATCAGTTCATTATCAAAGGAAGTTGATTTTGTATGACATCAAATTTGGCTAGATGGCCTTCTATACCACCAGCACTTTCTCTGATAATGTCATGAAATTTATATCTAAGTAAATCAGTAAACATCATAAACCTTATCTAGCCTATCACAAATATTCTAGGTGATCTTGCATTCCCCAATAAGAGGTAAAGGCTTTGGGTCAAGTGATAGTATAAGTGGTTTTCTTACATTGGTTGACTGTTCCATCATTGCATTATGAATGAAACACACACAATGCTGAAGTAATATTCTACAGTATTGTAGAATATTGCGCCATTATTGTGTATGTTGCATTCGTAATGCAGTTCCTTGTTCTTGCATTAGCTATTGCCCATTTATCAGGATTGGTTTCGTAATTTTGCCCATATTTTTCTTGCTTGGTCAGCTCACCATTTATGACATCAAAAATTTTGTCACACTCTAAGATGCTTCTTATTATGTTTCCCTAAGTTCCCCAGTTTTCTTCGCTAATAAGTTTTTCAATTTACTCTCTTTTGTCAGACATTGTGTCGCCTTTTGCATTTCTATAACTTCGAGTTATTGATGAAATCTGCTGCAACTGTTGCACTTCATGATAACTTTACCAACCACACTCTGCTAACATGTTGATAAAACACACACACACACACACACACACACACACACACACACACACATATATATACACTCCTGGAAATGGAAAAAAAGAACACATTGACACCGGTGTGTCAGACCCACCATACTTGCTCCGGACACTGCGAGAGGGCTGTACAAGCAATGATCACACGCACGGCACAGCGGACACACCAGGAACCGCGGTGTTGGCCGTCGAATGGCGCTAGCTGCGCAGCATTTGTGCACCGCCGCCGTCAGTGTCAGCCAGTTTGCCGTGGCATACGGAGCTCCATCGCAGTCTTTAACACTGGTAGCATGCCGCGACAGCGTGGACGTGAACCGTATGTGCAGTTGACGGACTTTGAGCGAGGGCGTATAGTGGGCATGCGGGAGGCCGGGTGGACGTACCGCCGAATTGCTCAACACGTGGGGCGTGAGGTCTCCACAGTACATCGATGTCGCCAGTGGTCGGCGGAAGGTGCACGTGCCCGTCGACCTGGGACCGGACCGCAGCGACGCACGGATGCACGCCAAGACCGTAGGATCCTACGCAGTGCCGTAGGGGACCGCACCGCCACTTCCCAGCAAATTAGGGACACTGTTGCTCCTGGGGTATCGGCGAGGACCATTCGCAACCATCTCCATGAAGCTGGGCTACGGTCCCGCACACCGTTAGGCCGTCTTCCGCTCACGCCCCAACATCGTGCAGCCCGCCTCCAGTGATGTCGCGACAGGCGTGAATGGAGGGACGAATGGAGACGTGTCGTCTTCAGCGATGAGAGTCGCTTCTGCCTTGGTACCAATGATGGTCGTATGCGTGTTTGGCGCCGTGCAGGTGAGCGCCACAATCAGGACTGCATACGACCGAAGCACACAGGGCCAACACCCAGCATCATGGTGTGGGGAGCGATCTCCTACACTGGCCGTACACCACTGGTGATCGTCGAGGGGACACTGAATAGTGCACGGTACATCCAAACCGTCATCGAACCCATCGTTCTACCATTCCTAGACCGGCAAGGGAACTTGCTGTTCCAACAGGACAATGCACATCCGCATGTATCCTGTGCCACCCAACGTGCTCTAGAAGGTGTAAGTCAACTACCCTGGCCAGCAAGATCTCCGGATCTGTCCCCCATTGAGCATGTTTGGGACTGGATGAAGCGTCGTCTCACGCGGTCTGCACGTCCAGCACGAACGCTGGTCCAACTGAGGCGCCAGGTGGAAATGGCATGGCAAGCCACTACATCCAGCATCTCTACGATCGTCTCCATGGGAGAATAACAGCCTGCATTGCTGCGAAAGGTGGATATACACTGTACTAGTGCCGACATTGTGCATGCTCTGTTGCCTGTGTCTATGTGCCTGTGGTTCTGTCAGTGTGATCATGTGATGTATCTGACCCCAGGAATGTGTCAATAAAGTTTCCCCTTCCTGGGACAATGAATTCACGGTGTTCTTATTTCAATTTCCAGGAGTGTATATATATATATATATATATATATATATATATATATATATATACACATATACATATTAAACACCGATACTTGCATTATATAACTCAAGTAGTAGATAATCCTGTTTTGCATAAGCTTGTACCCACTGTGTTTGTGGGCAGATTAAGTTTCTGTCTGGCTTCTTATGTGTGTGAATCATAGTTCAGTTTGAGGACTTTTCTTTTTTAAGCTACTACCTTCGTAAAGATTAATATTTCATACATGTACAAACAAGGCAGACGCAAATTTATTCTTTTAAAGGAGGTCTCCACGAATTTAGCTAACCTTATCACTCTAAAAATCTTTTTTCCATATTTTAAAGTTTTTTAAGTTGTGGAGTTGTTCTGTAGATCAGCAGAAAATCAGATAGTGCCCTGGTACAACGCCATCACTGACGAGCAACTTGCTTTTTTAGTAAGATGATGATATTTGGTTTGTCGGGCACTCAACAGAGCGGTTATCAGCGCCCACACAAATTCCCAGTCTTTACTCAGTCCAGCCTCGCTACTTCTATGAATGATGATTAAATGATGAGGACAACAGAAACACCCAGTCCCCAGATGGAGAAAATCACCAACCCAGCCAGGAATCGAACCCAAGACCCTGTGGTCCAGAGGCAGCAATGCTAGCCACTAGACCACGAGCTGCAGACGTTTTTAGTAAGAATCCTATTGGCTTACATAAGTCTATTTAGTTTTTTATTTAGATTGTTAAGGTACATCTATCACATCATATCCTCCTCAATACATATCCCTGAAAATTCTGTATGACTCAAATTTAAGACATTTTTCCCTTTAATTTTGAAATTAGTTTTTGCAGGATGGAGGTTTTGTATGACACGAAAGCTAACTACCACAGTTTTTTTTAGATTTTTTGGTTATCCAGTTGGTTCTGGACCAATCCACTAAACTTTTCCTAATTGATGCTACAGTTTCCTGAAGATTTTTCTCACCTTCTGATGTAGTTAGTATGTTAGTGTCATCTGGAAAGAGTATATGGTACTGTCATTTATTTTATTGCCCATTCACTTAAATTCAGGAGAAAAAGTACAGGTGCCAGGACCAGCCCTTGTGGGACGATATACTTGATTTCTTTACTTCTTATTACTGTTAAAACCAGAAATTTTTTGTGTTTCGTTGCCTTTGTATTTTATTTCCATAATATACTGACGATCATTGTGGTATGCTTGGATCCATATTTTGGACTGCCCTGCAGTTACGCAACATCTTCATTTATAAGGTTGAAGGTAATGCTGCCATCAAGAAATGTTCCAGATACGGAACTTCATTTAAAAAATTAAAACTTGCTGATTTGACTTTCCAGCTCTGAACCCATACTGCAAGTTTTTATTAGTATTTCTTTATTCGAGAAGGCTTTTCTGAGGAACATTTTTTCCATAATTTTGTTGAAGCCTGAAAAAACTGAACCTGGCCTACAACCATCAGTTTCGGATTTGGCGCCATTTTTACGCAGTGGTATAAATTTTGCAGCTTTTAGTCTTTCTAGAAATTACCCCTATTTGATTTTGTGTTGATAATCCTGTACCGACTTGATCTATAGCCCTGTAATTGTTGCCACCACACTTCACCAGCCAGCCCATTTTGCTGAGTGGTTCTAGGCGCTTCAGTCTGGAACCACGCGACCGCTACGGTCGCAGGTACGAACCCTGCCTTGGCCATGAATGTGTGTGTTGTCCTTAGGTTAGTTAGGTTTAAGTAGTTCTAAGTTCTAGGGGACTGATGACCTCAGACGTTAAGTCCCATAATGCTCAGAGCCATTTGAACACTTCACCAATTCCTATAATATTTAACTTCAACCCATCCATTTCCCTTTTCAAATTCTCTAACCTACCCCTCTACATGATTAAGGGATCTATCATTCCACACTCTGATCTGTGGAATGCCACTTTTGTTTCTATTGATGACGACATTCTCCTGGGTTGTCCCCTCCCAGAGATCTGAATGGGGAACAGTTTTAACTCCGGAATATTTTACACAAGGGGACGCTGTCATCATTTAACTATACAGCCAAGCTGATCACCCTTGGGAAAGTTACGGCTGTAGTTTCCTCTTACTTTCAGCCACATGCAGTACTAACATAGCAAGCTCACATTGGCTATTGTTACAGGGCCAAGTCAGTAAATAATCCAGAGTGCTGCCTTTCCAACTACCGAAAAAGCTGCTGCACCTCTTCAGGAACCACAGGGTAGTCTGGCCTCTCCACAGATACCCCTGGGCTGTGGTTGTATCTACAGTATGGTTACCTGTAACACTGAGACACACCAACCCTCTGCACCTTGACAAGGTCCGTGGTTCGTGGCATTCTGGCCAGAGTGGTAGGAAACAGCAGTCTTATGTGCATGATGTGTGCTAGCTTTTTGTTGCGCCTGTCTGAAACTCAATGCGTCATCTTTACAGTGAGTATCCATCTATCATTTTCATAATATTTTTCGTAGAACTAATTTTCACACGTGAACACCACGTCTAATCAAAGCTGGCAGTTGATACAATCATTCTGATCCATACAAAGGTTGTGCTGACCAACCCCACATATTAAAATCTATCCTAATGCATGTCTCAAACCTGTGATTTGCACACACTAGTCGCTGATGCTACCCTCATACCACAGATGTCTGCTGTGCTGACTCATGCGACACCTAGATATGTAACATCCAAAACACCATAATGTACGCTGGTGGTTATTACCCATATTTCTGGGTGGCTCATAGAGACTGCTGCAACTTCCCATATTGCTAGTCGCTAAGCAACTTCATTAGTTTATTTAGAACTTGTTTCCAAAATATTTTACCTGCATGTTTTTCCACAATCAGTTTTGAAAGTTAATGTTAGAATTCGTTCCATAATTCAACATATTCGTTGTTTAAAATATACTGCACAGGCCAAACCAAAGAATGTTGATACGGGAACCATCGGTATAACAGTTGTAAATTGTAGTAGCTGGGTTGGGAAAGTATCAGAGCCTCAAGCGATAATAGAAAGCGCTTATGCTCAAATTGTTAAAGGCACTGAAAGCTGGCTAAAGCCAGAGATAAGCTCAGCTGTAATTTTTGCAAAGAACCTGACGGTCTTCTGAAAGGACAGGCTAAACACAGTTGGCAGTGGAGTGTTTGCTGCTGTTAGAAATAGTTCATCTTGCTGCGAAATTGAAGTAGGTAGTTCCTGTGAGTTAGTATTGGCAGAGGTAACTGTTACCAATCGGAATATAATAATAATTGAATCCTTTTACCAACCTCCCAATTGAGATGATACAATTGATGAAAGGTTCAAAGAAAACTCTAGTTTGATTTCAAACATGTACCCGACTCGTACAATTTAATATAGTGGTGACTTTAATTTATCCTTCTTGTGTTGACCAAAATACATGTTTAATTCCAGAGGTACAAATAAGACATCATCCAAAGTTGTGTTAAACACATTCTCTGAAAATTATTTCGAGCAGTTAGTTCACAAGACCAAGCGAATAGTAAATGATTGTGAAAACACACTTGACCACTTAGCAATGAATAATCCTGAGTTAATAACAAGTATCAAAACGGATACAAGGATTAGTGAGACTGAATATTGTAATTCTCAAATCCGCCAAAACTAAACGAAAAATATACCTATTCAAAAAAGCACATAAAAATTCAGTTGATGCCTTCCAGAGAGACAATCTCTACTCCTTCCAAATTAACAATATAAGTGTAGATCAGATGTGGCTTGAATTCAAAGAAATCGTGTTGGCAACCAATGAAAGATTTATACCAAATAAATTGACAAATGACAGAGCTGATCCTCTTTGGTACACAACACTGGTTATAACTCTGTTGCAGAAACAACGAAAAAAATATGTCAACTTTAAACAGATGCTAAATCTCCAAGATTGGCGATCTTTTACATAAGTTCGAAATTTAGGATGGACCTCAATGGGAGATGCTTATAATAATTTCCACAACGAAACTTTATCTCTAAACCTGGCAGAAAATCCAGAGAGATTCTGGTCGTATGTGAAGTATGCTAGTTGCAAGACATGATGTCAGTGGAGCTACTATTGAAGACAGTGGTGCCAAAGCAGAGATACTAAACACAGCCTTCCCAAGTAAATATCCTGAATTCGAATAAAGAGCAGCAGCCAACTCGAGTAACGTAGAAGTAGATATCGGAGTGGTGAAGCAACTTAAATCACTTAACGAATTCGATTAATACTGTATACCAGTTAGGTTACTTTCAGAGTATGCTGATGCAATAGCTCCATACTGGACGATCATTTTCCACAGTTCGCTTGAAGAAAGATCTGTAGATTAGATTAGATTAGATTTACTTTCATTCCAATTTATCCGTAGTGAGGAGGTGCTCCATGATGTAGAAGATGTCAGAAAAACAACAATACATTACACATATTTACAACTCAAACAAATAACCTAATGTACCATTCCACAGGTCCCAAGTGGAATGATCGTCATTTTTTTAATGGACATCATATGAAAGAATCATTTTACAAATACTAATGCACTGAATTTAAAACGAAAAAGTTTTTTTAGTTATTTATAAGGTAATAAACGTGTAATTCACAATGAACACATTACTGCACTGAAATGATGCAGAAGTTAGAGTACACTTACACACACACACACACACACACACACACACACACACACACTTATTTACACACACACACATATATATATATATATATATATATATATATATATATATATATATATATATATATATATATATATATATATACAAATCAATTGGTTCTACTGAGAAATTCATCAATGGAGTAGAAGGAGTTGGCTACCAATAAATCCTTTAGGGTTCTTTTAAATTGAATTGCATTGGTTCTTAAGCTTTTTATGGCTGCTGGCAAGTTATTGAAATTGTGTGTTCCTGAATAATGCACACCTTTTTGTTCAAGACTAAGTGAATTTAAATTCTTGTGAAGATTATTCTTATTTCTAGTATTGATTCCATGAATTGAGCTGTGGGTTTGAAAAAGTGATGTATTTTTAATGACAAATTTTATTAAAGAATAAATATATTTGGAAGCAGTAGTTAGTATCCCTGGTTCCCTAAACAGGCTTCTGCAGGATATTCTTGAGTTCACACCACATATAACTCTTACTGCACATTTTTGTGCCCGGAAAACTTTAGCTTCGCTTGATGAATTACCCCAAAAAATAATCCCATTCGACATTACGGAATGAAAGTAAGAATAGTATGGCAGCTTTTTCATTTTTTATCCCCTATGTCTGACACAATTCGCATTACAAATAGAGATTTGTTAAGACGCTTCAGCAGTTCTGTGGTGTGCTTTTCCCAGTTGAGTTTATTATCAAGCTGTAATCCCAAGAATTTAACACAGTCCACTTTTTCTATCTGCTTGTCATCATATGTTAGGCATATACTCGTGGGACACCCCTTACAAGTTCTGAACAGCATGTAGTGTGTTTTTTCAAAGTTTAGTGATAAGGAAATGGCTAGGAACCTGTGATTAATGTCCACAAATATTTTATTAGCTGATCATTCTAAGACTACACTTGATTTGCTGTTCATTGCAATGTTTGAATCATCAGCAAACAAAACGAACTTGGCATCTGGTAATGTTACTGGTATACACAAGAAAAAGTAAGGGCCCTAAAATGGAGCCTTGTGGGACCCTACATGTAATTAGTTCCCCATTGGATGATGCCTGATAGCTTGATACATGTCTCTTTCCTAATAACATCCTTTGTTTCCTGACAAAGATATAAGATTTGAACCATTTTGCAGCATTTCCTGTTACACTATAGCGAGAGCACCAGCAGCAGCGAGTACTGTTTGTATAATGCGTTTATTTTGCATTTTGTTTACGACCTTCCACTAAGGAAGGGATTCTATTTGTGTTTATCTGCTCTGCATAGTAACTAACAGTTCTTGATAAAACTTTACGTAGTTTTCGTGTTAGATTTCTTAGTGTTTTCTTGATCGTTTAGAACAGAAAGCGCCCTAAAACCGTCTTTTGTTTGTTTCGCGGCCGTTAGCCACTAGTCACTTGAATCAGCAGTTGTCTTGTGACAGCCAGAGTGAGAGCACCAGCAGCAGCGAGTACTGTTTGTATAAAGCGTTTTTGTACTTATTTGCTGCGCTTAGCTTTTAAATAGTTTTTCTGGGAAAACCTAGCGTAGTTTTCGCGTCTCGTATTTCAGTGAGTGTTTCTTGATTATCAGAGTAGCTCATCAGAAGATTATCTTGGGAATTTGTCACCGTATAGAGTAGGGTAAACATAGTCATGTGTAGGGACTGTGGTTGTTGTGAGCGGACGCAAGGAGAATTGGCCACTCTTCGGGGGCAGGTGGAGGCTTTGTCTGTTAGGCTCACCGAGATCGAGGCGCAGGCGTCGGCTCGTAGTGGCGTTGGGGCAACTGTGGTGAGACCTATGCCTACTTCAGTGGCCTTGGAATCACATGGAACCCCTGATGTCGCTGCGTCTTCCGGCAGTGAGCATCTTACCGGTCAGCCATCACTCCAGGGTGAATGGCGGACAGTGGTGGGCTCGCGCGTGCCTGGCCGAAAGGCGAAGGTGGGATCTGGCCGCGTGGCAGCTGCCTTACCCCTTTCCAACAGGTACGGGGTGCTTCCTAGTGGTGATGACATCGTTTCCGAGCCACCACAGGATGCCTCGCCTGTTGGGCCAGTGGCCGATTCTCCGGCAAGGTCCCGACAGTCACAGAGGGCGGGCCTATTAGTTATAGGGAGCTCCAACGTTAGGCGGGTTATGGAGCCCCTTAGGAAAATAGCGGGTAGGTCGGGGAAGAATGCCAGTGTGCACTCGGTGTGCTTGCCGGGGGGTCTCGTCCGTAATGTGGAGGAGGCCCTTCCGGCAGCTATTGAACGCACTGGGTGTGACCGGCTGCAGATAGTAGCACATGTCGGAACGAATGACGCCTGCCGCTTGGGTTCTGAGGCCATCCTTGGTTCCTTCCGGCGGCTGGCTGATTTGGTGAAGACAACCAGCATCGCACGCGGAGTGCAAGCTGAGCTTAATATCTACAGCATAGTGCCCAGAGTCGATCGCGGTCCTCTGGTTTGGAGCCATGTGGAGGGTCTAAACCAGAGGCTCAGACGACTCTGCGACTATAATGGTTGCAAATTCATCGACCTCCGTTATTGGGTGGAGAACTGTAGGGCCCCCCTAGACAGGTCAGGCGTGCACTACACACCGGAAGCAGCTACTAGGGTAGCAGAGTACGTGTGGCGTGCACACGGGGGTTTTTTAGGTTAGAGGGACCCCCCCTTGGGTGAAACGATAAAATACCTGACGGCTTACCAGAGAGGACATTATCATTGTTGATAAAAAACGTCCGTCCTCAGAGACCAAAAACAGGAAAAGTTAACGTAATATTGGTAAACTGCAGGAGTATCCAGGGCAAGGTTCCTGAATTAGTATCTCTTATTGAAGGAAATAGTGCGCATATAGTATTAGGAACGGAAAGTTGGTTAAAACCGGAAGTGAACAGTAACGAAATCCTAGACACAGAACGGAATATATACCGCAAGGATAGGATAAACGCCAATGGTGGAGGAGTATTTATAGCAGTAAAGAATTCAATAATATCCAGTGAAGTTATTAGCGAATGCGAATGTGAAATAATCTGGGTTAAGTTAAGTATCAAAGGTGGGTCAGATATGATAGTCGGATGCTTCTATAGACCACCTGCATCAGCAACCGTAGTAGTTGAGCGCCTCAGAGAGAACCTGCAGAACGTCGTGAAGAAGTTTCGTGATCATACTATTGTAATAGGGGGAGACTTCAATCTACCAGGTATAGAATGGGATAGTCACACAATCAGAACTGGAGCCAGGGACAGAGACTCTTGTGACATTATCCTGACTGCCTTGTCTGAGAATTACTTCGAGCAGATAGTTAGAGAACCAACTCGTGAAGCTAACGTTTTAGACCTCATAGCAACAAATAGACCGGAACTTTTCGACTCCGTGAATGTAGAAGAGGGTATCAGTGATCATAAGTCACTGGTTGCATCAATGACTACAAGTGTAATAAGAAATGCCAAGAAAGGAAGGAAAATATATTTGCTTAACAAGAGTGATAGGGCACAAATCGCAGAATATCTGAGTGACCACCATCAAACGTTCATTTCTGAGGAAGAGGATGTGGAACAAAAATGGAAAAAATTCAGAAACATCGTCCAGTACGCCTTAGATAAGTTAGTACCGACTAAGGTCCAAAGCGAGGGGAAAGATCCACCGTGGTATAACAATCATGTACGAAAGGTACTACGGAAACAAAGAAAGCTTCATCATAGGTTTAAGAGTAGTCGAATCATAGCTGATAAGGAAAAGCTGAACGAAGCGAAAAAGAGCATAAAGAGAGCAATGAGAGAAGCATTCAACGAATTCGAACATAAAACATTGGCAAACAATCTAAACAAGAACCCTAAAAAGTTTTGGTCATATGTAAAATCGGTAAGCGGATCTAAATCCCCTATTCAGTCACTCGTTGACCACGATGGCACCGAAACAGAGGACGACCGAAGAAAGGCAGAAATACTGAATTCAGTGTTCCGAAACTGTTTCACTGCGGAAAATCGTAACACAGTCCCTGACTTCAGCCGTCGCACGGACGCCAAAATGGAAAATATTGAAATAAACGATATCGGAATTGAAAAACAACTGCTATCACTTAGTAGCGGAAAAGCATCCGGACCAGACGAGATACCCTTAAGATTCTACAGTGATTATGCTAAAGAACTTGCCCCCTTTCTATCAGCAATTTATCGTAGATCGCTGGAAGAACGTAAAGTACCTAGCGACTGGAAGAAAGCGCAGGTCGTTCCCATTTTCAAGAAGGGTCATAAATCAGATGCGAATAATTATAGGCCTATTTCGCTTACGTCAATCTGTTGTAGAATAATGGAACATGTTTTGTGTTCTCGTATTATGACGTTCTTAGATAATACAAATCTCCTTCATCATAACCAACATGGATTCCGCAAACAGAGATCATGTGAAACTCAGCTCGCCCTATTTGCCCAAGAAATTCACAGTGCCGTAGACACTGGCGAGCAGATTGATGCCGTATTCCTGGACTTCAGGAAGGCATTTGATACGGTTCCGCACTTACGTTTAGTGAAAAAAATACGAGCTTACGGAATATCGGACCAGGTTTGTGATTGGATTCAGGATTTCCTAGAAGAAAGAACACAACATGTCATTCTTAACGGTTCAAAATCTGCAGATGTAGAGGTAATTTCGGGAGTACCGCAGGGAAGCGTGATAGGACCTTTATTGTTTACAATATACATAAATGACTTAGTTGACAACATCGGTAGCTCCGTGAGGCTATTTGCAGATGACACGGTTGTCTACAAGAAAGTAGCAACATCAGAAGACTCGTACGTACTCCAGGAGGACCTGCAGAGGATTAATGCATGGTGCGACAGCTGGCAGCTTTCCCTAAACGTAGATAAATGTAATATAATGCGCATACATAGGGGCAGAAATCCATTCCAGTACGATTATGCCATAGGTGGTAAATCATTGGAAGCGGTAACAACCGTAAAATACTTAGGAGTTACTATCCGGAGCGATCTGAAGTGGAATGATCACATAAAACAAATAGTGTGAAAAGCAGGCGCCAGGTTGAGATTCATAGGAAGAATTCTAAGAAAATGTGACTCATCGACGAAAGAAGTAGCTTACAAAACGCTTGTTCGTCCGATTCTTGAGTATTGCTCATCAGTATGGGACCCTTACCAGGTTGGATTAATAGAAGAGATAGACATGATCCAGCGAAAAGCAGCGCGATTCGTCATGGGGACATTTAGTCAGCGCGAGAGCGTTACGGAGATGCTGAACAAGCTCCAGTGGCGGACACTTCAAGAAAGGCGTTACGCAATACGGAGAGGTTTATTATCGAAATTACGAGAGAGCACATTCCGGGAAGAGATGGGCAACATATTACTACCGCCCACATATATCTCGCGTAATGATCACAACGAAAAGATCCGAGAAATTAGAGCAAATACGGAGACTTACAAGCAGTCGTTCTTCCCACGCACAATTCGTGAATGGAACAGGGAAGGGGGGATCAGATAGTGGTACAGTAAGTACCCTCCGCCACACACCGCAAGGTGGCTCGCGGAGTATAGATGTAGATGTAGATGTAATGTACTTAAAAGGATATTGTGATTTACACAGCCTTTGACAGATCACAAAATATACCAGTTGCCTGCAATTTTTTATCTAATGAATTAAGCACATTTTCACTGTAAGTGTAGATACTTATGAAATGTTCGTTAAAAAGTTCTGCAACACTGAACACATCGGTCACCAATGTATCATTTACTCTTAATGCTATTTGTCCCTCTTTATGCCTGGTTCTACCGGTCTCCTTCTTCACTATATTCCATATTGTCTTTATTTTGTTATCTGATATGACTATCTTTTCCTTGTAATATGATTGCTTTGATGTCCATATTACAGTCTTTAATATTTTGCAGTATTTCTTGTAATATGCTGTAGCATCGACATCAGAACTGTATTCTATTGATAGATACAGTTTTCTTTTTGTTTTACAAGATACCCCTATTCCTCGAGTAATCCATGGCTTCTTTGTAGACTTAGCGCTAACCTCGGTAAGTTTTTGGGGAAAACAGTGTTCGAATAAGGTAAGCACATTATTAGCAAAAGTGTTATATTTTTCATTCCTGCCATGAGCACTGTAAACTTCAGTCCAGTGAATGTCTCTGAGGAGTGTCCTAAAATAATCAATTTTTGGCTTATTGATTACCCTCTTGAGCTCAGATTTAACAGATTTTATATCCTGTTCAGTGTTAACATTTAACAGAACGAACTGAATGTCATGATTTGAGAGGCCATTGACTGTTGGTTTTGTAATATAATTTTGTTCATTGGACTTTATAGGTGTTCTAGGCCACATTTATGACAGTTCCTGATGAATGTGGCAACTCCTCCAATCTCCATTTCTGATCTACAAAAGTGAGACGCTAACCTAAACGCTGTAACACTTAATAGTTCTATACCAGTGGTCACATGATGTTCAGAGAGGCAGATTATGTCAGCTGGATTTGAAAACTGAAATTCATCTATGCAGATAATTAATTCATTAATTTTATTTCTCAGTCCTCGAATATTTTGATGCAATAAAGATAGCTGACATTCCATATTGACTGAGTAAAAATTGGATAGAGTTAAAACATCTTCTGACTGTTGAAAATTCTTAACAAATGGCTCCTTGTGCTGATGTAATAAGTTAGAATTATGTTTTTTGGTTTCTTTCTCAAACTGAAGGTTTGTCTCAGTCCTAACCTCTCTTAAAATTTGGTTTCTTTCTGTCCTCACTACCCTAGAAAAGCGTCTTTCCTGAACTCTGTAACCACTAGTATTTTATCACTCATGACAGTGCCTCCCCCCTTTAAATTTCCTGCTATTTTCCCAGCTAGTTTACCCTTCCCCTTCCTGTTGAGGTGAAGGCCATGCCTAGTATAATCCCACCTATTGAGAGAATCAACAGGAACCACACCAATGTGTGACCCTGCACTCGACATAAGCAACCATTCCAACTCCAAATTAACTCTCTTGACAGAAGAGTTCAAATGAGGTCGGTCATGGCACCCAAGAACAGATACAAACTCAACACTAATATGCTTCAATGCTGATGCAATCTTTGCCAGGTCACACTCTATACTGTACCCAGGATCTCTGTCAATACTATTACTTGCCCCACCCACTATAACCACGATGTCTTCCTTAGTGAAATCTTTGCAAAGTGATCCTAAATCCTCTGTCACCTGCTCCAGACCAGCACCAGGCTTAAAAAATTGATGACCTGGTATTATGATCGTAGTTCATCCTGCAAAAGTTGGCCAACACCTCTTCCATGGGAACTACCTAACAACAACACTTTCTTTCTCTTTACTGATTTCCCTACTTTCTTACTTTTCAATTTGCTGCTGAAAGTTTGTTGTACCCTGTCTACACCTGCAACTGCTTGAGGCTCACCAGTTTCTAACTGACGCAACAGATCAAACGTATTTTCCACATTCACCATGAAGCTGTCAGATAAACTTCTTGTCCTGTTCCTCCTGTTGCCTGTTGCCACTTCCCACCTCTCTTTACCCTTCTCCTTCCTGAACATATCAAGATCTCCCATGGCCCAAGGACTTGAAAGTTGCATGTGTCACATCAACATTCAAGAAAGGTGGTAGGAGTAATCCACTAAATTACTGGCCCTTATCATTAACGTAGATATGCAGCAGGATTTTGGAACATATGTTGTGTTCGAACATTATGAAATTGTGGTACAGAAAATGGCCCAGAGATCACCAGTGTGTGTGTGTGTGTGTGTGTGTGTGTGTGTGTGTGTGTGTGTGTGTGTGTGTGTAGTGAGTGAAGTGTTATGAAACAATGTGTGTATAGTGTGCACAGTGACTGACAGTGAGATATGAGTGAACAGTGTGGCATCACATTATTTAATAATATATAATAATATTTAATATATATTTAATATGTTATATATTAATGTACAAGGGTGATCCCAAAAGTAAGGTCTCCCATTTTTTTATAAGTACATAGACTTGTTTATTTCTACAATGGTTTACATCAGTTTACAGCTTGAACAGTTTGCTATTTTTCGACATAATCACCATTTCTGTCGATGCATTTTTGTAGACGCTGTGGTAGTTTTTGTATACCCATGTCATACCAGCTCGCCGCCATGCTGTTCAGAAAGTTATGAACCTCTTCTTTCACCTCGTCATCGGAGCTGAATCGCTGGGACCACAATTAAACCTGTCAGGTACTGTGAGACTCTGAAAAAACTCAAACGGGCAATTCAGAACCAGAGAAGAGGAATGTTGAGCAAGAGCTTACACATTCTCCATGACAACACTCGCTCACACATTGCTCAGGAAACTGTTGCTATCCTGCAACAGTTTCAGTGGAACATAATCACCCATGCACCCTACACTCCTGACTTGGCGCCCAGTGACTATCACCTGTTCCCTATGTTAAAAGAATATTTGCCTGGAAAGCGATTGTACAGTTTTATTCCTTGGTAGAAAATGCAGTGTTGACTTTTATGTTGATTTTTTTCTTGGCAAATGTAAGTTGAGTCTAGCTCTTTTTCCATGGTCATGGACAGAACTGTTTGTGCAGTAATTATCAATGTTATTTTTGATGTGTACAACTGACTGGTAAATGTATTCACACGTAGCTGTTAAAATCCCCAGCGTTTTGAACAGATCCTTACAATGAGCTCAACTAACATTTTTGGACACGATTCTTATGGCTCTATTCTGGAGTTTGAAAACTGTGTTCATATTTTGTGCATTTGTTCCCCACTAATGAATGCCATATCTAAGAATGAAGTGTACATATGAATAGCATGTAACTAAAAGACACAGCATGTTACACACTAATGGTAGGATTCTAAGGACATTACATGTTAATGAGATTCTGTTTGCAAGTACCTTTGTGTGTTCACAACATTTCAACTGAGAATCAATATTCATTCCCAGAAATTTTGCATTCATTACACAGTCAATAGGCATGCCATTTACATTTAATTTAACATTGTCATTTTCCCTCTTCAAACTGAATTTCATGGCATTAGTTTTCTTTATGATCAATGTCACTTTATTGCTTATCGTAAACTTCCTTGAGAACTTCATTTGCTTCCTCTGCAAGGAGTTCTCTTGTTTGCTCAGTGACTATAACATTGCTATCATCAGCGGAGAGAATTTTTTCACCATGACTAACACTACTGGGAAAGTCATTGATGTATATCAGGAATAGTATTTCTTCTAATATGATACCTTGCAGAACCCCTATGTTAATGTATTTTGGTTCTGATAAGTTTTCACTAAACATTTAGATCTGTTTGAAGTATCTGTTGTCTCTGCTCTTTGTACCCTATCTGCTAGGTATGACTGAAACCAGTCATTAGCTAACTCTCTTATTCCTAATGGCTATAATTTACTTAATAGAATGTTGTGGTCAACTATCTAATCTAATCTAATCTAATCTAATCTAATCTAATCTAATCTAATGTATCAAAGGCCTTAGAAAGATCCAAAAATATGCCTGTGATACGCTCATCTTTGTCAAGGACTAAAAGTACAACTGTCGTGAATTCTACTATGGCTGACTCCGTATTTTTGCCACTTCGGAATCTAAACAGTGATTCGCTTAGAATGTTGTATTTTTCAGGTAATTCATTACTTTGTCTTTCATAATTGCTTCTATTACTTTTGAGAATGGTGACAGCAGGAAAATGAGCCGGTAATTTTCTATGTCTTCTGTGTTACCTTTCGTAGGCAAAGATACAACTCTTGCCTGTTTTAAGCACTCTGGAAATGTCCATGATGTGAAGGACTCGTTGATTATAATTGTTAAGGGGCCTTCTATAATCACTATGCATTGTTTCAGTACACATATTGATACTTCATCTTAGCTTACTGACTTTTTATTTTTTAGTTTTTGAACGGTTTTATTGACTTCATTCTCTGTGGTTGGAAGTAACATCATTGTATTTAGTGTATTATTATTTAAGGTGTTATATTTGGTTTGGGGAATTTTTGCTGTAACTTCTCTGCAATACTTGAAAATTACTTATGTACATAGTATGCTAAGTGTTGTGGATCATTTGTTACCCTACCTCCCTCCCTTAGCAGTATGTGATTCTGCATTTGTTTGCCTCTCCCCAATTCTTTTTTTTATAACATCCCAGACTGCTTTGCTTTTTTCTGTGCATTATATATTGTTTTGTCATTAAATGACTTGTTTGCAGCAGTCAGCACCTTCCTATATATTTTTTGTATCTACGATATAAATTTAAGAATTCTCGATCATTTTGACTCCTTTTTTCATGGAACTGAGGTGTTCAAGTGTTTAGGGAGGACTTCTTAATATCTGCTGTTATCCATCTGTTTTTGCGACATGTTGATACAGACATGCATAATTTTGGAAGTTCAGTTTAAATAATGTGGAGAATTTAGAGAATTTCATATTCACATTGGTTTCCTTATACACTTCATTGCAGCTTTGTTTTGCTAGTTCTTTTGAAAAATCTTTTATTTTGATTTCTGATAGATGTCGTTTGTAGCCTTGTAGTTTATGGAATGATTTTATGCCTGCTTTTAATGTTGTTATTTGACAGAGATGATCTGATAGTCTGAGATCTTTTGCAGCCACATCGCATTTTTCTCTGTCCATATTTGTGGCCACCTGGTCAATTACTGATGCAGTGATTGTAGTAACCCTTGTTGCACTACTGACCAATAGGGAGATGCCAAAACTTTCAAGGATATTTATTAGGGTGCTGCTGGATTCATTTATGATATTAGTGTTGATGTTGATGTCCCCACACAGAATTATGTTACCTTTGTTCTTGAGACTGTATCTAGTAAATTTATTGAAAAAAGTGTTCATACTTCCATTGCTGGAGATATTCTTTAGGCAGTGGAACCTGTTGTCTGGATTTATCCTAAAAATGACTTACTTTGCCTACCCATGACAACAGGTATTTGACCATGTGTGATCCAAACCCCTATACTTTCATGATTCAGCTGTACCAACCTTCCCTTCCCAGTACTGTTTAGGTATAGGCCATGCCTAGTGAAACCCCATCTGCTGATAGTCCTGATAGGTACCAGAGAAACATGAGCAAAGTTGTCTGCCCTCAGAGCCATCAATAGCCCCACATTGATTTACCTCACAGCTCCATCAAGTTGTGGCCGATCATGACGCTGGAACAGCTCAACAAAGTGTACGTTGGTGAAATGAGTCAGGGAAGCTATCTTGCCCAGATCACCACCTATGTTATATGCCCCATCCCTGTCCAAACTGTTTCCCGCCCCACCCACTATCACTACATGGTCCTCTTTTGTAAAGTCCTTACATAATGACGCTAAGTCCTCTATCACATGACTTAGCCCTGCATTTGGCTTGAAGATACTGGTGACCTGGTACGCTGCTTCTAAACTTTCCTGTAACTGAAGGCCTACACCTCGCCTGTGGTGAACCCTCTGCCAGGCACTTAAATGTGATTTGCAGAGTATCCATGTAGACGTAGCTGTAGATGTATGGTGTTCATTTTAACTGAAGACATTGAAATATCTCGAAAACTACAAATCACATAAAAAAAATTCGAATTTGTTTGTATCAGAGGGGGACATCCAACGCTCGACCCGCCACACCACGCTATGCACGGGTGGAAACTTTGAAATCTTCTGTGGGAACCCCATTTTTATTGCAGATTACGATTCTATGGCAAAATCTACAAACGCTTCGGTTGATGCATTTTCTTCATTTCGCCCCACAGATGGCGATATAATCAGAGGAATAGAAATGGTATACTCAATGGTCCTTGAGTATCAGATGGCACGTGGAATCCCACTTCCATGCTGTGATGGTAAGACAGCCGAGTGATTCATAAGGTCTAATTGGAAACCCGATTCACATCATTGTATTCCTCCAACATATCGAACTACTCGATGCGCCTCTGTGGCTGTGGCTTGAGGCGAACGCTACTCAAAAAAGTTCAAATGTGTGTGAAATCTTATGGGACTTAACTGCTAAGGTCATCAGTCCCTAAGCTTACACACTACTTAACCTAAATTATCCTAAGGACAAACACACACACCCAGCGAACGCTACTCTACCTTTCCAAATTACCGTAAGTGTTCAAACGTAGTACCATCAACTTCAATACACCTAGTGATCCAATTTTCAAATGTCTGTACACAGGACAGAAGCACATCTGAGGGAATGTAAGCACCGGCGTTTTTGATGCAATCAACCATGCCTTCATGGCCTGTTGGCACTTGCTGGTATGCCTTATCTTTTAAGTATCCCTATAGAAAGAAATTTGGCGACACCAAATCCGGTGACCTAGTGGGCCAATTAATAGGGCCACCTCTGCCAGACCACCGACCATGTAATCACGGTCTGCCGGCCGCGGTGGCCGTGCGGTTCAGGGGCTCCAGTCCGGAGCCGCACTGCTGCTACGGTCGCAGGTTCGAATCCTGCCTCAGGCATGGATGTGTGTGATGTCCTTAGGTTAGTTAGGTTTAAGTAGTTCTAAGTTCTAGGGGACTGATGACCACGCCAGATGGGTCCCATAGTGCTCAGAGCCATTTGAACCATTGTTGTAAACACGGTCTAATGCCTCCTGAGCTTCAATTGCATAAAGCAGAGATTCCTGTTCCAAAAATGTTCGATATTTGCGTCCATTCAACGTGCCGTCGATAAAATACGAACAATAAGTTTGTTACCCATGATGCCACTCCATATGTTAACTGACCAATGTGTAGTTTTCGAGCTATTTCAATAGTGGTAGGGTAATGGGGCTCTTGGCGCAATTTTTATATCAAGTTGACCAATTAAATGCCTCCCATCCCACCTCACCTTTCGATGGCGTGAAGTATTTTTCACAGCTGGCACGTTGTTCTTCGCCTCCTCCCCCTCTCCCCCCACCTATCCTACTGGTGATAATTTCGAATTTTGGCTGGAATTTCGAATTTTGGAGGGTATTTCTTTGCTCTAGGGCTATGCTGATGTCCCACTGCACCCCCCCCCCCCCCCCTGGGAATCGGCAGGAAACTGGGGAACTGAAAATGGTGGCTGCCGTTTCTGGCACCCAAACCCCGATCCTTCTGGACAGAAATCTCTTGTTCACCCCACCCCCCTCCCACCAACACATGGTAACTGTCCAGATGCACGAGAGGAAGTATGTGTCAGGATACTTTATTTATTTTGGTTGGGAAACTGAACTGAAGATAGCCACTAATTATATAATTAATCATAAACATCGGTTCTAATTACACAACTATATGCATAACACTACACAAGAAGCTCCTAAAATCGCGGTGGTTCAAAAATTGACAATGTCATACAACTGGTGTTATTCCACTGGGAAAAAAAATTCACAATACCACTCTAAACGAGTGGCAGACATACTCGAACTCTATCCTTCACCTACAAGCTGGCGGGAAAAGGGTGGGAGTGGAAGGTACTATTTTTATTTTTTGGCAGGAACTGTGTTCAACTGACGAGATGCTAGTGTTAGAGAGAGAATAGTTGAATCAGTGCATTACCTGTAAGCATACAGCTGAGGACTGTATCTACCACTGCTTGATGTCAGAGTTCGCTACAGATGCCTCGCGCTGCATTGCTTGACACTCACCCTGCAGGCCATATAATCGAAGATAAGGAAAGCCAAAACACAGTACCACAAAAGATGGAAAATGCTTCACTGTTCTAATTATATATCGAAATTGTGAAAAAAACCAGCACTCATAATCAATGGGTCATAATGCAACACTACTGGGGATGGGGAAAAGTCATCGTCCCAAACAATTGCACCAGGAGAGGGGGGCACCAGTTGAACGTGCATTCTCCTCCATGTACAGTCACGAAATACTGAAATTAGAGGCACTCGCACCTCTTCTCATCTCTCCCTCTCCTCACCACAGGTGGGGATACAGTGTGTTTCAAATGGCCTTCTGCTACCACTTCCATGTGGCCCCTATGATGATAACGGACTCCTGTCAGTCTGGTGGCAGAGTCTTTGACCAGAGGAGCACGTGGCTGGAGGGTTGAGACGGTGGCTCTGCGCTAACACAAAAGGTCGTAACGCCCCAGGAACAAAGCGAGATGAATGATAGGCACCCCGAGTACAACTTGCTTGTCTGTCTAAAATGTAGCCGTGTCCTGGCCAGAGCACAGCTAACCTTGTATGACCACACAATCACTGGACCCATCCCCCACCCAGAAAATCATGCCATTCTGTGATAGAGAACACTTGTATTTAATGTCAACGCACCTCCTATAACTGAGCGTCTATTAAGAAAAAGGAAAACACAATCGTGATGATGATAAATATCTTCCTTCCACGAAAATAGGTGCAGTCCATTTTCTTTTAGTTTTATGAGCAAAATCAGCATAGTTTTTACATTTGACTGCAGGATACAATTCACAACTCAGTACAATTTATTTTGCCATATCCAACGAACTTAATAGCAACTTGAGCACTGCAGCTGATTACAGATGACCAAACTGCAGAGGTCTGGGTGCTTTCTTTCACTTTGATGGATGAAATTACATGGCTTGGGAGCATCAATCACGTTCAAATCAGTGTCTGTAAATAAATAGTCATGCACATGTGTATTAAAATATTTCAGACATGTGAAATACATTACAGAATACAGCCTTTCACTCCATTTGCTCACATGTCGGAAAAACACAATTATTTTATGTTCGACAACAAGAAGCTATAATTCAAGAGGATATTATTTTTAACACTATGACAGTCCCCGTATTACCAAGGCAATGCTGTACCACACTGGCGTTTACGAAACAAATTGTGAAGGCGTGTCTTATAATAGAACTTTTAACATCATTTGGTAGAGAATCCTATAAGATTTTTCTGATACACTGAAAACAAATACCATTTGTGTGATTACTTTTGACATTTTTGCTCTGTAATTCCCCTCTGCCGACCTAAGTGTACAGTTTCTGTCATCCAGCAGTCAGTCATTAGCAATAGGAGCAGACTCTTATGTCCTAGTTTCGTAAGCAATCTGATCATCAGAAAACAGCTTGTTTCACGCAATCTACTCACATCTCAGGAATAACACTATCATTTCTAGGTTCCTCAATGGGCTATAATTCAAATGGTGTCTACTTTATACTTAGAGGTTTGAAGTATGAAATAACACAGGACTTGAGGTAACATCTATTTTTAAACACACAGTCATGACGATAATAATAAATCAGTCGTGATTCCACGAGAATAGATACAGTCGATTTATGTTAGTTTTATGAGCAAAATCAATGTAGTTTGAGAGCATTCCACATGTTCAAATTACTAATTGCCGTGCACAATAGCACTATATTCATTTCATATGTATGAAACTGTGATACAGATCAGCATCTACACAGTCATTTATTATGTCCAAGGACAATCATCATCATTATTTGTGATAACCAGAGTAGATAAAAAACTATGATCTATTGGCATCCAAACTTTAATCAGTGATACCTCTCCTTGTAATAGAACCTACTATAAGATTTTACTGCATATATTGAGAAACAAATACCTTATGCATGTTGACATCAAGCATATTACATACAAATGTTTTGCCAGTAGCCAAAGTCGCTTGCACAGGCCTGTAGTGGAGGAAGACCATATCCAATAGACTATCAATCACAAGAGAGATTCCTATATTGTCCTTTCGTAAGGTATTTAATACATTGTTTTTCAGTTGTAACACATACATGCTGTGTATGACTACATCTTTGTACACCATCATACATTTTGTTTTTCTGCCATGACTTTGAGGTCTGTGTCAGGACTGTGTGACATTAATACTTTTCGAACTATTGGCTCTCACAGAAAGCTGGACTTTGTGTGGTGTTAACTTTGCTGCTCCGGTAACACAGATGCTGGTAGAAATAAAACACAGGGCCAATGTTTCTTGTTGACAAAAATGTGGAAAACGTCGCAACATATGGAAACTGAAAGAGTTTGCAGCATTATGGAGAATTTCCAAACAGCTGTCTGAAGGTGATGACCTATACAATTAACCTCATCTTCCACAGTGATGGGGTAACAGATGTCTAGTGTTCCACCAAGACTTTCTCAAAGAGTGTCCGGCATTAAATGATATGGACACTGCCCTGTATTATACCATTCCACAGAAGCTAGCTCCCAACCAGAGCACCATAACTGTCATTCAGAACAGACGAATTTGATGGCTAAGGTGTGTTCATCGAACTAAAGTGAGTTACAGTAGATGGTTAATGATAGATGTGGTTTGTGTGGGTTGATGGATATCTAAAATGTATTGAAAAGTGCTAAAGCGCTGTTTACTAACTTCGACTGGAAGGAGCACGCACATTTAGTATATCGGTCCGACTGTTCATTACAGCAACATGGCGCTGCACTCCTAGTTAAACAGGAAGAGCGAACTTATTCAGATTAAAGACTGCGTCACCTCCTGAGCTGAAGAGGCACCCAGTGTCTTCAAACTGAATAACAAATGAGTCTTTTTAACGGGATCCGATGGGTGCTACACCTTTGGATACTTTTGAGAGGGTAAATATGCGTTTAAATTCTATTTCTGGACGTGCTGTCACCATAAAAAAACTCTATTACAACCAAAATACAGGCTACTGCAGAGAGAGAGAGAGAGAGAGAGAGAGAGAGAGAGAGAGAGAGATACTGCTGTTGTCATAGCAGGCAGGCAGATGCAGGAAATAGCGAACGCATTTCCCTGTCTGTTAATGACCAGCGTAGGTGCCCAATTTGCACTCTCCACATGGCTCAGTGGGCGAGTAGCAAAACAACGACTATTTGTTCTGTTCAGCTGTGGAGAATAGTAGGTAGACCTCTCTACCATGACCTGACACCAGTTAAAAAATGTTTTCCTCGAGCGAAGCACTGGACTTGTTAGATTAGATTAGATTAATACTAGTTCCATGGATCGTGAGTACGATATTTCGTAATGATGTGGAATGAGTCAAATTTTCAAATACATGACATAATTAAGTTAATTTAACAACATAATTAAGTACATATTATACAATGAATAGCCATAGAAACTGGTACATCTGCCTAATATTGTTAGGGGTCCCACGAGCATGCAGAAGTGCTGCAACACAATGTGGCATAGACACGACTAGTGTCTGAAGTTGTGCTGGAGGAAACTGACACCATAAATTCTGCAGGGCTGTCCATAAATCCGTAATACTGTGAGGGAGTGTAGATCTCTTCTGAACAGCCCCTTGCAAGGCAACCCAGATATCCTCAATAATGTTCATGCCTGGGGAGTTTGGTGGTCAGTGGAAGTGTTTAAACTCAGAAGAATGTTCCTGGAGCCACTTTGTATCAATTCTGGACGTGTGGGTGTCGCATTGTCCTGCTGAAATCGCCCAAGTCCGTCGGAATGCAAAATGGACATGAATGGATACAGGTTATGAGAGAGGTCTCTTACGTATGCGTCACCTATCACTGTCATATCTATACCTATCAGGGGTCTCATATCGCTCCAACCGCACATGCCCCACAACATTACAGAGCCTCCCTCAACTTGATTCGTGTGTATCGTGGAGCATTGCTTACGATTTTGAGTACTTTGTTTTGTATGAGCTGCAGACGGCGCAGGCGTGTGGGCGCAACGTATCCCCTGACAGGAGCTGCGTACGCCATCAGGGGTCGAATAAGTGTCACGTACATGGACCTCGACACCCTTCTGTTTAGTGTGCTACGCCTGTTGAGAATAGGGTAGAGCTGTTTGAGCCTCGCGCTTGCTCGGTTGGTCATGTATTTTATGTGGTCCCCCAGAGTAATTTCCGGTCCAGCCAGACACCGAGGTATTTGACTTTCTCACGGAAACGTATTGGGCGTGCATGTAGAGTTATTGGTCTGCAGTGTCGGTGTTTGCACAGTTGCTTCGGTCTTCTAGTGAACAGAATGGCTTCACACTTGTCGACGTTTACTCTAACACGCCATTTCTCCAACCAAGGCTCAGCCACTCTGAGTGCAGTCTGTAAACGTGACATAATGTTTGATGGTTTCCAATCTTGCGCGAGGATGGCTGTGTCATCCGCATAGATTGCCATCGTTGTGTTGTGAGTGGTTGGAAGATCGTTAATGTAGAGATTAAACAGTAGGGGTCCTAGGATGCTTCCCTGGGTTACTCCCGCGTGTATACTGTGTCGCGTTGATTGTTTTCCCTGCACGTCAGTGTTGAAACTCCTGTCTGTGAGGTATGAGCGTATGAGACGCACCAGCCAGTCGGGGAATCCCGCGTTGCTGAATTTGCGAACGAGGCCATTGTGCCATGTTGTTGTTGTTGTGGTCTTCAGTCCTGAGACTGGTTTGATGCAGCTCTTCATGCTACCCTATCCTGTGCAAGTTTCTTCATTTCCCAGTACCTACTGCAACCTACATCCTTCTGAATCTGCTTAGTGTATTCATCTCTTGGTCTCCCTCTACGATTTTTACCCTCAACGCTGCCCTTCAGTGCTAAATTTGTGATCCCTTGATGCCTCAGAACATGTCCTACCAACCGGTCCCTTCTTCTCGTCAGGTTGTGCCACAAACTCCTCTTCTCCCCAATTCTATTCAATACCTCCTCATTAGTTATGTGATCTACCCATCTAATCTTCAGCATTCTTCTGTAGCACCACATTTCGAAAGCTTCTATTCTCTTCCTGTCCAAGCTATTTATCGTCCATGTTTCACTTCCATACATGGCTACACTCCATACAAATACTTTCAGAAACGGCTTCCCGACACTTAAATCTATACTCGATGTTAACAAATTGTACCATAGACGGTCGAAAGCATTTTCGATGTCCAGGAACACTGCCCCTGTTGCTTTGTTTGTGTTGAAGCCATGTGTTATATGTTCAACGACCCGTAAGAGGAGTTGTGTTGTGGAGTCGTGATTCCTGAAGCCGAATTGCTCCTGTCTCAGGATGTCATTTGTTATACAGTGCCTAGTGATGTGTTTGAGGATCATCTTCTCAACAATCTTGCTGAGCGAGCTCAGAAGGTTGATGGGTCAGTAATTTTATGGGAGGCTGTGGTCTTTCCCTGGCTTCCTGAACATCAGGACCTTGGCCGTCTTCCAAAAGGTGGGGAAGTGTTGGTGTTTTAGTATGGTATTCGTTACGTGTGTTAGGTATTCAGTAGCTTTATCCGTGAACTCCTGGAGGACACGGTTTTGAATGCCATCATGACCAGGGGCTTTCCTAGCAGCGGAATGCATTATAGCCCAGGAGACTTCGGCTGTACTAGCATGTCGAATGTCGTCGCGCGATGGTTGGGCTAGAATGCGTGTAACCTCCTGGTCAGTATCAAGTGTGAACACTGGATCTAATGGTATCAGGTTCAGTGTGAATGACACTGCGAATGTGCGGGCCATTAGTTCTGCTTTCTCTTCCGCTGAGTATGCAGGTCCGTCAGGCCCTTGAATTGTTGGGGTGTACATTTTCTTCCTGGTGAAGTGTCGGGCTAGTTGCCACACACCGGGTCGCGCGGTGTCCAGCCCTTCGAGTTTTTGGTTCCACTGTTGTGTTCTGTGTATTTGTATTTCGTCGTGTATGATGCCCTGTTGCCTGTTGATGTGCCTTTTGAAGTACTGACGCCTGGTGCGCTGCCATTGTCACCTGAGGCGATTCATCATTGAGATTAGGCCCAGGATTTCCTGGGCCAGGGCCGCACTGTCTTGTTGTGAGGTGCGATCAGGTATGGTGCCCGCCATTGCGTCCTGGACGGCGTTAGTGAGGGTTTCTACTGCCACGTCAATTTGTGCTGTTTCGTTTATTTCGTGTATGGGTGGGATGTGGCTATCGAGCGTTTCCTTGAACAATGTCCAATTTGGACGCCCGTAGTCCAACATCCTGCGTTGTTCCATGTGCTGCAGTGTTCCGTCAATGTATAGTATTACAGGTTGGTGGTTTGAAGGCAGATCGTTTTCAACGGCAACGTTGAGTGTCGATGTAGTGCCCTTGATGAGGGCCATGTCTAACACGTCTGGCCTGTGTCCCCTCTGATAGGGAATGTGCGTCGGTTCAGTTGGCACTAGTATAATGTAGTTTCTGCCTAGTGAATGTTCATACAATTTTTTGCTGTTGGGATTTCGTATGCGTGAATTCCATTCTGGGTGCTCTGCGTTCAGATCTCCAGCGACTATTACTTGCGGTGAGATGTTGAGTAGTGTGTTGATATCGCGTGTTGAAATGCCTGCAGGACTGTCGTATACCGATATCAATGTGGTATAGGCTCCGTTGAACTTGATTCTGACAGCTGTGGCCTCGATTTTTTCCAGTTCAGGGAGCTCTATGTTTGTGTGCTCAATGTCTTTGTGTATGACGATTGCAGTTCCACCTACCACGGCGTCGCCCGGTCGGTCGGTACGATAGACGCAGTAGCCAGGAAAGTTTAATTGTTTGTGCGGTTTAAGCTTAGTCTCGCTCAGTAGTGCAAGGATTCCCTTGCGCTCCTTGAACGCGGCAAATTCTGCCCTTTTGTTGTGGATCGAGTCTGCATTCCAGAACAGGATCTGTGATGGTGTGTGTGGGTTTGCGTTACGGGCAGGGTGTGGTATGTTAATCATGTGAGAGTGTGAAAGAGTGTTGTGATGGCAGTGTGTATGACAGCCCAGTATTGCCCAGCTTCGGCGCTCATGAGCTGGGTGATAAGTGTAGTGACGGCCGTCAGTACCTTGGTAAGAATTTGAACGGTCGTGTGTCGAGGGAATAGTGTTTCCAGTATTCCCCCAGGTGATGTGTTGGTGTTGGTTGTGGCAGCCTGAGGTGCTGTTGCAGAGTTAGCGGCCGCTTGTGCGGGTATAGGTGTGTTGTCAGGAGTGGCACTTGTGTTTATGTTTTGTGGCAGAGATTGTGGCGCCTGTGTTACTTCTGTGGTGAGGGGGATGGTAGTGTGGGTTGTAGTCTCGATGTCTTGTTGACTGATTTCCTGTGTGTTAATGGTCTGTTGTTGGTGGGTGGCCTGTTGTGGTGATCTGGTGTTCCCCGCCCTGTGTTTACATGTACGTCTATTCCTCCTCTGGGCTTGGGGTTCTTGTATGGGTGTGTTTTCCTGTATAACAACTGCGCCAGAGACTTGCTGTCTTATATAGATGTTGCCGACAGCAGCGCCGTATTTTGCCTGTTTACGAAACTCTGAATTTGAGTACACACGCCTATACCAGTTTCTTTGGTGCTTCAGTGTATATTACTCGTCTCTCTCTATAACTTACCCCTACAGAATTTCGAACATCTTGCAGCATTTTAGATTGTCGAACGCTTTTTCACGGTCGACAGATCCTTTGAAAGTGTCTTGCTTTTTCTTAAGTCTTGCTTCCATTATCAACCGCAAGATCAGACTTGTGTCTTCAATGTTTTTACCTTTTCTAAAGCCAAAATGATAGTCATCTAACACATCCTCAATTTTCTTTTCTATTCTTCTGTGTATCAACTTTAAGACGCTTGAGTTGTTAAGCTGATTGTGCGATAATTCTCGCACTTGTTAGCTCCTGCTGCCTATGTTATCGTGTTATTTTGCAAAAGTCAGATGGTGTGTCGCCAGACTCATACCTTCTACCACAGTCTAACATACCTATTACACACAAACGTGTATAGTCGATTTGTTGCTACTTCCCCATCAATTTTAGAAATTCTGATGGAATGTTATGTATCCCTTCTGCCTTAATCATATGTCCTCCAAAGGTTTCTTAAATTCTGAATGAATATGAACCAATGCAGTAGAAAACAAAAAAAGATTGTTGGCTGTCACATACTACTCCAAAATTCGAGCACTGACCTTGTATCTTTTTTTTGTGCATAGTGTATTGTTTCACTTTTCTAATGAGATGACGAAAATATTTTATACATATTTTACTTGTCTATGAAAGGTGGAAGGGTAAATAAAGAAAAACTGAAAATAGTAATGGGCAGGCAGGCAATACCAATCACTTACAGTATTTACTGGAAAAATTTCATGTTCTTAAACGCGTCGTTGTTTCGTGACCCCTCGGCGCCGTCTACAGCGTCATTGAAATGTAATTAATTGGAAACGAGATTCGACAATATGAATAACTGCAATAGAAAATGTCGACAATATGAATAACTACAATAGAAAATGTAAAGATATCTTGTTTGCTGTAACTTCTTATGCTGTTAGCGAAAAACGAAAATAAACTGTAACATGAGCTATGATACTGTGACGAAAAGCACAATACCATTGTTCTTGGCATCTTTAAGGGGGGATGTAACGGAAAATGTAAACTTATTTAAAAAATCATTACAGTCATATTTATTAATGTAAAAATCTAAAATTTTGCTTGTATAAAGCAAAAGCCATGTGTTTTAACGGAAAAATGTAATGAAACATGCAGGATTAATATTTTGCCAGAAATTTTAATTTTTTTATTGTCTTTTTTGTAAAAAGCCATAACTCAAATTCTAAATAATCTAATTAATCTGAAAATTTTATGTAGTGTCCTCAGAAGGTTATAAGACCATTGAACTACAGTTATTAATTTAAGGTACAAAAGGTATCATTAACGGAGTTTTTAATTTTGCACATCAAAAATTAACTTTTTCTCTAGAAATCAGAATGTAATTGCAGGATCTCATATTTTTTAGTTCCACGGAGACAGCAATACGTTGCAAACAGTTTCTGAAAATTTCATAGCATTAGCGCATATACTTTTTGACAAAAGGCTTCCAATAATGTAAAACAGAGAAAGTGAGGTTCAAAGATTTTTCTTCTCATACTTCTACATGTAACAAGCTTACCTTAATTTTAAAATCCTCCATACTGATACTCCTCATCCTCCAGGTTCCTCTGCTCTCCTCTTTGAATCTGCCCTGCCTGTATTTGCATGTAAGACACTGACTGGTAGCTTTCTTGATCCTGCTCTCGTCAATGGTGTAAAGTTCTTTTGTTGTAAACACACCGGGATTTATACCAAATCTCTTCAGCACTTCAATTCTGGCATTATTACCGTTATTGTAACATAAAATTGAATCATAGTCACCTATGATGAGTACTTCAAGTCCAATGTCCTTTTTGACCATCTAATCCAAATTAAATTACTGAGGCTTTCATTTGCATTTTGTGTCTTTCCATGAAGACACTTCCTCAATAAATTAGGGTTTGCAAGAAACCTGAATGTGGGCTCAGTTGCAATCAAATGGTTCAAATGGCTCTGAGCACAATAGGATTTAACTGCTGTGGTCATCAGTCCCCTAAAACTTAGAACTACTTAAACCTAACTAACCTAAGGACATTACACACATCCATGCCTGAGGCAGGATTCGAACCTGCGACCATAGCGGTCACGTGGTTCCAGAGTGTAGCGCCTAGAACCACACGGCCACTCCGGCGGGCAGTTGCAATCATAACAGGTTCTGGTAATGAGTGTTTATGTGAATATGTCTAATTTCTGTTGTTGAATTTACACCAATCGTCTTTCAGACACAGATTGTGCATTGGTGTTCAGTCAGTGGATAGTTTGTGGGAAAAAAATGCCCACATATCATGCCTCATTGCCTCTAAATTATGTGTGTTTTCGTGACAGCTCTCCCATAAAACAGAGAAGTACTTTCTTTCAGAGGAAGCCTATGTTTTCCTCCTAGTGGTATTCCATCCTCAAGTCCTTCACCTTTCTTCTCTTTCAGCAAGTGACGAAGTCTACAACCAAGCCTCCTATGGATGTGGCCAACACATTCCAAATTTTCTATTGTTTTACTGTACGGATTTTTATCTGTTACAGCTTTGAACTAAGAGGAGTCCCTATCACCAAGGTATCTAGTATATGTAACACCATACTGTCCCTCAGATCGGGAGAACATCCTCACAACAGCAGCAGCCACCATACACCCACTTGAGCCACTATAATTTTTAGAGGTTGCTACTGCATGCTTTTCTTGCCACAGTGTCTCACTACCTCCATTGTTGAACATTTTACTTGTTGCACACTGGTGGCAGTATTTAGACATAATTTCTACACTGAAAACATTACCTGAGTCAATATCAATAACAGACGCAACTCCATACAGCGATGTGTGAGCCCTTTTCGTCCAGATCCCATCTACAGACACACACAGCACACAGGTCAGTAACATATGTAAGAGATCCACTGGCATGAATATCTGCACCAGGATCTATTTGTTTGGATTATTTCCACCAATTCCGTCACTGCTTTCTTCATATTAACTTTGGTAGTATTGCAAACAGCATCAGACATTTACTTATTTATTTTTCCAAACCTTGTACAAGATGTAGGTCTGTTCACAAAACCACACAATAAATTACCTCCTCCCTTGCCCTGTCCAAGGCATTTCAGAGCAGATGCTAACCTAAAATTGCTTTCATAGGTACCTGTGTCAGATTTTTTGGAGGAGGAAAATGAAAATTCATAGCCACACGAATTACAAATTAACTTAAGATCACAAGCTGTTCCCACTCTTCTTTCTTCAACAATAATCATCCATTCTGTATTTTTACAGCTAACATATGAACATGAAAACTTCATAGCCTGGCAGAGAAGCTATAAATCAATAAGTCTGGATCCAGTGGAATCCATATTAACATCATTCAGGTAGCTGTACAATTCTCCTGTCCCAAGTTTCGATGCTGAAGCTGAGAGCTTATGTTCTTCATTTCGAGCTGCTTCCTCTTTTTTGTTGGTAAACTGATTTCCATGAAACCTCCGTTTCCTAAACACAGATTTTCCACCACCCATTACGCATAAATCTTGACTTCCACGTAAAGGTTTGGGAATTCAACCTTCCACCTACTAACATGCGTTAGTATTGTCAAAACGTAAATAAACCACACGCAAGAAAATATTCAGGCAAAAATATAGATGTCAGCCAGAGATATACATATCAGCCAAAGCTATCAAAAGAAAATAGCCTTCACACTGACAAAAAATTTGCTGAAGCAAGCAGTTTCCCAAGTGTCGGAAAAGGTGGGAGTGGCCGCCAGTACAGAGTCAATCAGTTTAACAATTTAAAGGCATTTCTATAGCTGCTATCACGATAAAATTCACGCACAACATAGATTAAACTGTGTAGATCAAGAAAATAATATTTTTGAAAATCGATTTTTTGGACCAAAATACACATTACATCCCCCTAAGCCAACTTCAGTTTCTGTTATCAAATTGTTAAGGTATGTGTAAAATGCGTATACAAAGTTCACAATACTTAAGAAGATGAAATATCTGTAACAGTGAATAAACAACACCCGTACTGCATCCCAATCCGTGCATCCGAATGTTCACTCCATAGATATTTATGCGTATCACCACAATCTGGATTGTGCCTATCACTCAAAAGTGGTTATATCACTACATCTTCTGCATTTTTCCTTTTTGCAGTCAGTGCAATTAATATTGTCAACCGTAAAAAGTTGAATCAGTTCATTTCCTTGATTTATTCACTAAACTCTGAAATGTAGCTGGATTGAAGTTTTTCTGTTAATTATAAACAAAACAGACAATTAGTAACCATCAATAACATTCAATATTCGGTTATCACTTTATGTTTCGTTATACATAATTACATGCAGTCGCTGTGGTAATAACTGATGATTGTCAGGTATACAACATTCACTTTCTCTCTGGAAAATATGGCAAATCGACAGCTAAAATGAAAGTCTAATTGTATTCCAAAACTTCCCAGGCCCACTAGCGTGGACCGATGACCTCGCTGTTTGGTCCCCTTCCCCAAATCAACCACTCAACCAGGCCCATTAGTGCCACTACCTTGTGAGGATGCTGTATAGAGTCTATGTTTCCTCAGCTGACATTCAGGTTTATAATTTCTTTGGCCTGTATGCAGTGAGCGAGTGTCGCATGATTGCGAGTGATGAACTGCTGGGTGCGGGCTTCCACGTACACGTGAGAAACAAGTGAGGGCAGCGAGAACTAATTGCGTGGATGTAGTCCTCTAATGTGAATCATGTGTTGTACTTCCCGTATCTTAATATCACTGAGAGGTGACGGCTAGAGTAGGGGTAGACTGTAAATTCCGGTGTCTGACTGGGATTCGTCATTGCGACCTTATGGCCTCAAGGCTTGCACTTTACCAATAGGTCAACAAGCTTGTAGCAGTTAATAATGAAAGGGGATAACTGCAATACCCTGTCAGATAATAATACATAATCACAATATACTGCTTTTACAATAACTTCATGTGCCAAGATAGTGATTTTTTGTCATCTTCCGGAGCACAAAATCTCAATCATCCGAGGGGTTGCTGAGAAAATTTTTCAGGTAGCCTGAGAGGAGGACATAAGATGTGCATAGGATGTAGCTACATGTTTATGGGTCCAGAGACAGTTTTCTGAACGGGCTGGAATTAGTGTAAGAGGCATAGCAATATGTTTGCAGTCCAGGAGTCACCAGCAGCTGTTGGTGTGTGCAGTGATCAAAAGCAAACCTACATTTCATAATATAGGTTGTGTGTAAATTAAAGAACATTGTACAGTCTAGACCAACCAAATGAGGCAGGGCAGTTGTTAAGATGCTGATCTTGTATTTGCGCGGATAGAATCTGCTCTGTCCAGTCATCCTATTTTTCCTAAATCATTTAAGGTAAATGTTGGGATGGTTTCTTCATCAAGGCCACAGTCAACCACCTGTCCTATATACAAGAGAGAGAGAGAGAGTTTTAACTAAATATTTTCACTCCAGTTTGTTGAAAAACTGTTTCATTGTGAGATGACCCCTGGCTGAATAAATAAATATAGTTTTTTTCAGTTTTTAAGTGGGCTTTGTCAAAATATTTGTAGTCTGCCTCGAAGTATCTGCAAGTTCATGTTTTCCAGCATCTCTGTGATGCTATCCTACAGATCAAACAAATCTGTGATCATTCATTCCCACTGCCCTTTTCTGTGTATTTCCAATGCCCTGTTTGTTCTACTTGGTACAGACCCCACCACTTGAACTATATTCTAGGATAGGATGTAAGAGTGTATTGTAAGCAATCTCCTTTGTACAATGATAGCATTTTCCTAATATTCTACCAGTGAACCCGTGTCTAATATCTTCTGTACTTATAACCAAGCCTGTGAGGTCACTTCATGTCATACTCCTATCATACAAATTGTTATACCCATGTATTTGTATGGATTAGCCAGTTCCAGTTGTGACTCATTGATGTTGTATACATTGTTTCGTTTTGTGAAGCATACAATTTTACATTTATGAACATATAAAAGAAGTTGGCAATCCTCACACTGCTTTGAAATCTTACACACATTCAGTTGAATATTTGTGTGTGTGTGTGTGTGTGTGTTTTTTTTTTTTTTTTTTTTTTTTTCTCTTCAGGCAGTTTTGTTAACATATAGCCATATGATCTGCAAGAAGCTCATATTACTGTTAATACTGTCTAAAAGGTCATTAATAAACATCATATACAGCAAAATTCCCAAAATACTACCCTGTGCCACTAATGAATACATTGAGGATTCATGTAGATAAGATGGTCACTGAGGCATAAACCACAATAAAACAGCGGAGAAATTAGCAAATAGAGCATTTTACAACACAGAAGACAGAGGGTATTGCTTCCACACACAGGTATTCTTCACAGAGTAAGATAAGGTGCCAACTACTGAGCTAGAGTTCTAGGCAGTGGAATCATCCCCATGCAAGAGAGTAAAATGTTACACTTTCATCCAACCCTTCATATATCACAACCTCGGCACAGTTAGACTAATCTTACAAGAAGACATTCATTCAGGTACCATTACTAGAATTTTATTAGGTCTTGTATACTGCTCAACTTATAATATAAAGTCGACAATTCATGCACAGTTGAAACCATAACTAGTAACTATTTTTTTCTGGTAACTGAACAAACACCCATAAACCAAGATCACTAAAAAAAGCATTTTATTGGATGACTTGTTTTGATAAAGCTATGCTGAAGTCATTGGACCTTACGTTTTAGAATATATTATCCATCAGTGTTACAAGCCGCTTCAGATTGTACATGTACATCCCACTACCACCAAGAAGGCCGCTACACATCAACTTGTGTAACGTAGAAGTATTATGTATAAACATAATATTATTGTGCCAATTGCAAGTGTTCATGTTCACTACCAACTGGCAACTTCAGTTACCGTACATTGCAGGTCACCTCCAGGCTGACCATGTTAAGAATATATATACCTTTTATCCATATGTAAATTTTTTATAAATGTTATACACACTGATTATGTTTGAAATTTGTAAAATGTGTTCACTGAGACTTGCAAGGACATAAAATTTGTACTGTTAGAATTAGCTGGTCTTCTAAAGTTGGTAACAAAATAAAAGAAGGCTGCATGGAATCGTTCTGATGTCTCAAATTGTTGTTTTGGAAAAAGTGATCCGAAGACACGACTTCTTGCCGCTGTGTTTCAGGCACGCTGGAATAATTTGGAATCTCCCAGGTGCACCAAGGCACAGGGATGTACACAGGAGTCTTCATTTTGTGCTCGCAATGTATTTACACAGCAGTAAACCCACTCAAACATCTAAATTACAAGAACCACTGCTGGAATGAATAATCAGTAATTAAGTCTCTGATGGTCCAGTGTGGATACAGGACAGTGGCTGGTCAGATATTTCCCCAAGAAAAATTGTCAAACAACCGTATGTTTTCAGAAGTTATTTTATTTAGACTAACAGTTTCAGCATCTCATTAATGTCGTCGTTAGGCCCCTGTGCATTCCATGTATAGAAAATCAGATACTTTGATGAATGCACAACTGGAGCCATCAATATTTGGATTCCATGAAATTTGTTGTGGAGTGTGGCAGTCAAGTCTTCGAAGTACACACTCCACATAAATTTCCTGAAACCCAGATATTGATGGCTCCAGTTATGCATGCATTGGTGTCTATACATCGAGTGGATAGGGACCTGAGGATGGGATTATAATGAGATGCTGAAACTGTTCATCTAAATAAAATAACTTCTGAAAACATACACCTGTTTAGTTATTTTTCTTTGATAAAGTAGTAATCAGTTACATGTTGGAACTGTGCATAGTGGACTGGTGACCATATTGTTTTTGTAAAGATTAAATTGTTCTTTTCATTTTTGCACATAACGAACACTTCCCCTGCTTCAATGATTAGCACTACATTTAAATTGCCTTATTTCCAAACTTTTTAAGGTCTGGTCAAATAGGGAGCTGGCAGCAGCTGCATACTGTAGCATTGTCTCTGTAGCAGTCTTCTCCTCCTCCTCTCCCTCCCCCCCTCTTTCTCCACCCCCTTTATTTTGGTGTGGCAGGGGGGGGGGGGGGAGGAGCTGTCACAAGTCTGGGTGGATTGATGTGATCAACTGTGAATTCCTTTCCTGTACCAAGTTCTTCATCTCAGAGTAGCACTTGCATGCAGTTTCTTAGTCTTTAGTTATTTGTTGGTAACATTCCAATCTCTGTCTTCCTCTACAGTCTTTAGCCTCTATAGCTCTCTCTGCTATCATGGATATTTTTCCTTTATGTCTTAACTTATGTCCTCTCATCTTGTCCCTCCTTCTTGTCCAATGTTTTTCACATGTTCCTTTCTTCACTGATTCTGCAAAGAACCTCCTCATTCCACATTTTACTGTCTAGGTGCAGCATACACTGGGACCAGCCAAGACCACCTACACGAGTTTGGAACCTTGGACTGCTGAAGGCACTGATAGAGGTCTCTGCAATTCACAGTACAGTGATCCTACACTGAGGTAGTCACTGAAGCAGATAAATTAAAGCAGTAGCTCATTATATACTCAACTGGTCCTTTCATTGCAATTTTGGGAGCTCTTGCTGTCTTTTCTTTCTTTGTAATTGACAAACTCATACTCATGATTTGCATACTGGTATGTTTTATAAAAAGAACACTAACATGCGTTTACGATAATTTACTATAAATTGCTGGAGTTATAATACAAAATTTAACACAATGATTCTGAACTAGAAGGCTCATAATAAATTCTGAAAAACCAGTGACACTCAATTTCTATACTCCACCCTGCAGCACTGATTTTTAACACTGATACAAAAACTGTCCCATCAGTAAGTGAGGAAAAATTGTTAGGTACATATGAGGGTGGTTCACAAAGTAAGGTCCATTTCTCTGTAAATAAAGAACTTCCATAGAAAAAAAAAATGTTACCTATCTCTTCAAACTACAGCCTTTTCTTTATTTTTCAATACGGTCACCATTTAAATTTAAGCATTTGTCACAGCATTTTAGTAGTTTAAAAATCCCTTCTTCATAAAATTATTTGCCTGGGTGCATCACCAATCTTTCATGGTGTTTTGTAGTTCGCCGTCACTTTCAAAGTGTTGTGACGCAAGTCACTTCTTCATGTGAGTGAAGAGATCAAAATCACTTGGCGCCAAGTCTGGGCTGTTAAGGAATGTTCAAAAATGTCTCATTTGAGTTGCTTTAAAATCAGAAAGCCTATCACTTCTCTTTTCACCATGAATGTTCCATCATTTCTAAAAATCAGACCTATTGCCACACAAAACCTTCACTCGCAATGTTTGGACTGTACGCAGTGCACACCTAACAACGAATGTGTACTGCTGAAATAAATCTTGTTACTGCTTGCACATTGGGGAACTTTTTATTACAGTGCTCATATTTTGAGCGAATGTGCGAAAGAACAACTTCATACTTTCACAGCTGGGTGCTTACTGAATCAGAGAACATACAGATGTGACAGTAGCAGCACTCCACGCACAAATACTAGCGCCACACTAGAGTGATGGTCACTTTTTGAACCAACATAGTACACTCTGGAAAACCTAAAATCGGAGATGCACTCATAGTGTCAGAATAATAAAACAAGCTCACGATTGCTACAAGTTGCCCCGAATGATAGTCCCTGATTTTCAGCCAAGTTTTAGCATTTTTTTCTGACACTTTTTGAGATCTCAAGGGTAAGCAAATACACAAGTTGACAAAAAAAACGTAAGTACTTCCGTATTTCTGAACGTGCGAGCAAAAATCTTAAGTACTAACATGAAAATCTTCTGTAATTAACTGTTTTCAGGTGGAGAAAACAAGCCAAATGGTACATATGTGCCATTAAAACCACTGTTGTTATTTTATTTCAATAAAACAAAACATATTTGATGACAAAAATATGCATTTCATTGGAGTCGCACGACAGAATTAAAATACCTTCACTGATTTCAGAAATAATGTCAGAAAATAATAGGCCTCTTGAAAGAAGTGTATAAGACAGGGAAAAGGTGTGTAAACCACCACTATAGGTGACTCCCAATACAATTTTGATTCTACTACGTTCATTATTGTCATTTATTACCCACTGTGTTATGTCTATTATTTTACAGGTATTGTGTGGTTTTTCTTTCAAGAAATACTGAGTACATAGCATACAACCTGCCAGCGACTGCTACAATTTTCTTCTTCTTATCCTCCGTACTTTCTAATATACAAACTACTTTCAAAGTACCAAAAGGCACTAGAATAAATAAAATGTCTATAAAGTGCTGCAGTGTACAATGTAATTGCAGTAAGACAGCTGCAGTTCCTAAAATCCGTCCCCGTGGCCTCTGGCCTGCCAAGGAACACATTAGTCCTGGGTCCATGGATAAAACACGAAAATCCACTGCATTATGCCACACGCAAACAGACCTGGCCTGCGGGCAGATCGATGACATTAGATCCGATGGGCAGGGC
The DNA here is from genome assembly GCF_021461385.2 of Schistocerca piceifrons. Taxonomy (NCBI): domain Eukaryota; kingdom Metazoa; phylum Arthropoda; class Insecta; order Orthoptera; family Acrididae; genus Schistocerca; species Schistocerca piceifrons. Next base: position 1,027,706,557 of record NC_060139.1, on the reverse strand, counting down.
CTGCACATTTGTGGGAAACAATGGGCTTCAGATCAACAGGCCTGATCTGTTAGAGATACCCAAGAAATGACCTGTGGTTTTGGCCCATGACAGAAGTCTACTCATGTGGCCAGCTATTCACATGTCACAGACACCATATTGATGAAATGAGACTGTGGTGATCAATCCATGCAGCAGATAACTTGTGCGAACACTCTGACAATCAATACTAATGAAGACAGGTAGCAACTCACAGTAAATATGATCATTGAGCTGCAGACAGGCACATACAAAAGACAATGACACTCTCACAATTAAATTTTTGGACATAGCCTTTGTCAGAGAATGAGACCACACAAACATTCACACAATCACTCAGACACAACTCATGCATAAATGACCGCTGTCTCCAGCTGCTGTGTCAACAGTCTCTGAGAATCAGATCCAAACAAACCACTCCCTAGGCCTCCTTGCCTCTTGTCGGCAGCTGTTTGGCTAGTGGCAAGATGTGGTGGCAGCACTGGCTGCCAGCTGAGGGAGTGGTAGAGAGGGTAGAAGCAGTACGGATGAGGAGTATGGTAGTGGCGCGTGTACTCAGCTGCGCCCAGCCAGCGACGATGGATGACATCTCAGTAAACAAACCATTTCATCTACTGAGACAAAAACAAGATTTTTCCAGTTTTTTTTTTATTCAAATTTTCCTGTTTCCCAGAACTTGTGGCAACCCTCAAGCTACACGCAGGGATTCCTGCAGACCAATATTCAAAAGTCTCAATATACTGCCTCTGCCTAGTTTATCTATCTATCAAGTAGTAACCTTCACAAAAGGCAAAATCTTAAAAGAAGCAAATATATCCAAGTATAACTGATTTCGCATGTTATACTGAAAGTAAAAAAACATTTGTGCAAGAAGGGTACGTCATTCTCACATTATGCTGCATAACCTCATGCATCCAGTTTCAAACAGATACCAAATTTACATGAATTTAAAATGAAACTGAAAAGGAACTTGCTTGACAACAGCTTGGGAAGAATGACTCCTTAAATGTCTTTGTGGACATGGTAGTTAGTCTAATCTTACCTTGGCAGGCACTAATGGGAGATATATGGTGGGGGTTGAAGAAATAATCTATTTTTTGAAACCCTATAACTCCCACACATTGCAATGCTTAGATTAGATTAGATTAATACTAGTTCCATGAATCATGATTACGATATTTCGTAATGATGTGGAATGAGTCAAATTTTCCAATACATGACATAATTAAGTTAATTTAACAACATACTTAAGTTAATATAGCAACTTTTTTTGTTTTTTATTTTTTTATTTTTCATTTTTTAATATTTTTTTTCTTAATTTATATCTAAAAATTCCTCTATGGAGTAGAAGGAGTTGTCATTCAGAAATTCTTTTAATTTCTTCTTAAATACTTGTTGGTTATCTTTCAGACTTTTGATACTATTTGGTAAGTGACCAAAGACTTTAGTGCCAGTATAATTCACCCCTTTCTGTGCCAAAGTTAGATTTAATCTTGAATAGTGAAGATCATACTTTCTCCTAGTATTGTAGTTATGCACACTGCTATTACTTTTGAATTGGGTTTGGTTGTTAATAACAAATTTCATAAGAGAGTATATATACTGAGAAGCTACTGTGAATATCCCTAGATCCTTAAATAAATGTCTGCAGGATGATCTTGGGTGGACTCCAGCTATTATTCTGATTACACGCTTTCTTGCAATAAATACCTTATTCCTCAGTGATGAATTACCCCAAAATATGATGCCATATGAAAGCAATGAGTGAAAATAGGCGTAGTAAGCTAATTTATTAAGATGTTTATCACGAAAATTATTCAGATTGTTAAGGGAGACGAAAATTTAATAGTCATTGGTGACTGGAATTCGAGTGTAGGAAAAGGGAGAGAAGGAAACATAGTAGGTGAATATGGATTGGGGCTAAGAAATGAAAGAGGAAGCCGCCTGGTAGAATTTTGCACAGAGCATAACATAATCGTAGCTAACACTTGGTTTAAGAATCATGAAAGAAGGTTGTAAACATGGAAGAACCCTGGAGATACTAAAAGGTATCAGATAGATTATATAATGGTAAGACAGAGATTTAGGAACCAGGTTTTAAATTGTAAGACATTTCCAGGGGCAGATGTGGACTCTGACCTGTAGATTAAAACTGAAGAAACTGCAAAAAGGTGGGAATTTAAGGAGATGGGACCTGGATAAACTGAAAGAACCAGAGGTTGTACAGAGTTTCAGGGAGAGCATAAGGGAACAATTGACAGGAATGGGGGAAAGAAATACAGTAGAAGAAGAATGGATAGCTTTGAGGGATGAAGTAGTGAAGGCAGCAGAGGATCAAGTAGGTAAAAAGACGAGGGCTAGCAGAAATCCTTGGGTAACAGAAGAAATATTGAATTTAATTGATGAAAGGAGAAAATATAAAAATGCAGTAAATGAAGCAGGCAAAAAGGAATACAAACGTCTCAAAAATGAGATCGACAGGACGTGTAAAATGGCGAAGCAGGGATGGCTAGAGGACAAATGTAAGGATGTAGAGGCCTATCTCACTAGGGGTAAGATAGATACTGCCTACAGGAAAATTAAAGAGACCTTTGGAGATAAGAGAACGACTTGTACGAATATCAAGAGCTCAGATGGAAACCCAGTTCTAAGCAAAGAAGGGAAAGCAGAAAGGTGGAAGGAGTATATAGAGGGTCTATGATGTACTTGAGGACAATATTATGGAAATGGAAGAGGATGTAGATGAAGGTGAAATGGGAGACGATACTGCGTGAAGAGTTTGACAGAGCACTGAAAGACCTGAGTCGAAACAAGGCCCCCAGAGTAGACAACATTCCATTGGAACTACTGATGGCCTTGGGAGAGCCAGTCCTGACAAAACTCTACCATCTGGTGAGCAAGATGTATGAAACAGGCGAAATACCCTCAGACTTCAAGAAGAATATAATAATTCCAATCCCAAAGAAAGCAGGTGTTGACAGATGTGAAAATTACCGAACTATCAGTTTAATAAGTCACAGCTGCAAAATACTAATACGAATTCTTTACAGATGAATGGAAAAACTATTAGAAACCAACCTCGGGGAAGATCAGTTTGGATTCCGTAGAAACACTGGAACACGTGAGGCAATACTGACCTTATGACTTATCTTAGAAGAAAGATTAAGGAAAGGGAAACTTACGTTTCTAGCATTTGTAGACTTAGAGAAAGCTTTTGACAATGTTGACTGGAATACTCTCTTTCAAATTCTAAAGGTGTCAGGGGTAAAATACAGGGAGCGAAAGGCTATTTACAATTTGTACAGAAACCAGATGGCAGTTATAAGAGTCGAGGGACATCAAAGGGAAGCAGTGGTTGGGAAAGGAGTGAGACAGGGTTGTAGCCTCTCCCCACTGTTATTCAATCTGTATATTGAGCAAGCAGTAAAGGAAACAAAAGAAAAATTCAGAGTAGGTATTAAAATCCATGGAGAAGAAATAAAAACTTTGAGGTTCGCCGATGACATTGTAATTCTGTCAGAGACAGCAAAGGACTTGGAAGAGCAGTTGAATGGAATGGACAGTGTCTTGAAAGGAGGATATAAGATGAACATCAACAAAACCAAACAAGGATAATGGAATGTAGTCTAATTAAGTCGGGTGATGCTGGGGGAATTAGATTAGGAAATGAGACACTTGAAGTAGTAAAGGAGTTTTGCTATTTGGGGAGCAAAATAACTGATGATGGTCGAAGTAGAGAGGATATAAAATGTAGACTGGCAATGGCAAGGAAAGCATTTGTGAAGAAGAGAAATTTGTTAACATCGAGTATAGATTTAAGTGTCAGGAAGTCATTTCTGAAAGTATTTGTATGGAGTGTAGCCATGTATGGAAGTGAAACATGGACGATAAATAGTTTAGACAAGAAGAGAATAGAAGCTTTTGAAATGTGGTGCTACAGAAGAATGCTGAAGATTAGATGGGTAGATCACATAACTAATGAGGAAGTATTGAAGAGGATTGGGGAGAAGAGAAGTTTGTGGCACAACTTGACCAGAAGAAGGGATCGGTTGGTAGGACATGTTCTGAGGCATCAAGGGATCACCAATTTAGTATTGGAGGGCAGCGTGGAGGGTAAAAATCGTAGAGGGAGACCAAGAGATGAATACACTAAGCAGATTCAGAAGGATGTAGGTTGCAGTAGGTACTGGGAGATGAAAAAGCTTGCACAGGATAGAGTAGCATGGAGAGCTGCATCAAACCAGTCTCAGGACTGAAGACCACAACAACAACAACATCACGAAAGTTTGCAATGACCCTTATTGCGTAAGTAGCTGAACTCAAACGTTTCAGCAGATCATCAATGTGTTTCTTCCAATTTAATCTCTCATCAATGGACACACCTAAAAATTTGGAATATTCTACCTTAGCTATATGCTTCTGATTATGTTATATATTTAGTAATGGCATCATACCATTCACTGTACGGAACTGTATGTACTGTGTCTTATCAAAATTCAGTGAGAGTCCGTTTACAAGGAACCACTCAGTAATTGTCTGAAAGGCAGTATTGACAATTTCATCAGCTAATTCTTGTTTGTCAGGTGTGATTACTATACTTGTATCATCAGCAAAGAGAACTAACTTTGCCTCGTCATGAATATAGAATGGCAAGTCATTAATATATGTTAACAACAACAAAGGACCCAATACTGACCCTTGTGGAACCCCATTCTTGATAGTTCCCCAGTTTGAGGAATGTGCTGATCTTTGCATGTTATGAGAACTACTTATTTCAACTTTCTGCACTCTTCCAGTTAGGTACGAATTAAGCCATTTGTGCACTGTCCCACTCATGCCACCATACTGGAGCTTGTCTAGCAGAATTTCATGATTTACACAATCAAAAGCCTTTGAGACATCACAAAAAATCCCAATGGGTGGTGTTCGGTTATTCAGATCATTCAAAATTTGATTGGTGACAGCATATATGGCATTTTCTGTTGAAAATGCCTTTCTGGAAACCGAACTGACATTTTGTTAGTACTTCATTTTTAGATATGTGAAGCTACTCTTGAATACATTACTTTCTCAAAAATTTTGGATAAAGCTGTTAGAAGGGGGATTGGACGGTAATTGTTGACATCAGATCTATCCCCTTTTTTATGCAAAGGTATAACAATAGCATATTTCAGTCTATTAGGGAAAACGCCCTGTTCCAGAGAACTATTACACAGGTGGCTGAGAATCTTACTTATCTGTTAAGAACAAGCTTTTAGTATTTTGCTGGAAATGCCATCAATTCCATGAGATTTTTTGCTTTCAAGCAAGTTTATTATTTTCCTAATTTCAGAAGGAGAAGTGGGTAAGATTTCAATTGTATCAAATTGCATAGGTATGGCCCTTCCATTAACAGCCTAGCATCTTCTAATGAACACCTGGATCCTACTATATCCACAACATTTAGAAAATGATTATTAAAAATATTTTCAACTTCTGACTTTTTGTTCGTAAAGTTTTCATTCAATTTGATGGTAATACTGTCTTCCTCTGCTCTTGGTTGACCTGTTTCTCTTTTAATAATATTCCAAATTGTTTTAATTTTACTATCAGAGTTGCTGATTTCAGACATGATACACATACTCCTGGATTTTTTAATAACTTTTCTTAATATAACACAGTAGTTCTTATAATGTTTGATAGTTTCTGGGTCACTACTCTTTCTTGCTGTCAGATACATTTCCCTTTTCCGGTTACAAGATATTTTTATACCCTTAGTAAGCCATGGTTTGTTACAAGGTTTCTTACGAGTATATTTTACTATTTTCTTGGGGAAGCAGTTTTCAAATGCATTTACAAAAATGTCATGAAATAAATTATATTTTAAATTGGCATCAGGTTCACGGTACACCTCATCCCAGTCTAACTGCTGTAGGCTTTCCCTGAAATTTGCAATTGTTAAATCGTTGACTGAAAGTACTACTTTGGAGGACTGTTTAGTATTGCTGAATGGAGCTATGTCATATATTGTAACTAGCTGTGCACCATGATCAGAAAGACCATTCTCAACAGGCTGAGCATTTATCTGGTTAAACTTATCTTGGTCTATAAAGAAGTTATCTATCAGTGAGCTGCTATCTTTTACCACCCGAGTAGGAAAATCAATAACTGGTGTCAAATTGAAAGAACCGAGTAATACTTCAAGGTCATTTTTCCTATTACCTTCTTTCAGAGAATCTACATTGAAGTCTCCACAAATAATAATTTGCTTCCCCCTGTCTGACAGATAGCACAACAAGCCAGTCCAAATTTTTCAGAAATAGATGAAAATTTCCTGATGGGGACCTATATACAGTTACAATTATAAATGTGCCTTTATTTAATTTAAGCTCACAGGCACATGCTTCTATATGTTTCTCTACACTAAACTTTTTTGTTTCTATACTTTTTGCACAATGATAACTTTTGACATATATTGCAACTCCTCCTTTCTCCATATTTTCTCTCATTACATGTGCAGAGAGCTTATATCCACTTACATTTACCTTATCCATATCAGTAACAATGTGATGCTCAGACAGGCATAGTATATCTATTTCATCCTCAGCTTCTAAATCTTCTAAACAAACCAGAAGCTCATCTATTTTATTCTTTAAACTCCCAATATTTTGATGAAATATACTTACATTATTTTTAATTATACTTTTATGAGAACCTTTCGTTATTCTAACATTTGCAGTACTCTCCTGTCTGAGTTTCTCATTGTGCTTAGGCCTAGTTCCTATACCAGTGGTCACATGGTGTTCAGAGAGGCAGATTATGTCAACTGGGTTGGGTGACTAATTCATCAATGCAATTACCTAGGACTGAGATACAACTTGGTGGAGATAAAATTTCTGGTGATTGGTGAAAATTTATAATTGACAGCTGTGATTGGTGATCCGATGTGCTAGAATTGTGCTGTTTAATTTCTTTCCTAAATTGAAGATTTGTTTCAATCCTGACCTCTCGTAGAACTTGACATCTTTCTGTCTTACCTATCCTAAAAAAGGTGCTGCTCCAACACCTGTAACCACTGGTATTTTACCATTCATGGCAGTGCCTCCCCCCCTTAAATTTCCTGCTATTACCCCAGCCAGTTCCCCCTTCCCTTTCCTGTTGAGATGTAGGCCGTGCCTGGTATAGTCCCACCTACTGAGAGAATCAACAGGAACCACACCAATATGAGCCCCCGCACCCGACCCAAGCAGCCGTTCAAACTCCAAATTAACTCTCCCAACAGAAGAGTTCAAATGAGGCCGGTCATGGCGTCTCAGGACAGATACAAATTCAACATTGGTGTGTCTCGATGCCGACGCAATCTTTACCAGGTCACACTCTATACTGTACCCAGGATCTCTGTCGATGCTGTTCCCTGGCCCTCCCACAATAACCACGGTGTCTTCCCTGGTAAATCCTTTACAGAGTGAACCTATATCCTCTGTCACCTGATCCAGACTAGCACTTGGTTTGAAAAAATTTGTGACCTGGTATTCTGGTCCTAATTCCTGCTTAAGTTTCATATTTGGCTCAAAGGTGCCTACAACCTTCCTCTGTAATGGTGCAAAAGTATGGTGCACTGCAACATCACTCTTGGGCTTGACTGCTACAAACAGCAAGGTGCTGACACATGCAAAAAAAGGGCCACAGTTCTAAAGTCCATGTTCTGTATAAGATGGGTTAATGATGTCACATTGGCACCAAATTTCACCACAATTCTGCTCAATGCCACTGTGGATGTACCAAATGATCAGAAGATCATCATATCTTCTGTTCCCCACATTTCATCCCTTCTTTTGATGCTTCGACAATGGTGGTCAAAACCTCTGTGATGGAGGTTAAAACCACAATTCCGAGTGTTTAAATTACATGGTTTTCTTATGAATGGTCAAGGAAAACTTTCTAAATACACTGCCACTCAGAATTGGTGTGAAAAGGTCACCAGGGGGGGGGTCACCAGGGGGGGGGTCACCAGGGGGGGTGGGTCACCAGGGGGGGGGGGGGGGCACCAGGGGGGGGGAGGGGTCAAAAGGGGGAGGGGTGCAGCATAAAGGGTGTCAATGAAACCACACCTTTTCCTGGGCACTGATTCCCACACATTTCACAGTTGCAAATGACAGTTTGCAGTGTGATGAGCAACAGGAAGACGTTCTCCACAACCTCTGACACTCATTAGCATTTCCACCCTTCTGTAAGGACACTGTAGGGTTGCATCCCCACTGAATGTGATCACACACATTTGGAGTGCAGCTTGACCGCAACTCGGCTCTCCTGTACAGGTTGGAACCAATAGGAACTGTTGAAAGCCACTCCACGAAATTTTACCATGATCCGAAGCAGCTAAGGGTGCTTATGCTCTTTTAGCACCTCTAATTTGCTTCCTCCTGTGGTGTTATCATAGGGTGGGGAGGGGGGGGGGGTCTGGGGTGGGGTGGGATATGACATTAACACATGCATGAATGAATGAAACAATGAAGGGCTCCTCCCCCCCCTCCCTCACTCAAGCAAAACCATTGGTGTCACCTGCCCACCTTTATTATGAATTTTAAAAATACCTGCACAGAAAGAACTCGTTATGAGAGTACCACACAGCAGAAGGCAGGTTACCCTGCTGCCCTTTCGTCTCAACAGTATGCTGTTGAGCCTGATAGTAGATCATCCAGAATCGGAGAATGTCGAAGAGGTTGCCAATCAGCAAGCACCTAGTACTTTATCACAGTTTCTATCTGTACAGGTAGATTTTAAATGAAGGTGGGAGGGTGGCAGCTAGGGTTTTCCTGAACTGGGGTGGGGGGTTATAATTCATGGACAGTCATCTGCAAAATGTCTGATGTTACTACTGGTGTTTTTATGTCAGGTTTTTAACGTATAACATGAATAACAAGAAGCATAATACACTTACCTGTGGAACACCAAAGGTTACTTCAACTGATAACTCTCCATTCACGACAACATGCTGTGTCCTGCTTACCAAGAAATCCTCAATCCACCCACAAACTTTGCTTGATACCATATAAAATCAGACTTTTGTTAACAAACATCGGTGTGGTACTGCGGCGACTGCTTGCCAGAAGACTAGAAATTTTGTATCCACCAGATTGCCCTTGATCTACAGCTTTTAAGATGTCATGTGAGAAAAGCAAATGTTGGATTTTGTATGATAGACATTTTTGGAATCTGTGCTTGTACAGACAAGGATGGCCATTCTGTTAGAGATACCCGAAGAAAAGGTCATCACAAGACAACAGTTCCTTGCAACAATGGTTAAATTCACCATAGCCCTCTTGCTTGCTGCTAATATGATATGAGTGTGAATGAAAGCAACTGTTAGTAATCACTGGATCTACTATTCATTTTTACTAAAACAGCAGCCGACTCATTCACAACGAGCGCTATTCAAATCTGAGTGACTATATGCACAGGCTTATAAGTTAGCTAAATGGAAGACACTGTCCAACAGCTCACGACCATTTTCAAACTTATGTATGTTCCTTTCAACTACTCAATTCTTCAGCTATATGATGAGATGTTACCTTTACTCCTTCCATTACTTGCACTCCAGCCAAGAAGACTTTTCAGTATCAATGACACAATACTCCGTAACATTCCAGGGAGGCCGAATGGCTGGATAGTGCTTACTTTCAGGAGGCAAAATTCCACTTACTTTCAGGAGGCAAAATTCCACGTATTACCAACAGGGAATGGTTGGGAGAGGTTTGAAAGGAAGGAAATATCACTTATCAGACAACTTGAGAGGCGCCAACATAGTATGGGGACAAGTGGAGGCAAAGCTGAAGGGGGATGACCAGGAGGAGTTAGGATAATCACTGTGCTAGCTTCAGTTCTCAGACATGATAGAGTAGAGTGAGGAGTAATGACACGTCAGAGAGGGTGAAAAATGAACAGTGAAAATAATAATGAAATTAATAAAGTAGAGGAATAGGAAATAGGTAGGCAGAAACAAGGAGGGAAAACAGAGAGCGAGAGTGAGTGAGTGAGTAAGAGGGAGAGAGAGGTAAATGAAAATAAAGCAGTAATTGATTTAATAATGAAATTCTGTGGTAAGGAAAATGTGTGTGGGAGAGCGAGGTGTCAATGGAGGTGAAGTCTAGGAGGGTGGAGGGATAAGACGAAATGTTGATGAGCAGGTTTTCATCTTCAACATTATGATACTGGAGAGAAGGATACAAACAGCCCTTGTGATATAGCAGGCACCACACATTATGTCAACCATGTCCAATCATTACTATATAGAAAACTGGGGCATGGATATGTAACCTGGCAAACAACACAGGTCAGCTTGTATGGAAAATTGGGAACTCTCAGAGAAACTAAATTTACTAGAAAAGTAAGGGAAATCTCAGAGAATTCTAAAACACTTAAGGAATTCTGCGTGACTAGACGAACTGAATTATTCATTCACAGAAAAAAATGGTTGGAGTTATAACTCACTCTGAGGTATTGCTTTGGCAACAATCTGTTGTAGAGCAGTGTACGGAAAGGTGAAGAAGCGAACTGATTTGTTGTAATGTTTTTTGCTTCATCATGGCAACTCACAGTGAGCTTGCTGAACTCCATTATCGTTAATACAACTTCAGACTCAAATTTTCCTTTCCCTTGCTTTACTGTGAGTATGATGGAGTGTCATGTGTGAATAACAATAACACATATAGCTGTTTATGTGTCATTCGCACTAAAGAAAAGTTAGGTTTTTTAATTCTATAAAAATCTGCCACGAAGTACAGGTGTGTCTGCAATTGGTGGTGGTGATGGTGGTGGTGGTGGTGGCGGTGGCCAAGAGGATGCATTTGCTCCTCATCCCTAGCCCCCCCCCCCCCCCCCCCCCCCGCCCCCCTGCAGTCTGGTTGGTTTGTTTGGAGAGAAAGGGACCAAACTAAAACGTCATCCAGTCCCGATTGCAGTCTGGAGTAGAGATTCTTTAGTCAGTAGAGAATTCTCAGACACTACTACACATGACGTATATAAGCAGACTAAGCAACAAATTAAGATCCGTTCCAAGGCCAGGATTTGAAACTGGGTATCCTTTTACAAATGATTGTTTAATCCACAGATTTAAGTAATTCTACCATAACTTGCCTGACCACAATGTGAAATACTTTGGCTTCAGAAAGTGCTACACAACTTCTGTTCATTTGGCTATCACACTGTTCACTGGAAATATTTTCTTTGACGTAGATTTCTTTTTTTCTGCTCAAATCTCAAGACACACTCAAACTTTTGCAGAACACTGCTGAAAGAGCCCAAATCCTTATTTCTGTTGATTTCCTGTACCCGCTGTTATTAGGTACTGATCAGTGTGTGGAGACTATTCAGTTTTACGCGGTAAAATGTTGGATTGGTCCCTGAAGAAAACGGTTGCTCTATAAAGCAGCTCGCTTGTTTCAATTGCAGAAAGGCCTTTGTACAAAATGGTTGGTCATCTGAATAGTAAAAAGCATTTCCTGAAACATTAATAATCAGGATTTTATTTAGCTCATAGTCCATAGTGTGTTCAACATTGTCAATTTGTATGGAAGTTTTTATTTTCCTGGGCTGTCATAAAAATCTGTCTTTTAAAACTGTTGTAAATATTTAGGTACAATTTACTTGGTGACTGTCAAAAGCATAATGTACTGCTTTTTATGCTTTATGTACCCATTTATTCATGCCAGTGATATCCAGGATGTACCCTGGGGTATGTCTCATCGTGCCCTCTAACTTGACTACAAAAAAGTACTTAATATCTTTATTAATCACTTTTGAATGTCTGTAAGTGGCCTTGAAACAAAAATTTTAGCAAATGAATCTCTGCTTTATTACACAGTATACAATTCGAGTATAACAGTACACAGTGCACTGGAAGAAGACTCTCAGCATGTGGACTGATTGTAGCAACTGCATCAACTGAAATCGAAGGTTGGTAGCTTGTACTGACTCCTTTCTGACTGCTAGCAACTTTAGACAATAGTCAACACTTTAAAGGGCCTAACATGTCAATAAATAAGGTAATTCCAAAGCTCCAGTTGCAAACCACTTTTCAGCAGGCATTAACTCATCGTATCACTCAAGTTCACACAGATGTAGAAGCAGTAAGCCAGGGCTTAATGACTTACTGATTTCGAGCGTGAGCACTAGTGCCTGCTTATGCTTTTCCTCAAAAGTGGAGCAGTTGTGAGGAGTGAGGGGAAATGCACACACACATTGTGGTTAAGACAACAGAGAAGAAACCATATGCAAAATGGGGGGAGGATCAATGCCTAGTTAGTTTTGTGTAACAGTGGTAAATTTTTGCATTTCAACCTGCAGTGGGAAGATTCTTCAGTTTTACAAGTTTCTACAAACAAACAAGACAGTCATGCACTGCACGTATGACATGGCAGACGATGTTCACACACACAGCTTGTAAATATCTTTGTAAAGAGTTTGTTAAGGCACAGCTAGCCATTTTATCAGGTGTGTAAGCAGTGAACTTGAGATTGGGAGCAGTAATGAAGTAGTAGTAAAGAAGGACATTCTTATCAGCACTGAAGAACTTGTAGAAAATATAGGTTTTTCCATGGAATTTATTATCTTCTATGTCTAGAGACAGAGCACCACCCATCTTTTAAATATATCTGGACTATTAGTGCAACTCAGTGAGAAAATGAAAGACATCCAGTATCCAATGAAGTCAGAGGTATTCTCTGCATGTCTCATGAGGAGAATGTATGTGGAAAGAACGTCAGTTTGAAAAATGTAATGAGTGTAGTTTTTACAATTAATAATATATACAGCATGGACTTCAACAGTACCCATTACGGAACTTTATTGAAGATATCAACAGCTACCAAAGAAGTCTGTCTTATTATAATGATGTGCACAGGCTTAGTAGAAGCTACTTGTTAAATCAAATTTCTTTTTGTCTTTGTTTCGCTTTGGTCTGCAACTTGAAGTAAGTGACCTGTAGTGCAACATTGAACAAAAGGACAAATTCAATAGTGAGAAATATTCTAGATTTCTACAAGCAATTCCCTCAGGACTGATTTCCTTGATCACACAAGATGGCTGCTGCCATAACGTTAATGTTATTTTACACCTGTGAACAACTGTTTTCAAAAATGAGGAATGATAACATACATATGAGAAACTCATTTTCAGACTGGAGCCTAAACAGCAAGCTAGATCTGTGGTGCCCATGAACGTTCTCGTGAAACGGAAAAAGAACACGGAGACTAGAGTGTGAGAGGTAGTTAAAAATCATTACACGTACAGCATCTGATTAAGGAGTGTGATAAATATGTACCTAATTAATAATGAAATGATGCGGGAGTGTTACTTTTTGGTTCATTTGTCAAGGAATGGAAAATCCACATTGGAATATCAAATGATTCCAGTCAAAGCTGCCAGTGGCAGCGGTCATGAGTGCATGAGGTGAGATTGAATGTGTGTGTGTGTGTGTGTGTGTGTGTGTGTGTGTGTGTATTTTTTTCCTGGAGAAGGCTTTGACCAAAAGCAGAAATGTGTAACAGTCTTTTCATTGCGCCTGTTTGCAACTGAACAAGTCATCTTTATGATGAGTAGCCATCTTTCCTAATGTTGTTTAGTTTATTTGTTTAATTTATAGCAGAGAAACCTCATTTACAGTGAACTAAATACTTCTGATTGCAATATTAATTAGTCTGAGAAATATGCGACGTCCCATCTCAAATGTTCAAATGTGTGTGAATTTCTAACGGACCAAACTGCTTAAGTCATCGGTCCCCAGACTTACACACTACTTAAACTAACTTAACCTAACTTATGCTAAGAACAGCACACACACCCATGCCCGAGGGAGGACTCGAACCTCCGGCAGAAAGCGCCGTGCAGTCAGTGACATGGCTCCTCTAATCGCGCGGTGATGTTCCATCCATTCCAAATTTCCATATGGCACCCCCCCCCCTCCCCAACCTTTTTTGATGAGATGATGTTAGGGAGAGAGTACATTAGTTGCTGATTGCAGACCTGCACTTGCTGGCTACTTGCGAAGCAAATTGGATGCGAAGCCTTGTATTAAACACTGTTGTTTGCTATATTTCATATTTGCAAAGGTGAGAAACAGTTAATGCCAGTCAATGTCATTTTAATTCTATAGATTTATGTAGTCCCATCAATCATCTCACCAACTTGACAACACTATGTCAAAGAGGAAAATAACAGAAATTGGCATGACAAGAAAAGAGCAGGTTTTTTTCTCAATCCTTTGTTGCACTGTACCTCTAGACCTACACATAATATACCCCGCAAGCCACCATATTGCGCATGGTGGAGGGTCCCTTTTACCACTACCCTACTCCTTCCTGTTCCACTCGCAAATGGAGGAAGGGAAAAAACGGCTATATATGAAGGTAGTATCTGTTCCCAAAAGAACAGATACCACTTATGACAGTGCAGCTTCTCTAGAATGAAATGATGATTAAATCAACACCCTCGCTGCAAACAGGTGTTGATATACATCATTTGGGATATGTTGAAAATGTGTGCCCCGACCGGGACTCGAACCCGGGATCTCCTGCTTACAAGGCAGACACTTTATCCATCTGAGCCACCAAGGGTGCAGAGGCTAGTGCACCTGCAGGGACTTATCCCTTGCACGCTCCCCATTAGACTCACATTCCCAACATGTCCACACCACTACATTAGTAGTGCACCTAATAGAGGTTTTCCCATCACACCCATTACTCATGGCAGATTAATCTACCAAGTCCCATAAAAGTTAGGATGTAGCGTGTGCATTCGCACAAGGTGGTCGCTGGCCGGGTAGCTATATTTTAATTATATATGAAGTTAGTATCTGTTCCCGAAAGAATAGATACCATTGATGACCGTGCAGCTTCTCTAGAATGAAATGATAATTAAATCGACACCCTTTCTGCAAACAGGCATTGATATACGTCATTGGGGACATGTTGAAAGTGTCCACAATGTGCCTGTTTGCAGCTAGGGTGTCGATTTAATTATCATTTTATTCTAGAGAAGCTGCACGGTCATCAATGGTATCTATTCTTTCGGGAACAGATACTACCTTCATATATAATTAAAATATAGCCACCCGGCCAGCAACCTCCTTGTGCGAATGCACACGCTACATCCCAACTTGTATGGGACTTGGTAGATTAATCTGCCATGAGTAATGGGTGTGATGGGAAAACATCTATTAGGTGCACTACGAATGTAGTCGTGTGCACATGCTGGGAATGTGAGTCTCACGGGGAGCGTGCAAGGGATAAGTCCCTGCAGGCACACTATCCTCTGTGCCTTTGGTGGCTCAGATGGATAGAGCGTCTGCCATGTAAGCAGGTGATCCCGAGTTTGAGTTCCAGTCGGGGCACACATTTTCAACATGTCCCCAATGATGTATACCAACACCTGTTTGCACCAAAGGGGTCGAAAAAATGACTGTCTGTATGCCTCCACAGGAGCCCTAATTTGTCTTGTCTCAATGGTGCTTACACCACAGTATGTTAGTGGCAGTAGAATCGTTCTGCAATCAGCTGCAAATTCTGCTTCTTTAAATCTTCTCTCAATAGTATTTCATGAAAAGAATGCCTTCTTTACTCCAGGGATTCCCATTTGACTCAGGGAACATTTATGTATTACCTCCTTGCTGATTGAACCCACTGGTAACAAATCTAGCTGCACACCTCTGAATTTCTTCGATGTCTTCCTTTAACTGGACATCGTGCAGATCCCAAACACTCTAGCAGTACTCAAGAATTGGTCACACACGTGGTCTGTATACGGTTGCCTAGAACTCTCTCAATGAACAGAAGTCAACCGTTTGCCTTCTCCACTACTGATCTTACGTGCTCATCCCATTTCACATCATTGTGCAACATTGTGCCTAGATACTTAATTGACCTGATTATGCCAAGTAGCACACAACTGATTTGAACATTACATGATTATTTTTGCTACTCAACAGCATTAAGCTACATCTTTTTACATTTAGAGTAAGCTGCCATTCATCACATCAAATAGAAATTGCCTAAGTCATCCTAAATCCTCCATCAGCCGCTCAATAGTGACAACAAGTTCAAAAACGTGGAAGGGAGCATGGCTTGCAAACGAATGACTTCCGCACTCTGGAACTGACTGCCTTGTTTTACTCTGTCTCACTAGAATCTGTCCCCTATAAAATAGTTCCTGTGGTAGCACACATTTCCAAATTTGAATTATATAAAAAGAATGGCAACTTAGTACACCCTCTACATTGTCTAAATTTACATGGATTCCCATGGTGTATAGAAGTATTTTGCTAACTTTCTTGTAGTGTCACGTTTCAAGATAACAGTGATCACAGTGTGAAGACCATGCTGTTTGAAACAAGATGTGTCTAACACTAAGGACATTACAGTTCAATGACAACAGTTCAAAGTGTGTTCCCAGGACATTTTGCATGTAATTTAGGTTATTGTACAAAGATATGGGAGGGTGATGACCAATGGTAATGAAGATATTTTCTAGGTATGGCAAGAGCTTACAACTTGCCAAATTGTTCATGAAACTGTAAATCCCTGCTGCACTTCATTAATTAATAATTAAAGTGGCAACTCAAAAAAATTCATTTGCTAATGTTAATACTAAGAAAGTAAGACATGGTCTCACATGCACCAAAAGTTGACGTATGGAAAATCATGGAAATCATTTGATGAAATGAAGTTGCCACCTGGTTTTCCAGGTAGCTCTGCCTTTAATATTGTAGGATTACGAGGGAGGGGGGGTACTGGTCGAGACAGAAGTAAATAGTATTGGTGTGCCCATAGGCTGGTTTTACAGTGGGAACAATCTCACACACAAAAATCTAGGTGTAGGGATAATGGTCTGGGAACATCATATGGTTTAACAAGGATCTTACAGCTATTAGGTGTATGGTGGGTGATAGTGAATGGTGTGGGAAAACAATATTTCTAATGCATGACTGGTGACTAAATGCTTTATTTACAGTCAGTGCATGAAATCATAAGATGATTCCATAAGACAACAGGGAATGAAATGTGCAAACTTGTCTTTAAGTAAAATAAATAAATAAATCCATAAAGTGGCTTCTATGTACAAAAAGTGCCAAACTGAGATTTTCATTCATTTATCTGTTATGACTTTTTACCAAGTTGGATTCCAAGCGATTTTATACACGGAATTTGTATTAGAGTATGACCGTTAATGTCGACTTGCAGAATTAGAACACAGTTGTGTCTTTTGTGACCAGTCCACCTTATATCTGTGAAGATTTTGAGTTCATTTATTCTCCAATAAAGTGGCATTGGCCTCACGTGAAGATGCTGCCACATCTACTACTGTTTTTGCCAGTTGATCCATAATTTGATTCTGTACTAACTGTTTTCACTAACTTTTTTTTCCAAGGAATTAATGGTCACATGACATCTTTTGAAAGTTTATAGGACGATAAGTATTATCATGAGCTCTATGAAAATTGTTTTGTTTATATCATTTTCTGATGTCATTTCCTTTTGAATCTCACATCAATCATTTTGCTTTAGTACAAGTTCATGTTTTCCTCATCGTCACTCCTTTTGTGTTACTTCAAAATTGTCTGACTATGCATTACAGTACTTCATACAGGGTCTGATCTGCAAGAAAGAGAAAGAGAGCAGGCGAGTGAGCAAGCGAGCAAGAAAGAGAGGGGGGAGAGAGAGAGAGAGAGAGAGAGAGAGAGAGAGAGAGAGAGATCATTTCACTAAGGAACTATTTCTCACGACATTACATTGTTTTTGGTCTTGAATGATGTTCTTATTCTGTTCAAAAGAGATCATTTCAGTAATAGTAGAAGAGTAGTTTTCTTCAGAGACGTTCTTGTACTCTGATGGAAAATGTGTACAAGTTCCGACGCAAAGGCAAGACTAATGCTGAAAATCTGTCCACATACCAAGTAAGTTCAATCAGTGGAGGGTACGTTAATATTTTCCTTTAGAGCCTACACTTCTAAATTCTTTCAGCTGCTCAAAGCATTACTGTATGCCAATTTTCACAAGATTGCTGATCAGCTCTATTGTTTTGACTTCTGACATTTTGATAACCTTGTCACAGAAAAAGGACAGAGCACAAGTTGGGAAGGTGAAAAATGAACAAGCACTAATGTATGATGAGAAATACGTTCATAGTCAATGGGGCAGTCTTAATTCTTCTCGTCATATGTGTACCCATTGATTAATGCATTTTTCAGAATTTGTCTGCAAAATATTTTTAAAATGTAGAATAATATCTGCACGTGTTAAAATTTTGCAGGCTCAATTCAAATGCAGCAAAAAAACAATTACATATTTGAGACTTCATATTCTTTTTCACTTTCAAGGAGGCATAATGATTTTCCATTTGGCTCATACTAATGCAAGAGACCTTTTTTTATATTTGATAATACTGTAATTTTAATATATTAAAATGTTTTACAGATTCGTAACATTTGTACTATCAATTAACACACTCATTATTTTGATCAGTTTCCAACAAATCAGGTGGATAAAGAAAGACAGTGTGTGTAATAATTGTGAGTCACATTGATTGTCACGATGATCTTCATAGGCTCGAAGCTTTAACGAATTGCAGCCTTAAAAAAAGAATTATAAAATAAACAAAATCTTTAATAAAAAAAACACATTTTAGTTAGGATTTAATGAAGACATATTTGAAGTTATATATTGCAGGGTAAAGAAGAAACGGAAAGAAGAAATATAGGAAAGTACAATTAAGTTTCAATATTTTGCATTAATCGTGTGTGACATATCTGAAGTACATGAACACGTACTGAGATGAAAATTAACTCCCTTTTATTTTCCAGTAGTTATAGCACTTCATACACATTCATTTAAAATTTAGCAAGACACATGAAAATCTATACTCACAGGAATCTATAATTTAAATTGAATAATCCAGGGAAGGTATGGAAGAAAGACCAAAGAGAATTTGCCAGTACACAACAATCAGCATGAGAAGACATTACTTTTGACATTCAAATGAAAACACATTGTTCCAATCACAATAAGGAGCATTTATTTTTCAACAACACTTCCACGACTTATTATTTTTGAATAGTTACATTACTGAGAAATAATATTAAAAAAAAGAGTATAATTTACATACACAAAGTAACGGTATTGTAACACAGAGGGGAAACATGAGTGTTTTAGAAATACTCGTGCATAGAAAGGAGAGTTATAGTCATAAATTCATTAAATTTCACAAATGCAGCATTGAAATGGCCAGTGTTTATCTTAAAGAGGCACAACTCCCAGCATAACTGATACTGTGGCGGCTGAGATGCCTCTGGCACTCTCCAGACTTGAATCAGGGTGGGGAAGGGGAGGAGGGTGATATGTAAAGTTAAACGAACATTACCATTATTATTAGTCAAATCTATAGTTACCTGGTTTGCTTGAGTCACTGTTGATTAAATTAAAGTTTACTGACAAATTATGAATCACCAATCTTGGCTTTAAGAGTGAACATCAGTACAAGTGAAAGACATGAGCACTGTTTTGTTTTATATGATTGTAGCAGATGCATTCTGCAGCATCTCCATTTAACAACACATTCACCACTGAATAGGATGGATGGATTTAAATGATTAGCTAAGACTAAAACAGAATTTGAAGCACGTGTTCAAAAGTTGTGTGAATCACTTGAAAATAGCATCATTCATTTCAACACACTTCAATCCTTTCACTATATTCCTTGTGGCAGTGTAAGCCGTGTCATGCACCAGCTCTGTCCCCCTGTGTTGTTATTCCCACATATCCCAGGGGGGAACCTCTGACAGTAGGGTTTGGAAATCATAGGTGGAAATATCAGTGACAAATTTTGAGTCAAGTCTGCAGGTGCTCTCAGAACAGTTAAGGTCACTGCTTATAGGTAAGCAGGAAATCTTGGCTCGAGTCCTCGTCTGGCACAGTTTTTCAATTCTCAGTATATATTCATCACATTATTATTGTTTACATCTTAATGTTTTGTAACTCACGACTATGGTGTCTCTCATACCTGGATTCAAGAGCAACTGTCAATTACAAAATTGCACCTAGTAGCAAACAACAGAAAATGAGGAAGCTCTGAAATTTCCTAAAGACACTATGAAATGCACACTGACCAATCAACTCTGCATACGGTGTTGAATAAAAGTGATAAGCAAATAAGGGCAGGAAAAGAACACTAAAACATGGACAGATAAGTTAGTGGCATCCTACTTTATAATCTAGAGAAATTTCTCAATAAATTAGTTTAGTCAGTAGCACTTTCCCAAGAAGCATTTTCACACAAGCTGCCCAAACACAATAAACTGAAACTTACCTCTATTAGTCTTAGAAGTAATGCCTGAATAATTTTACTACAGTATGAACCCAGAGAGCTGTCTCCTGTTTGGAATCTGCAACTGTCTTTTCTGTGAATGGAATTCCCCTGGAATAAAGTTGCTCTTGCTCTTCTTTGAGTGCCTTTTGCAGCTTCTTATTTGTTGTTACAATTACTACTTGTGTTTCAAGGTCTTTATAAACCGAACGGCTTCCTGGAACATTCGGTAGAACAAATTTTTGAACTCAAAAGGTGTAAGAACAATAAGATAATTGTAACTGATAAGTTATTTATGACTATTTCTTACAAATCTAGTGTTGGACATTTCTTAAAATCATCAAATAATTTAAAACAATTTGTGGAAGTTGTTACTTTAAGAACCCCACAACTCAACATTTTTCAGTTTTCTTAGACATAAAGGTGTATCCTAATTAATGGTGTAAATGCATACAGTAGAAAGCATACAATAATAGAAGGAACAAAGTCTAACAAAAATGGGCTGTAAAATTCATACCCCCCACCACCACCACCACCACCACCACCACCACCACCACTACTACTACCACCACCACCACCACCACCACCACCACCATCTACTATTACTACCACCACTACATCTTCAATAATGTGGAACAAATCTCTTCTACTGCAAGCTCTCTACTTTCCGTATTTTGAGAGATGGTAGCATGGACCATAGCAAGTAAAAATGTCTATTAAATATGGACACTAAAGTGCATACCTTAAGAGCTATGCGCACTCTTTCATCTTCACTACTGTGAAATATCTCTTCTCCTGAAGAAGTGCACACAGCTCTTAAAGTATGCACTTAAGAACCGAACCCGTTTTTATTGGAAATTTATCTTTTTTTGGTCCATATTATCTTTCAAAATATGGAAAGCAAAGAGCTTGCAGTAGAAGAGTTTTGTTTTACAGTATCGAAGATGAAGTACCTACAGCTCTTCAGGTATGCATTTTAGATCCCTTATGTACCAGACTTTTTTGCTTCTAGTATCATGTACTTTCAACGTATGCCTTTATGCCCTTTATTATTATAGACCCTGCATAATCCTTGAGAAGTGTGACATTTTAAAATACATTCTTAGAGTGCAGAAGGTATTAAATTATTTCCGCGAGCTCAGGATGATGATGATGATATTTGGTTTGTGGGGTGTTCAACAGCACGGCCATCAGTGCCTGTACAAAGTTCCAATTTTGTCACCCTTCAATTTTTACGCAGTCCAATCTAGCCACTATCAAGAATGATGATGATGATGATGATGATGACAACAAACACCCAGTCCCTGTGCAGAGAAAATCCTCAACACTGCCGGGAATTGAACCCAGGACCCCATGATCCAGAGGCAGCTACGATAGCCACTATAGTTCAATTCTTTTATCTTGGCGGCTCACGCATGCCCGTCTAGACGCGGGAGATTGCTGCGTTGCCAGTTGCACACGATGCACGCGCCAAGAGAAGCAGCGCCATAGTACAGTATACACTCCTGGAAATTGAAATAAGAACACCGTGAATTCATTGTCCCAGGAAGGGGAAACTTTATTGACACATTCCTGGGGTCAGATACATCACATGATCACACTGACAGAACCACAGGCACATAGACACAGGCAACAGAGCATGCACAATGTCGGCACTAGTACAGTGTATATCCACCTTTCGCAGCAATGCAGGCTGCTATTCTCCCATGGGGACGATCGTAGAGATGCTGGATGTAGTCCTGTGGAACGGCTTGCCATGCCATTTCCACCTGGCGCCTCAGTTGGACCAGCGTTCGTGCTGGACGTGCAGACCGCGTGAGACGACGCTTCATCCAGTCCCAAACATGCTCAATGGGGGACAGATCCGGAGATCTTGCTGGCCAGGGTAGTTGACTTACACCTTCTAGAGCACGTTGGGTGGCACGGGATACATGCGGACGTGCATTGTCCTGTTGGAACAGCAAGTTCCCTTGCCGGTCTAGGAATGGTAGAACGATGGGTTCGATTATGGTTTGGATGTACCGTGCACTATTCAGTGTCCCCTCGACGATCACCAGTGGTGTACGGCCAGTGTAGGAGATCGCTCCCCACACCATGATGCTGGGTGTTGGCCCTGTGTGCCTCGGTCGTATGCAGTCCTGATTGTGGCGCTCACCTGCACGGCGCCAAACACGCATACGACCATCATTGGCACCGAGGCAGAAGCGACTCTCATCGCTGAAGACGACACGTCTCCATTTGTCCCTCCATTCACGCCTGTCGCGACACCACTGGAGGCGGGCTGCACGATGTGGGGGCGTGAGCGGAAGACGGCCTAACGGTGTGCGGGACCGTAGCCCAGCTTCATGGAGACGGTTGCGAATGGTCCTCGCCGATACCCCAGAAGCAACAGTGTCCCTAATTTGCTGGGAAGTGGCGGTGCGGTCCCCTACGGCACTGCGTAGGATCCTACGGTCTTGGCGTGCATCCGTGCGTCGCTGCGGTCCGGTCCCAGGTTGACGGGCACGTGCACCTTCCGCCGACCACTGGCGACAACATCGATGTACTGTGGAGACCTCACGCCCCACGTGTTGAGCAATTCGGCGGTATGTCCACCCGGCCTCCCGCATGCCCACTATACGCCCTCGCTCAAAGTCCGTCAACTGCACGTACAGTTGACGTCCACGCTGTCGCGGCATGCTACCAGTGTTAAAGACTGCGATGGAGCTCCGTATGCCACGGCAAACTGGCTGACACTGACGGCGGCGGTGTACAAATGCTGCGCAGCTAGCGCCATTCGACGGCCAACACCGCGGTTCCTGGTGTGTCCGCTGTGCCACGCGTGTGATCATTGCTTGTACAGCCCTCTTGCAGTGTCCGGAGCAAGTATGGTGGGTCTGACACACCGGTGTCAATGTGTTCTTTTTTCCATTTCCAGGAGTGTAGTTCGCAAGCTTATGTTTAGGGGGGAGCGCGCAGTTCATGAAGTAAAGCCACCACGGCCGCATTAACCCTTTCGCTGCTACAAAGACGTGCTCCCTGCATTCCGCACTGTGGGCGATTTTGTCACTGCACTGCTCGCCTGTGCAGACACATTGTGTTCCGACTGCTTTGACACTCTTTATCATTCGATTCCACAAAAACTATTTGGCTCAAAAATTAGATTTTTACCGATCTTCTTGACTGATACCTTCCCCCCATAAATGACTTAATTTTGTTTCGATGTTCAACGCAGTTATTATGCAGCATTAAATATAGTAAACCATTGCACAAAATTTTGAAGAGTTTGCAGAGGTAAAGTCCATAGAGTATATATACTTTCCGGATGGTCGATTTTAGTTGCCACAATGTTGAGAATGAAATGTGGACAAGATACCTATATATTTAATTTAATTTAAGTACCACATAAGTGTCGTATGTAATATTGAGAAATATTCCACCTTTCGCGACTGTAACAAAAGTTTTACTTACACTGGGCACGTTTGGCTATATTTTAAAGCACTTCAATCAATCAAATGGAAGTAGACAAAATACATTAAACAAAACTGTGGACTTACAAAAGCATTAGGACTCGAATAAACCGTCTGTCAGTGAAGTGCTCAGAGCTATGTCAAATATAATTTTGTGTGTGGCACACACAAACAGCATTTATTTGCTAAAACACTGATGAGCCAACACAAACGTTGAATATTGTGCTACCGCAGCACAAAACTACGAAAGGTGACTTGGCAATAGAGGACACAAAATACAGTCCTCTTATGATGCTTCAAAAGAGAGAAACGCGTCTGGTCTAAATAAGTCGCTTATTACAGTTGCAGAAGAGGGATATATTTCAATACCATTGGTAAAACTGCGACTGTGGAACAAAAATAAGAAATAGAACATCAATACCATTGTGTATGTGCCATACCTTTCACCGATGGAAGTGCTTTAAAATAAAGCCAAACGCGCCCTGTGTAAATAAAACTTTTATTACAGTCGCGAAAGACGGAATATTTTTCAATATTACATACGAAACCTATGTGGTACTTCAATTAAATGAGATATTATTATACAGTAAATATTATATGAAATTTAGGTATCTTGTCCACATTTCATTCTCAACATTGTGGCAACTAAAATCGACCATACGGAAAGTATACGCTATGGACTTTTACCTCTGCAAACTCTTCAAAATTTCGTGCAATGGTTTACTACATTTAATGCTGCACATCAAAACAAAATTAAGTCATTTATGGGGGGAAGGTAGCAGTCAAGAAGACGTGTAATAATCAAATTTTTTGGCCGAATAGTTTTTGTGAAATCGAACGATAAGTGTGTCAAAGCAGTGGGAACACCATGTGTCTGCACAGGTGAGAAGTGCAGTGATGACAAAATCGCGCACAGCGCGGAATGCGGGGAGCACGTGTCTGCAGCAGCGAAAAAGTTAATGAAGAGGCAAAGCACTAGAAATTTCATTCAAACGAATAAAATTCGTGAAGTAAGGCACTGCAATATTGTTTTTAAATAAAGAAAATATTAAGCACCATACAAGGTTTGAACTCATAACCTTTCACTTGCCAGCCCAACACCTTAACCGTTCCGCTACCTCAGCTCAGCAAACAGTGTAAGTCCATAAGGACTCTTAACACTCATGCAACTACTTATAAACACTGTTGGTATGACTATGAATTACTCACGCTTCGTCGAAGTACAGTAGAAAATAAACAATTACCGCTGTTCTGTATTGCGAAAAAGCAGTTCGTGAGATTGAAACAAACATCTTTCCTTGCTATCGCCTGAATTAGGAGTCTTATTGCTTGTTTGGTTTAATTAATTAATAGAATATGAAGCAATTGGTATAAAGAATGCTTTTTCCAAACTTTCTGTAAAAGAAAGTCTGCTATCAAGACATTGCTTTTGTTCTATTACTTTATTTATGACTGAACGTTTCTAAAACTGAAGACACTCGTCTGTGCTCTGCACTGCAGTTGAGATCTGGCAACGTCATTCTCTGTTCATTGGCTGACTGTGTTTTGTGACGTCAGATGCGCAGAACAAACCTAAACTCGGCCGCCAAGATATATGACGCGCACTTTAGAACACGAGCTGTGGACTCTCGAGCTCAGTACGAAACTAGATGATAAAATGTTTAACACATTTATCTCTCTGTTTCCAGGATGAGATTTTCACTCTGCAGCGGAATGCGTGCTGATATGAAACTTCCTGGCAGATTTAAACTGTGTGCCAGGCCGAGACTCGTACTCGGGACCTTTGCCTTTCGCAGGCAAGTGCTCTACCATCTGAGCTACCGAAGCACGACTCACGCCCCGTCCTCACAGCTTTACTTCTGCCAGTACCTTGTCTCCTACCTTCCAAACTTTACAGAAGCTCTCCTGCGAACCTTGCAGAACTAGCACTTCTGAAAGAAAATATACTGCGGAAACATGGCTTGGCCACAGCCTGGGGAATGTTTCCAGAATGAGATTTTCACTCTGCAGCAGAGTGTGTGCTGATATGAAACTTCCTGGCAGATTAAAACTGTGTGCCGCACCACGACTCGGATAGTAGCAATGAGGACGGGGCGTGAGTCGTGCTTGGGCAGCTCAGATGGTAGAGCACTTGCCCGTGAAAGGCAAAGTTCCTGAGTTTGAGTCTCGGTCCAGCACACAGTTTTAATCTGCCAGGAAGTTACTTTTATCTCTCTGTTACCTGAATTACAGCATGTATTCCAAGATAAACGAATATCAGGCCTGGTGGACTAGGGGTAAAAGCATGTGCTTGGAACATGAAAAGTTGCAAGACAAAATCCTGTCTGGACCTTTACATCTCAATAATGTGAAGATACACCAGAAACTACACGTGCTGCAGATTCCACGAGAAACTATAGGTCCCCTTACCACAGGGGGATTACTGGAGATGCCAAACTGCCATCCAAGTATATCATTTTAACCTGGCCATTGAGCCACACTGACTAATAATAATAATAATAATAATAATAATAATAATAATAACAA
Source organism: Schistocerca piceifrons (assembly GCF_021461385.2). NCBI lineage: Eukaryota > Metazoa > Arthropoda > Insecta > Orthoptera > Acrididae > Schistocerca > Schistocerca piceifrons. The sequence goes on along the minus strand of NC_060139.1, from coordinate 1,027,680,233 downwards.
TAACAATAATAATAATAATGTGCAATCAGAAGAAGAAGAAGAAGAAAATACAGTAATGGACTCAAACATCCCAGAGCAAACAAACAAAGAACAACACGCGTCAATTAAACAATCAGGGGAAAACAAAATCTTAAGACAGCCACCAGAACAAGCACAAATAGAACACGAAGAGACACATATGTTAGATATAGAAGAAAAATTTCAGCTGACATATATAGAATACAAAGACACAAATAAAGACATTAGACCATTCTTGCATACACTACCAAATAACCCACAAGTCGAAACAACAATAACAACTATCAACACAATCATACACAACAAAATAAATGAAAATACAACTATGGAAGAGTTACAACTACTGGTTTATATAGGCGCACTCACTACACTAAATATACACACTAGGCAGAGATCAGAACCAACCAACACACAAAAGAAACCCACAAAACCAGCATGGCAACACAGGCTACAGAAAAGAATAGAAAAACTGAGAAAAGACATCGGACAGCTAACACAATTTATAAGAAATGAAATGTCAGGAAAAAAAAAAAAAAAAAAAAAATGAAAAAGGTTAGGTAAAATCTCACAACAAGAAGCAATAGAGAAATTAGATGATACAAAAAAAGTGAAAATAAAAGGAAACAAAACCAAACATTCAACACAAACTAAGAGAAATTTTACCATACAATAGATATCACACATGTTAAAATAGACAATCCACCAAACATAACAGACATGGAACACTTCTGGAGCAACATATGGTCAAACCCGGTACAACATAACAGACACGCACGGTAGATACAAGCAGAAACAGACACATACAAGATGATACCACAAATGCCTGAAGTGGTCATTTTGCAACATGAAGTCACCCAAGCAATTAATACTACTCACAATTGGAAAGCCCCTGGAAAAGATAAAATAGCAAATTTCTGGCTAAAGAAGTTCACCTCAACACATTCACATCTAACTAAATTATTTAACATGAATATAATAGAGGGAAACATTCCACGTGGGAAAAATATATCTAAAAACAAAGAAGATGTGACCTACCAAACGAAAGCACTGGCAGGTTGATAGACACACAAACAAACACAAACATACACACAAAATTCTAGCTTTCACAACCAATGGTTGCTTCATCAGGAAAGAGGGAAGGAGAGGGAAAGGCGAAAGGATGTGGGTTTTAAGGGAGAGGGTAAGGAGTCATTCCAATCCCGGGAGCAGAAAGACTTACCTTAGGGGGAAAAAAGACCAGGTATACACTCGCATACACACACATATCCATCCGCACATACACAGACACAAGCAGACATTTGTAAAGGCAAAGATTTTGGGCTGAGATGTCAGTCGAGGCGGAAGTACATGGGCAAAGATGTTGTTGAATGACAGGTGAGGTATGAGTGGCGGCAACTTGAAATTAGTGGAGGTTGAGGCCTGGCGGGTAACGAGAAGAGAGGATATACTGAAGGGCAAGTTCCCATCTCCGGAGTTCTGACAGGTTGGTGTTAGTGGGAAGTATCCAGATAACCCGGACATTGTAACACTGTGCCAAGATGTGCTGGCCGTGCACCAAGGCATGTTTAGCCACAGGGTGATCCTCATTACCAACAAACACTGTCTGCCTGTGTCCATTCATGCGAATGGACAGTTTGTTGCTGGTCATTCCCACATAGAAAGCTTCACAGTGTAGGCAGGTCAGTTGGTAAATCACGTCGGTGCTTTCACACGTGGCTCTGCCTTTGATCGTGTACACCTTCCGGGTTACAGGACTGGAGTAGGTGGTGGTGGGAGGGTGCATGGGACAGGTTTTACACCGGGGGTGGTTACAAGGGTAGGAGCCAGAGGGTAGGGAAGGTGGTTTGGGGATTTCATAGGGATGAACTAAGAGGTTACAAAGGTTAGGTGGACGGCGGAAAGACACTCTTGGTGGAGTGGGGAGGATTTCATGAAGGATGGGTCTCATTTCAGGGCAGGATTTGAGGAAATCGTATCCCTGCTGGAGAGCCACATTCAGAGTCTGATCCAGTCCTGGAAAGTATCCTGTCACAAGTGGGGCACTTTTGGGGTTCTTCTGTGGGAGGTTCTGGTTTTGAGGGGTTGAGGACGTGGCTCTGGTTATTTGCTTCTGTACCAGGTCGGGAGGGTAGTTGCGGGATGCGAAAGCTGTTTTCAGGTTGTTGGTGTAATGGTTCAGGGCTTCCGGACTGGAGCAGATTCGTTTGCCACGAAGGGACCGTTTGATGTGGAATGGGTGGCAGCTGTCATAATGGAGGTACTGTTGTTTGTTGGTGGGCTTGATGTGGGCGGACGTGTGAAGCTGGCCATTGGACAGGTGGAGGTCAACATCAAGGAAAGTGGCATGGGATTTGGAGTAGGACCAGGTGAATCTGATGGAACCAAAGGAGTTGAGGTTGGAGTGGAAATTCTGGAGTTGTTCTTCACTGTGGGTCCAGATCATGAAGATGTCATCAATAAATCTGTAACAAACTTTCGGTTGGCAGGCTTTCGTAACCAAGAAGGCTTCCTCTAAGCGACCCATAAATAGGTTGGCGTACGAGTGGGCCATCCTGGTACCCATGGCTGTTCCCTTTAGTTGTTGGTATGTCTGGCCTTCGAAAGTGAAGAAGTTGTGGGTCAGGATGAAGCTGGCTAAGACAATGAGGAAAGAGGTTTTAGATAGGGTGGCAGGTGATCGGCGTGAAAGGAAGTGCTCCATCGCAGCGAGGCCCTGGACGTGCGGAATATTTGTGTATAGGGAAGTGGCATCAATGGTTACAAGGATGGTTTCCGGGGGTAACAGATTGGGGTATTGATTCCAGGCGTTCGAGAAAGTGGTTGGTGTCTTTGATGAAGGATGGGAGACTGCATGTAATGGGTTGAAGATGTTGATCTACGTAGGCAGAGATACGTTCTGTGGGGGCTTGGTAACCAGCTACAATGAGGCGGCCGGGATGATTGGGTTTGTGTATTTTAGGTAGAAGGTAGGGGTGCGGGGTGTCGGTGGGGTCAGGAGGTTGATGGAGTCAGGTGAAAGGCTTTGTAGGGAACCTAAGGTTCTGAGGATTCCTTGAAGCTCCGCCTGGACATCAGGAATGGGATTATCTTGGCAAACTTTGTAAGTAGTGTTGTCTGAAAGCTGATGCAGTCCCTCAGCCACATACTCCCGACGATCAAGTACCACGGTTGTGGAACCCTTGTCCGCCGGAAGAATGACGATGGATCGGTCAGCCTTCAGATCACGGACGGCCTGGGCTTCAGCGGTGGTGATGTTGGGAGTAGGATTAACGTTTTTTAAGAAGGATTGAGAGGCAAGGCCGGAAGTGAGAAATTCCTGGAAGGTTTGGAGAGGGTGATTTTGAGGAAGAGGAGGTGGGTCCCGCTGTGACGGAGGATGGAACTGTTCCAGGCAGGGTTCAATTTGGATAGTGTCTTGGGGAGGTGGATCATTAGGAGTAGGATTAGGATCATTTCTCTTCGTGGCAAAGTGATACTTCCAGCAGAGAGTACGAGTGTAGGACAGTAAATCTTTGACGAGGGCTGTTTGGTTGAATCTGGGAGTGGGGCTGAAGGTGAGGCCTTTGGATAGGACAGAGGTTTCGGATTAGGAGAGTGGTTTGGAGGAAAGGTTAACTACTGAAAATGGGTGTTGTGGTTCCAGATTGTGTTGATTCGATTTTTGAGGTTTTGGGGGGAGTGGAGCAGGAAGTGGGAGATTGAGTAGATGGGAGAGACTGGGTCTGTGTGCAATGAGAGGAGGTTGAGGTTTGCTGGAAAGGTTGTGAAGGGTGAGTGAGTTGCCTTTCCGGAGGTGGGAAACCAGGAGATTGGATAGCTTTTTGAGGTGGAGGGTGGCATGCTGTTCTAATTTGCGGTTGGCCTGTAGGAGTGTGCTCTGAACAGCCGGTGTGGATGTGGGAGAGGAAAGACTGAGGACTTTTATTAAGGATAGGAGTTGACGGGTGTGTTCATTGGCTGAGTTGATGTGTAGGTGAAGGATTAGGTGGGTGGGGCAATGGATTGTTCAGTTTGGAATTGGTATAGGGACTGGTGGAAAGAAGGGTTGCAGCCAGAGATGGGAACTTTAAGTGTAAGGCCTTTGGGGGCATTGCCAAATGTCAGGCAGGCCTGGGAAAATAAAATATGGGAGCATAATCTGGCTAGGGCGAAGGCATGTTTGCGGAGGGAATATAAATAAAACTTAATGGGGTCGTTGTGGGGATGTTGTGAGGGTGACATGGTATTAGAAGGTGGAAAGTGTGACATGAGGCTGAAATGAAAATGAAAATAAAAATATATGGGGAGAGATAAAGCAACTGGAGATCTGGTGTGAAAAAAGGTGAAAAAGGGTTGGTAAAAGCTGAGCTATGTTGATCCTGTGGTGAACTTGGGTTTGTAAACAACGATGTGCACAAAGGTTAGGTGGTTGTGTTGTCTCCAAAACATGTTAAATGGTGGAGAAATTCGGGAAAATTTATTATGAAAATGAGGCTAACAATTGTCTGACGAAGAAATAATTACGTTAAAACCTGTGGGAAGCAGCTAAAAATGATCAGTGATGTGGGAGAAACGGAAATGGACATAAAGCGAAAGTTTTTAGAACTAGCAAAATGGTTGTTTAATGAGTGAAAGGAACTGTTTGTGAATGGAAATTTTGGATTTTGTAGCAGCGGTAGTGTTGAAAGCGGAAGAAAAAAAATTTTTTTGGTTATGGTTTGGAAGTGGGTTACGTATTATTGAGTATATATAGGCGGGATAAAATTGTATGGTATATTACTGTAAAAAGGAGAAGGTGAATACAAAGTGAAACTACTTGCAAAAATAGAAAGAGAAAATAAGATGACAGAAAAGATTTCGAAATGCAACAGTGACAATAACAAACGTAATTGTTGGGTTCAAATTAAGGATATGAATACAATAGATGGAAACATTCCACGTGGGAAAAATATATCTAAAAACAAAGATGATGTGACTTACCAAACGAAAGCGTTGGCAGGTTGATAGACACACAAACAAACACAAACATACACACAAAATTCTAGCTTTCGCAACCAATGGTTGCTTCATCAGGAAAGAGGGAAGGAGAGGGAATGGATCGTCGGGAGTATGTGGCTTAGGGACTGTGTCAGCTTTCAGACAACACTACTTACATTGTTTGCCAAGGTAATCCCATTCCTGGTGTCCAGGTGGAGCTTCAAGGAATCCTCAGAACCTTAGGCCCCCTACAAAACCTTTCACCTGACTCCATCAACCTCCTGACCCCACCGACACCCCGCACCCCTACCTTCTACCTAAAATACACAAACCCAATCATCCCGGCCGCCCCATTGTAGCTGGTTACCAAGCCCCCACAGAACGTATCTCTGCCTACGTAGATCAACACCTTCAACCCATTACATGCAGTCTCCCATCCTTCATCAAAGACACCAACCACTTTCTCGAACGCCTGGAATCCTTACCCAATCTGTTACCCCCGGAAACCATCCTTGTAACCATTGATGCCACTTCCCTATACACAAATATTCTGCACGTCCAGGGCCTCGCTGCGATGGAGCACTTCCTTTCACGCCGATCACCTGCCACCCTATCTAAAACCTCTTTCCTCATTGCCTTAGCCAGCTTCATCCTGACCCACAACTTCTTCACTTTCGAAGGCCAGACATACCAACAACTAAAGGGAACAGCCATGGGTACCAGGATGGCCCACTCGTACGCCAACCTATTTATGGGTCGCTTAGAGGAAGCCTTCTTGGTTACGAAAGCCTGCCAACCGAAAGTTTGTTACAGATTTATTGATGACATCTTCATGATCTGGACCCACAGTGAAGAACAACTCCAGAATTTCCTCTCCAACCTCAACTCCTTTGGTTCCATCAGATTCACCTGGTCCTACTCCAAATCCTATGCCACTTTCCTTGACGTTGACCTCCACCTGTCCAATGGCCAGCTTCACACGTCCGCCCACATCAAGCCCACCAACAAACAACAGTACCTCCATTATGACAGCTGCCACCCATTCCACATCAAACGGTCCCTTCCCTACAGCCTAGGTCTTCGTGGCAAACGAAACTGCTCCAGTCCAGAAGCCCTGAACCATTACACCAACAACCTGAAAACAGCTTTTGCATCCCGCAACTACCCTCCCGACCTGGTACATTAGCAAATAACCAGAGCCACTTCCTCATCCCCTCAAACCCAGAACCTCCCACAGAAGAACCCCAAAAGTGCCCCACTTGTGACAGGATACTTTCCAGGACTGGATCAGACTCTGAACGTGGCTCTCCAGCAGGGATACAACTTCCTCAAATCCTGCCCTGAAATGAGATCCATCCTTCATGAAATCCTCCCCACTCCACCAAGAGTGTCTTTCCGCCGTCCACCTAACCTTCGTAACCTCTTAGTTCATCCCTATGAAATCCCCAAACCACCTTCCTACCCTCTGGCTCCTACGCTTGTAACCGCCCCCGGTGTAAAACCTGTCCCATGCACCCTCCCACCACCACCTACTCCAGTCCAGTAACCCGGAAGGTGTACACGATCAAAGACAGAGCCACGTGTGAAAGCACCGACGTGATTTACCAACTGACCTGCCTACACTGTGAAGCTTTCTATGTGGGAATGACCAGCAACAAACTGTCCATTCGCATGAATGGACACAGGCAGACAGTGTTTGTTGGTAATGAGTATCACTCTGTGGCTAAACATGCCTTGGTGCACGGCCAGCACATCTTGGCACAGTGTTACACTGTCCGAGTTATCTGGATACTTCCCACTAACACCAACCTGTCAGAACTCCGGAGATGGGAACTTGCCCTTTAGTATATCCTCTCTTCTCGTTACCCGCCCGGCCTCAACCTCCGCTAATTTCAAGTTGCCGCCGCTCATACCTCTCCTGTCATTCAACAACATCTTTGCCCATGTACTTCCGCCTCGACTGACATCTTTGCCCAAACTCTTTGCCTTTACAAATGTCTGCTTGTGTCTGTGTATGTGGGGATGGATGTGTGTGTGTGTATGCGAGTGTATACCTGTCCTTTTTTCCCCCTAAGGTAAGTCTTTCCGCTCCCGGGATTGGAATGACTCCTTACCCTCTCCCTTAAAACCCACATCCTTTCGTCTTTCCCTCTCCTTCCCTCTTTCCTGATGAGGCAACAGTTTGTTGCGAAAGCTTGAATTTTGTGTGTATGTTTGTGTGTCTATGAACCTGCCAGCGCTTTCGTTTGGTAAGTCACATCATCTTTGTTTTTAGATAAATTATTTAACAGTTACATTGCAGACCCATACACATTCCCTGATACACTTACACATGGAATAACTTATCTGAAACCTAAAGATCATGCATACACAGCAAACCCAGCTAAATATCGCCCCATAACATGCCTACCAACAATATACAAAATATTAACTTCAGTCATTACACAGAAATTAATGACACATACAACACAGAACAAAATTATAAATGAAGAACAAAAAGGCTGTTGCAAAGGAGCACGAGGATGTAAAGAGCAACTGATAATAGATGCAGAGGTGACATATCAAGCTAAAATTAAACAAAGGTCGCTACTCTACGCATAAATTGATTACCAAAAAGCTTTTGATAGTGTACCCCACTCATGGTTACAACAAATATTGGAAATGTACAAAGTAGATCTTAAATTGATACAGTTCCTAAACATAGTAACGAAAAACTGGAAAACCACACTTAATATCCAAACAAATTCAAATAATATCACATCACAGCCAATACAGATTAAGTGTGGAATATACCAAGGAGACTCATTAAGTCCTTTCTGGTTCTGCCTTGCTCTGAACCCACTATCCAACATGCTAAATAATACAAATTATGGATACAATATTACTGGAACATACCCACACAAAATCACACATTTGCTATACATGGATGATCTAAAACTACTGGCAGTAACAAATCAACAACTCAACCAATTACTAAAGGTAACAGAAGTATTCAGCAATGATATAAATATGGCTTTTGGAACAGATAAATGTAAGAAAAATAGCATTATCTAGGGAAAACACACTAAACAAGAAGATTACATGTTGGATAAGCACAGCGACTGCATAGAAGTGATGGAAAAAACAGATGCCTATACATATCTAGGATACAGACAAAAAATAGGAATAGATAATAGAAATATTAAAGAAGAACTAAAAGAAAAATATAGACAAAGACTAACAAAAATACTGAAAACAGAATTGACAGCAAGAAACAAGACAAAAGCAATAAATACTTATGCTATACCAATATTGACCTACTCATTTGGAGTAGTGAAATGGAGCAACACAGACCTAGAAGCACTCAATACACTTACACAATCACAATGCCACAAATATAGAATACATCACATACATTCAGCAACAGAAAGATTCACATTAAGCAGTAAGGAAGGAGGAAGGGGATTTATTGACATAAAAAAACCTACATTATGGACAGGTACACAATTTAAGAAAATTCTTTATAGAACGAGCAGAAACTAGCAAAATACACAAAGCAATCACTCATATAAATACATCGGCTACACCACTGCAATTCCATAACCACTTCCACAACCCTTTAGATCACATAACATCAACAGATACAAAGAAAGTAAATTGGAAAAAGAAAACACTACATGGCAAGCACCCGTATCATATAACACAGCCACACATCGATCAAGACGCATCCAACACATGGCTAAGAAAAGGCAATATATACAGTGAGACGGAAGGATTCATGATTGCAATACAGGATCAAACAATAAACACCAGATATTACAGCAAGCATATTATTAAAGATCCCAATACCACAACAGATAAATGCTGACTTTGCAAACAACAAACAGAAACAGTAGATCACATCACAAGCGGATGTACAATACTAGCAAATACAGAATACCCCAGAAGACATGACAATGTAGCAAAAATAATACATCAACAGCTTGCCTTACAACATAAACTTATAAAACAACACGTTCCCACATACAAGTATGAACCACAAAATGTACTGGAGAATGATGAATACAAATTATACTGGAACAGAACCATTATAACAGATAAAACAACACCACATAACAAACCTGACAACATACTCACCAATAAAAAGAAGAAATTAACACAACTAATCGAAATATCCATACCCAATACAACAAATATACAGAAGAAAACAGGAGAAAAAATTGAAAAATACATCCAACTGGCTGAGGAAGTCAAGGACATGTGGCATCAGGATAAAGTTGACATTATACCAATTATACTATCAACTACAGGAGTCATACCACACAATATCCACCAGTACATCAACGCAACACAGCTACATCCAAACATATATATATACAACTACAGAAATCTGTAATTATTGTTACATGTTCAATTACCCGAAAGTTCCTAAATGCAATGTAAAAATATATCTAAAAACAAAGATGATGTGACTTACCAAACGAAAGCGCTGGCAGGTCGATAGACACACAAACAAACACAAACATACACACAAAATTCAAGCTTTCACAACAAACTGTTAACTCATCAGGAAAGAGGGAAGGAGAGGGAAAGACGAAAGGATGTGGGTTTTAAGGGAGAGGGTAAGGAGTCATTCCAATCCCGGGAGTGGAAAGACTTACCTTAGGGGGAAAAAAGGACTGGTATACACTCGCGCGCGCGCGCGCGCGCACACACACACACACACACACACACACACACACACACACACACACACACACACACACACACACACATATCCATCCACACATATACAGACACAAGCAGACATATTTAAAGACAAAGAGTATGGGCAGAGATGTCAGTCGAGGCGGAAGTGCAGAGGCAAAGATGTTGTTGAATGACAGGTGAGGTATGAGTCGCGGCAACTTGAAATTAGCGGAGATTGAGGCCTGGTGGGTAACGGGAAGAGAGGATATATTGAAGAACAAGTTCCCATCTCCGGAGTTCGGATAGATTGGTGTTGGTGGGAAGTATCCAGATAGCCCGGACAGTATAACACTGTGCCAAGATGTGCTGGCCGTGCACCAAGGCATGTTTAGCCACAGGGTGATCCTCATTACCAACAAACACTGTCTGCCTGTGTCCATTCATGCGAATGGACAGTTTGTTGCTGGTCATTCCCACATAGAATGCATCACAGTGTAGGCAGGTCAGTTGGTAAATCACGTGGGTGCTTTCACACGTGGCTCTGCCTTTGATCGTGTACACCTTCCGGGTTACAGGACTGGAGTAGGTGGTGGTGGGAGGGTGCATGGGACAGGTTTTACACCGGGGGTGGTTACAAGGATAGGAGCCAGAGGGTAGGGAAGGTGGTTTGGGGATTTCATAGGGATGAACTAACAGGTTACGAAGGTTAGGTGGACGGTGGAAAGACACTCTTGGTGGAGTGGGGAGGATTTCATGAAGGATGGATCTCATTTCAGGGCAGGATTTGAGGAAGTCGTATCCCTGCTGGAGAGCCACATTCAGAGTCTGGTCCAGTCCCGGAAAGTATCCTGTCACAAGTGGGGCACTTTTGGGGTTCTTCTGTGGGAGGTTCTGGGTTTGAGGGGATGAGGAAGTGGCTCTGGTTATTTGCTTCTGTACCAGGCCGGGAGGGTAGTTACGGGATGCGAAAGCTGTTGTCAGGTTGTTGGCGTAATGGTTCAGGGATTCTGGACTGGAGCAGATTCGTTTGCCACGAAGACCTAGGCTGTAGGGAAGGGACCGTTTGATGTGGAATGGGTGGCAGCTGTCATAATGGAGGTACTGTTGCTTGTTGGTGGGTTTGATGTGGATGGACGTGTGAAGCTGGCCATTGGACAGATGGAGGTCAACGTCAAGGAAAGTGGCGTGGGATTTGGAGTAGGACCAGGTGAATCTGATGGAACCAAAGGAGTTGAGGTTGGAGAGGAAATGCTGGAGTTCTTCTTCACTGTGAGTCCAGATCATGAAGATGTCATCAATAAATCTGTACCAAACTTTGGGTTGGCAGGCCTGGGTAACCAAGAAGGCTTCCTCTAGGTGATCCATGAATAGGTTGGCGTACGAGGGGGCCATCCTGGTACCCATGGCTGTTCCCTTTAATTGTTGGTATGTCTGGCCTTCAAAAGTGAAGAAGTTGTGGGTCAGGATGAAGCTGGCTAAGGCAATGAGGAAAGAGGTTTTAGGTAGGGTGGCAGGTGATTGGCGTGAAAGGAAATGCTCCATCGCAGCGAGGCCCTGGACGTGCGGAATATTTGTGTATAAGGAAGTGGCATCAATGGTTACAAGGATGGTTTCTGGGGGTAACAGATTGGGTGAAGATTCCGGGCGTTCGAGAAAGTGGTTGGTGTCCTTTTTTCCCCCCCTAAGGTAAGTCTTTCCGCTCCCGGGATTGGAATGACTCCTTACCCTCTCCCTTAAAACCCACATCCTTTCGTCTTTCCCTTTCCTTCCCTCTTTCCTGATGAGGCAACAGTTTGTTGCGAAAGCTTGAATTTTGTGTGTATGTTTGTGTTTGTTTGTGTGTCTATCGACCTGCCAGCGCTTTCGTTTGGTAATCCGCTCCCGGGATTGGAATGACTCCTTACCCTCTCCCTTAAAACCCACATCCTTTCGTCTTTCCCTCTCCTTCCCGCTTTCCTGATGAGGCAACAGTTTGTTGCGAAAGCTTGAATTTTGTGTGTATGTTTGTGTTTGTTTGTGTGTCTATCAACCTGCCAGCGCTTTCGTTTGGTAAGTCACATCATCTTTGTTTTTAGATATATTTTTCCCACGTGGTATATTAATAAATGCAATGTAACATACACCGTACAGTTAAAAGGAATTAACACTTGATCAAGGTCTGCGTCACTTTCCATTTTTGACCAGACATAACGTCTGAGAAAAGAAAGAATAATAATAATACTATTATTATTATTTACTATTACTGTTACTATGCTCGACATTCAAGAAGAATGATTATTCTAACAAGGAGATAGATTGAGCACTTTGCCCTATGGAGAGAATCAGGATCAATGAGGTATGATGACTGCCCATGGGGGCAAGTTTTCCTTCCCTGTATCAGTGAGCTTACAGACTGTGTTAGGAAAGTGTTGAGCAAGTACAGTGTGGAAACTTCCCTCAGACTCACCAGCAAGATTAAAGAATGTTTATGATCGGCAGAAGATATACGACTTCCTTTAGCTAAAACAGGTGTAAACAAAATTTCTTGTAGTTGTGACTGGTTTATATTGGTACCATGAAAAGACGTGTTAGCACCTGTCTGGTTAACACAAGAGAAATTGCCACCTGGAACATATAGATCAATCAGCCGTAGCAGAACATGTTTACCAAGAGGGTGATCAAGAACTAAAATTCAGTGAAACGAACATCATATTGAAAACATAGCATTATTGCACACATGTATAGAGAGGCTATTAAGACTTATAAAAACCATAACAATATCAACAGGGAAATTTGGATGTCAACACTGCAATAAGAATGACAATCTCTTACTTTCAATCGAGAATGTTGGCGCTATCAGAGATAATCTCATAGCCGACGTCATGTGACAGACTGTGGTGCCCTCTACACTGCCCATATATTTGAGGATCGCTCGAGTTCTGGGTACAGCTTGCCACTTTACCTCCGAAGATGTCTCCTGTAGTCAGAGAGGAATCGCTAGGAGAAAGTTTTACACATCGACCACAGCCTATTAGCATGGAAGTTTTAAGTAGTATATGTATAAACTCCTTTCCCCACTCCGTATCCATCTCTTCCTCTCCCCACTCTCTTGTCCACCTCAACCTCTCAACTATCTGTCCATCTCCTCCTACCCACCTCTTTCCCCCTCCTGCTCCCCTCTTTTTCCCTCTCCTGCCCCCTCACTCCCTGTGTATCCTGCCTTGGTCCCCTCTCTCCCTATCTATCCTGTGTTGCCCTCCCTTTTGTCCGTAACTATCCTGTGCTGCCCCTCCTCTCCCCCTATCTATCCTGTCTTGCCACCTCCCCCCTCACTCCCTCTCCATCCTGTCTTGCCGCACCCCTCTCTCCCTATCCATCCTGTCTTGCTGCCTCCCCTCTCTCTCTCCCTATCCATCCTGTCTTGCCGCCTCCCTCCCCCCTCTCTCTCTCTCCCTATCCATCCTGTCTTGCCCCCTCTCTTTCTCTGTCCATTCTGTCTCCCCTCCCCCCTCTCACTATCCATCCTGTCTTGCCCCTGTCTCTCCCTATTCATCCTGTCTTGCCCCTGTAAAACAAAGTAAGAGAAAATTGTTGCCTACAGAACAGATACTAAACATAATTATGTACATGGAAGATAATCTGTAGTGCAGTAAATATGAACAGATTTAAAATAAGTCTGCAGCAATACGATGCATAGTGCACGAGAAAAACTATGGCTATTCAAGGGAAGACAAGGCACACTTGTTAAAAAAAATGGTGTATGCATGTTTCAAGGATGCACGATACAATTTACAGTCTCTGCATGATAATGACCTACTACATTATGCATATCAAATTGCACATAACATAGATCGTACTGACTTCAAGGGAAACAGTGGATGGTTGCATAACTTCAAACAATGCTACAGAATTATAATGTAATTGGATGGATAGAAAAATCTACTAACCAAGCAGTGGCAGGAGGCCACCATACAAAGAAAGGTTTTATTTATGAAATCTTTCGGAGCCAATGGCTCCTTCTCCTGGGAGAAGAGTTAGGGGGGAAAGAAGAAGAGTGAAGGGAAAGGAATTGGAGATGTTTAAGAAAAGGGGTTTTATCTATCTAGTTATATTATATTGTGAAAAACTGAATATTGCCGCTGTTATATTAGTCTACAGAACTGGAACACATAAGATAACAGAATTTGAAACAAAGCATCAACTTGACAATGCACAGCAACCTGCAGAATCAGTCTGAAAATTTGTAGAGGAGATGAAGAAACTTATCTCATTCTTGAGTAAGAAATTGATTTTCAACTACAACCAATCTGGATTTGAAGAAAAATACATATGAAAGGAACCCTGGAAATTATGGTAAATAGGCTGGAAAGTTATTTATTGTGCTTTGAGAAGTTGAAAGTGCTCTGCCTCTATGATTCTTTCTTGTGTGCACGATCTTGCAAGGGCGGTAGGGAATACTGATGTTGCAGCAAACTAGAGTAGGTAAATATGCATAAGATACCTACAGCTATGTTATGAGCACTCCTTTTGGCCAACAGCTGGTCAAAATAACTTACTTTTGCTTAATTTCTAGTCTGCATACAAAAATCATACTCCTTTAGAGCAAATTATCCTTCCTGGCAAGTGTGTGACATTGCAATTCATATCCCCTGAAACCACTGCATAAATTTAGTTTCTGGATGCTTGTTTTTTTCCATGCCTATAAAACATATAATCACATTATCTGCAGCTACACCTTAAAAGATAGAATTTCATGATGAGCTCCATAAGAGACTGTTTCACATTCGGTTGCACACCATCTCATCATCCCGTTATGCCAATATGATTCTATAAGCATTCTTTGAGAGTGGATACCTAGCTGAACGTCCTGCAAGGTTTATAATTTGTGAAGAGTTCGCCTTTGATCTTGATGGTGCAAATCTTTGTGATCACTATAGGTTGCCATTTTTCATTTGGTGTTCATGGCGCAAGTTAATGGTTTGTCTTGAACATTTCTTGAATGTAGACAATGTCCATTCTGTGAAGTGTAATACATACATCCCACAGAAAGTTGACCTCTGCACCTCCTAACACTCATTTTCTGTCATCCTCCTCAAGCACGTGGTGAGTAATTAGCAACTAATATGTTTTCTGTCCTAATAGTTAGCACAAAAATTTCAAGTGAGCTTTACTTAAGATTGAACTTGCGAACTCGTACTTTAGGGGTTCCTAGTCAGACTGTTTGGAAGAATCCCCAGCAAGTGTAGTTCACATATGAAAGAGGTCACTTATTAAATCCTCACTCATCTAATTCATGTGTAATTTTAAGTACTGTCTGATGGCATGGGATCCTTACTACATTGGTTTAGCAGAGGATATCGGAAAAATTCAAAGAAAAGCTGCATGCTTTGTCCAAGTTCGTTCAATCAGTTAAGTGTGTCCTAGGAATTTTTAACAAATTGCAGGGAAAAGAGCTACAGGACACAGAGAGCTTTGTCCATAGAATTACAAGACTCACAAGAGGTGGTGGTGGTGGTGGTGGTGGTGGTGGTGGTGGTGGAGGAGGAGGAGGAGGAGGAGGAGGATGGTGGGATGAATCTGGTGATATATATAACCACTGTATGGTGGCTTGTAGAGCGAAAACAGCAATGGAATTTGCACACAGGAAGCCAATGATTTGTAATTAACAAATAAAAAACAGATGAGAGATTTCTGCAAAAAAGCTTTTTTCTCTCAAAAGTGATACTGAACGATGCATGTGCAACAGTTACTGACATGCACATTTTTTACGTCGTAATCATAGCAAGTAGGTAAAAATCGTTATTCATAAATAACAAAAATGTTGTGGGTCCCCAGCAGGTGGCTTGCATTAGATTTCCTTTATTTATGACACACAGGGCTAAATTACATCTTTTGATTTCTTTGTCCCCTTTCTTGCTAGGTGCTTTAAATAATGTGCAGATGTGGAACAGAGTGCTACCCGCACTGTGTGTGTGTGTGTGTGTGTGTGTGTGTGTGTGTGTGTGTGTGTGTGCGCGAGTGTGCACTAGGCAGATAGAGATAGAGAGAGAGAGAGAGAGAGAGAGAGAGAGAGAGAGAGGAAACAGTTAATTCTACATAAGGCATGTTGATTCCATGGGTTGTTCAATGCCACACTTATGAGTGTGAAAAGGTTGAGATTAGAATTGTCTAAATTATGTTGTGAGGTGTTTCTGATGAGTTAGTATACAACCTGTTTGGGAAGCAATGTTGATAGGTTTTATTTTTTACTGTCACATTAGTTTTACTGAAGAAGAAGCATTATCCAATCAATGTACAAAGGTTATTTGGAAAGTAAAGTCCGAATCACCACAGCTAATTGAATGTTGCGCGAACAATGAAATGTGCATGCGTACCAATTCCCAGCATGCCTTGCTCATCAAATGCTGTTTGCACTGGTATTGTTGCAATGTGCTGTTGACAGTCAGTTTGAAAAGTTTAAAACTACTGATCAATACACGAATGTGAAATACGGTCAGTGATTCAATTTTTGACCGCAAGGAACATTGCAGTAACAGAAATTCATTGGCAGATAAGTGAGAAGTATGGTTCCGGGACCAGACGGAGGTTTCTCATATGATCCCAGAGTTTAATTGTCAGTTAATGGAATGGTGTCACATGACATCACCAATCGAAGTTAAGACCAAGCAGACACTCTCAATATGCAAGGTTCTAGCAACAGTACTTTGGGAGAGACATGGAGTCTTGTTAGTCACGTTTATGCAGCCTGACTAAACTTCAACAGAATAAGCAATGTGGAGTTTTGTTGTGCATGACAATACCAGACCCTGTTCTGCACACCCAAAATCTGATCAGATTTTTTAGATGGGAATGGAGTGGACTGTATGGTGGATGGACAGACTTGGCAGTGAGTGATTTTTGTTTGTCCCACTACCTATAGGAGTTTCTCGGCGGCAATCACTTTGCAACAGATGACAAAGTGAAAGAAGCAGTTAAAGATGGGTTATCCTAACAAGTGGCACATATCTATGACTTAGGGATACAAAAGACTGTAGAACGATATGGCAAATGTTGAAACAACTATGGAACTATGTAGAAAAATAGAGAAACATGCAAGGAATTAAATAAAAACAGGGTTTTGAAAAAAAATGTGATTTTTTATGTTTTATAAGAAACTGGACTTTATTTTCCAAATAACCCTCATACTTCATCCAACAGCGAAAATGAGATTTTTCAACATTTATACCCATAACTGCACTTACAATGAGATTTTTTTAACCTACTATGAGGCACTCCTACGGCCTAGAAGGAAACCTTTCAATTAACTTTGAAAGGATGTTTATCACCAATTTTTCTACTTCTGTTTGAATCCTACTGAAAATAGAACCTACAGAATAGTTCACATTTTCTGTCTAATGGTTACGGAAATATGGTACAAGTGCAAGGGTTTTTTTTTTTAAACTAGCATTCAATAAGTGAATGTTGCAGCTTCTTTTGAATGAACCTATCTTCCTCCTTTTCCAGTATTCTTCACTGGTGCAGTCTCCTTAAATTTCCTTTCCCCAGAACTGGCTCTGTCAGAAAACATCTATTTTCTGCACCTATAAATTATTTTTATATCTGCCACCATTGTTATTGTTATTATTGTCATCACCACCATCAATGGCAGCAGCAGTAGTAATAGAAATACTGAAGTATTAACTTAATTATTTCACAGTATTGTTTACTCAACTGTCTCTATACACACTCAGAGCATTTAATATTATTTGCCTCATTAAAATTGTTATTTCTTAGGTAACTATGACGTAAAAAAGGAGTTGCATGTGTGCACTCCTGGTCCAACGTAAGAAAGGGTCTAAATGGTCCTAATCAGGCCAGCTTAAATAAAATAATAAAATAAATAATCAACCACTGGTCTCATGAAAGGTTATACAAACAGGGATGACACAGGTAACATTCTGAAACCCTCACAACAGTCTGTGCCATATTTGCAAGCTGACATCAACGGTCAACCTGATATACTTGTCTTAGCTAGGCATACTCATTGTGAGTGCACAGAGTTGTACCAAAACATGGTACCACAGAACATTATGCATGTAAGAAATGTGTCAGTGACAGTGAAGACATTTTCTGCAAAAAATTGTGAATGAAATACTTCCAAGAAAGGTTCTGCAATTTAGTCCTAAGAATTTATAAAGTTCAACTTAAATGACAATTTTATCATCATCATCTGATTGTAAAATGTCTCTTTTATGAGAGTGTCGTGTCAAGAAGTATATGCACTTCATGTTGTTGAAGTTAAATTACAATGTCTTTAAGATACAAGCTAATTGGTGCAATGAATATTTGGGAAATAGAATTCAGTATGTCATATTGGACAGTGAATGTTCTGCATAAATGAACATAATGTTGGGTGTGCCAAGTGTAATAGGACCACTAATGTTCTCCATATACATAAACATTTTGTCACAGAGGCTCAGCAACATTACGAGATTGTTCACTGACAATGCTGTTGTCTACAGGAATGTATCGTCTCTGGATGATTCTAAGGAAATGCGGAAGGACAGTGACAAGATTTTTGCTTGGTATAACGAATGAGGCTGTCTTTAAATGTATATAAATGTAAGATAATTCTTATAACAACAAGAAAGAAACTGAAAGCACCCAATTCAATATTAGTGGTAAACATCTTGAGCATTCAACACTGTATAAGTATTTAGAGGTAATACTAAGAAGTGATATGAAATGAGAATTACATACAGCTGGAGATCATGTCAAATATGCATGGCAACAGACATTGAATGAATTTATAAACATGCTAGGTTTATAACAGGTCAATGCAATCCATGTGAAACTGTAACAGCAATATTTTTTGCCAACATCATATATCTGACATACGAATGATGAGAACAACTAAGCTAGATTAGGACATGTATGGGGGCAAAATATACCTTAATTTTTTCCCCTCACTCAATATTCAAATGGGATAGGACACACCAATGACTATATTGGTATGAAGCACACACTGCCATTCACTGTACAGTGGCTTGCCCAGTGTATACATAGATGTAGATGTTACCTGCTATACTGTTTGCCTCATCATTTATATCACACTTCCAATCGTCCAGAACAGAAGTTGTCTCACATCTTGAGAGCAATTTAATATACCTACCATTTCTTATTGCCTAGTTTCCATCAGCAAAGGCTCATGCTTTTTCTGCCAAAGAAGTTACCTACTTTCAGGAAATTTCCTGTAGTTTTACTTTGAATGGAAAGAGGCACTGTCTTCCTTCAAACACTTTTTAGAGTACACAACTGAATGGACTTTTGGAATCACAAATGTTACATTAAAAATGCCTTGTAAGTTAACAGAATCACCATTACGATCTTCACTATGAATGTACAGCTGTGTGGAGCAGATACTCACAAGTCCCTGAGAACCTAGAAGAATGTCTTTGCACAACAAAAAATAAAATTCAGTTTTTTACTTAAGCCTTCTTCAATTAAAAAAAAGGGGGGGGGGCAGATAGCATCAGTGGTATTATCTGCTAAGCTACACTCTGCACCTCCTTTAAAATAATGACAAAATGTTACAAAGAATGCATCCTTTGCAATGACTTCTGTGTCATGGATTCCATACAGAGCTAAACCTAAACAGAACGAGTGCGTGTCAGTGCCACTACACTGCTGAAATACTGTTACAGTGTGTGGCTACCCCACAATGAGTACTTCAGAATCAGGATACTGACTTTAAATATACTTCAGTGCTTTACTGTAAGATTTAAATGTGTTAAAAATTTGCTTTTCTTCCCACAAAAAATTAAAAAGAGGATAATATCTAGTAGCTCTTACAGCGTGAACCACATCAGTTATTCATACTAACACAGGTAGTGAGTGGGTGCACTGTTGAATTCACAATGAAACAGAACTTAGACCAAATCTATATCTACAATGATTCTCTATGAGCCACCATACAGCACATGGCAGAGGGTAGTCATTTCTCTTCCTGTTCTACATGCAAAAAGAACGAGTGAAAAATGACTATCTATATGCCTCCTTATGAGTCCTAATTTCTCATACCTTATCTTCATGGTTCTTATGTGCAATGTATGTTGGTGGCAGTAAAACTGTTCAGCAGTCAGCTTCAGATGCTCGTTCTCTAAATTATCTCAATAGTGTTTCTTGAAAAGAATATTTCCTTCCCTCCAGGCATTCCCATTTGAGTCTCTGAAGCATGTCCGTAACATTCACATGTTGTTCAAACCTATTGGTAACAAATCTCGTAGATTGCTTCTGAATTGCTTCAATGTCTTCCCTTAATACTAGTTGCGACAGATCCCCAACGCTCAAGCAGTACTCAAGAATAGGTTGCACCAGCCTCCTATATGTGGTCTCTTTTACAGGCGAACCCCTCTTTCCTAAAATACTCCAATAAACCAAAGTTAATCATTCATCTTCCCTACCAAAGTTCCCACGTGCTCATTCCACCTCATATCGCTTTGCAACATTGCACCCAGGTATTTAAACAACTTGACTACGTCAAGTATGACACTAGTAATACTGTACCTGAACATCACAAAATGGATCTTCCTACTCATCTGGATTAACTTACATTTTTCCACATTTAGGGCTAGATGTCATTTATCACACCAGCTTAAAATATAGGCTAAGGCATCTTGTATCTTCCTACAGTCAATCAACTTTGACACCTTACCGTACACCACAGCACCATCAGCAAACAACTGCAGATTGCTGCCCACCCTGTGCACCAAATCATTTATGTATATAGAGAACAACAGCAGTTCTATCACGCTTCCCTGGGGCACTCCTGATTATACCCTTGTTTCTGATGAACACTCGCCATTGAGGACAACATATGGGTTTCTATTACTTAAGAAGTCTTCGAGCCACTCAGATGTCTGTACCTTCGTTAATAGGCTGCAATGGGGCAACATGTCAAACGCTTTCCGCAAATCTAGAAATATGGAATCTGCCTTTTGCCCTTCATCCTTAGTTTGCAGTATATCATGTGAGAATAGTGCAAGATGAGATTCGCACGAGCAATGCTTTCTAAGACCATGCTGATTCGTGGATATAAGGTTCTCAGTCTCACGAAAGTTTATTATATTCAGCTGGGAATAAGTTCAAGGATTCTGCAGCAAACTGAAGTTAAAGAAATTGTCTGTAATTTTGTGGGTCTGTTCTCCTACCCTTCTTATATACTGGAGGTGCCTGCACTTTTTTCCAATAGCTTGGGACTTTGCGCTGGGCAAGAGATTCATGATATATGCAAGCTAGTAGGCCATAAAGTACTCTTTGTACAACTGAACTGGGATTCCATGCAGAACTGGTGATTTATTTGCTTTCAAATCTTTCAGGTGTTCCTCTGCCCCGGGGATGCTTATTACTATATCATCCATAAGGGAGTCCGTCCGATGTTTAAATGACGGTATGCTTGCATGATTCTCCTGTGTGAATGATTTCTTGAATGTGAAATTTAAAACTTGAACTTTCATTTTACTATCCTCAACTGCCATACTAGAATGGTCAACAAGGGTCTAAATTGAAGCCTTAGACCTGCATCCCATCACAACTGAGAAAAAATGCAAAAATAAATACACAGTGTTCCTAACTTTTGGAATCTTAGGAGGAGGTCAGAAAGAAATTCTCAGTGACCAAGAGCTCCCAACATGGGAAAGTTTCTGTCCACAAATCGGCACAGATTTAGAAAGGATTACTCATCCAAAACTCAGCTTCCCCTTTTCTCAAAATATTTCATGTGAACTATGGATTAAGGGCAAAAGGCAGATTTCACATTTCTAGGTTTCTGAAAATTACTTGTGCAGTGCCTCGCTGCAGACCACTGATGAAGGAACCAGCATATGGAATAGGGTCTCAGATACATCAGTGGCTCTAAGTCTTCTTAAGTAATAGAACCCATTACGTTGTTCTCGAAGGCAAGTGTTCATCAGAGGTAAGGGTATCATCAGGAGCGACCCAGGGAAGTGTAAAAGGACTGCTCTCAGTCTCTACATATATAAATGATCTGAGAGACGGGTTGAGCAGCATTCTATGTCTATATCTACATCTACATGGATACTCTGCAAATCACATTTAAGTGCCTGGCAGAGGGTGCATCGAACCACCTTCACAATAATTCTCTATTATTCCAATCGCATACAGCGTGTGTGTGTGTGTGTGTGTGTGTGTGTGTGTGTGTGTGTGTGTGTGTGTGTGGGGGGGGGGGGGGGGGGGAGACACCTACATCTTTCCACGCGAGCTCTGACTTCCCTTATTTTATGATGATGATTGTTCCTCCTCATGTAGGTCAGATTCAGCAAAATATTTTCGTATTTGCAGGAGAAATAGATAGAAATTTCATGAGAAGATTCACCACAATGAAAAATGCTTTTGTTTTTTAATGATGTCCACTCCAAATCCCATATTATTTCAGTGAGACTCTCCTTCCTATTTCGCAATAATGCAAAGCGTGCTGCCCTTCTTTGAACTCCGTCAGTTCTATGTGGTAAGGATCTCACACCATGCAACAATATTCTAAAAGAGCATGGACATGCATAGTGTACGCAGTCTCCTTAGTAGATCTGTTACATTTTCTAAGTGTCCTGCCAATAAAACGCACTCTTTGGTTGGCCTTCCCCACAACATTTTCTATGTGTTCTTTCCAATTTAAGTTTTTCATAATTGTAATTCGATGTTTTCTTAATCTGTGTTGATTGTGTGTCAATAAATCATTCTCTTTGAGGTAATACACTATATGTGTTCCAAAACCCTGCTGCATATCGACATTAATGATATGGACCTGTAATTTAATGGAGCACTCCTTCCACCTTTTCTTGAATATTGGTGTGACCTGTGCAGCTTTCCAGTCTTTGGGTACGGATCTTTTGTTGGGCCAACGGTTGTACATGATTGTTAGTATGGAGCTACTGTATCAGCATAGTCGGAAAGGAACCTAACTGGTATACAGTCTGGACCAGAAGACGCTTTTGTTGAGTTATTTAAGTTGCATCACTACTCCAAGATTATCTATTACTGCATTACTATGTTTGCAGCTGTTCTCGATTCAAATTCTGGAATATTTACTTCATCTTCTTTGGTGAAGGAATTTCGGAACTCTGAGTTTAGCAGATCTGCTATAGCAGATGTCATTGATAGTAATTCCATTGCTACTGCACAGAGAAGGCATTGGTTGTGTCTTGGCACTACTATACTTCACACATGACCAGAATCTCTTTGAATTTTCTGCCCGGTTTTGAGACAAAGTTTCGTTGTGGAAACAATTATATGCATCTCGCACTAAGTCCGAGCTAAATTTCGAGTGTCTGTAAAAGATTGTCAATCTTGGAGCTTTTGCACCTGTTTGAATTTGGCATGTTATTTTTAATATTTCTTCAACAGTGTTCAGACTCATTTTGTGTACCGAGGAGGATCAGCTCCGTTCTTTGTTAATTAATGTGGTATAAACCTTTCAGTTGCTGCCGATACTATTTCTTTAATTCAAGCCACATATGATCTACACTTACGCTGTTTATTTGGAAGGAGTGGAGATTGTCTCTCAGGAAGGCATCAAGTTAATTATCATCTACTTTTTTGAATAGGTATATTTTTCATTTACTTTTGGAGATTTTTGGGGGTTAACAATATTCAATCTTGCTACGACAACTCTGTATTCACTAATCCCTGTATCTGTTTTGATGCTTGTTATTAGTTCATGATTATTTGTTGCTAAGAGGGAAAGTGTGTTTTCACAACCATTTACTATTTGCGTGGGCTCATGAACTAACCGCTCAAAATAATTTTTAGAGAATGCATTTAGCACAATTTGAGATGATGATTTATGTATATCTCCTGATTTAAACATGTATTTTCACCAACATATCAAGGGTAAATTAAAGTCACCACCAACTATTATCATATGAGTTGGGTACGTGTTTGTAATCAAACTCAAGTTTTTTTTTAACCCTGCAGCAATTGTATCATATGAATTGGGAGGTCAGTAGAAGGATCCAATTATTATTTTATTCCAGTTGCCAAGAATTACCCCTATCCATACTAACTCAAAGGAACCATCTACTTTTATTTTGTGACAAGATAAACTACTACTACTAGCAACAAACACGGCACCACCAACTGTGTTTAGCCTACTCTTCCGGAACACAGTTAGGTTCTTTGCAAAAATTTTAGCTGAAATTATCTGCGGTTTTAGCCAGCTTCAAGTGCCTATAACGATTTGAGCATAAATGCTTTCTATTAGCGCTTGGAGTTAGCACTTGGAGCTATGGTACTTACCCAACACAGCTACAACAACTTACAACTGTTATACCGGTGGTTTCTGTATCTAAATTCTTCCTGTGTTCTGCCTGCACCCTGTGAGACTTAAGCCCTTTTTGTGTTTTCCTGAGACCCTCTAACCTAAAAAACTGCCCAGTCCATGTCATACAGCCCCTGATACCCATGTACAGGGCTATTACAAATAATTGAAGCGATTTCATAAATTCACTGTAGCTCCATTCATTGACATATGGTCACGACACACTACAGATACGTAGAAAAACTCATAAAGTTTTGTTCGGCTGAAGCCGCACTTCAGGTTTCTGCCGCCAGAGCGCTCGAGAG
This sequence comes from Schistocerca piceifrons, assembly GCF_021461385.2. NCBI lineage: Eukaryota > Metazoa > Arthropoda > Insecta > Orthoptera > Acrididae > Schistocerca > Schistocerca piceifrons. Next base: position 1,027,655,996 of record NC_060139.1, on the reverse strand, counting down.
CGCAGTGAGACAAAATGGCGACAGGAGCCGAGAAAGCGTATGTCGTGCTTGAAATGCACTCACATCAGTCATAACAGTGCAACGACACTTCAGGACGAAGTTCAACAAAGATCCACCAACTGCTAACTCCATTCGGCGATGGTATGCGCAGTTTAAAGCTTCTGGATGCCTCTGTACGGGGAAGTCAACGGGTCGGCCTGCAGTGAGCGAAGAAACGGTTGAACACGTGCGGGCAAGTTTCACGCGTAGCCCGCGGAAGTCAACGAATAAAGCAAGCAGGGAGCTAAACGTACCACAGCTGACGATTTGGAAAATCTTACGGAAAAGGCTAAAGCAGAAGCCTTACCGTTTACAATTGATACAAGCCCTGACACCCGATAACAAAGTCAAACGCTTTGAATTTTCGGCGCGGTTGCAACAGCTCATGGAAGAGGATGCGTTCAGTGTGAAACTTGTTTTCAGTGATGAAGCAACAATTTTTCTTAATGGTGAAGTGAACAGACACAATGTGCGAATCTGGGCGGTAGAGAATCCTCACGCATTCGTGCAGCAAATTCGCAATTCACCAAAAGTTAACGTGTTTTGTACAATCTCACGGTTTAAAGTTTACGGCCCCTTTTTCTTCTGCGAAAAAAACGTTACAGGACATATGTATCTGGACATGCTGGAAAATTGGCTCATGCCACAACTGGAGACCGTCAGCACCAACTTCATCTTTCAACAGGATGGTGCTCCACCGCACTTCCATCATGATGTTCGGCATTTCTTAAACAGGAGATTGGAAAACCGATGGATCGGTCGTGGTGGAGATCATGATCAGCAATTCATGTCATGGCCTCCACACTCTCCCGACTTAAACCCATGCGATTTCTTTCTGTGGGGTTATGTGAAAGATCAGTGTTTAAACCTCCTCTACCAAGAAACGTGCCATAACTGCAAGCTCGCATCAACGATGCTTTCGAACTCATTGATTGGGACATGCTGTGCCGAGTGTGGGAGGAACTTGATTATCGGCTTGACGTCTGCCGAATCACTAAAGGGGCACATATCGAACATTTGTGAATGCCTAAAAAAACTTTTTGAGTTTTTGTATGTGTGTGCAAAGCATTGTGAAAATATCTCAAATAATAAAGTTATTGTAGAGCTGTGAAATCGCTTCAATCATTTGTAATAACCCTGTAGTTGTCTCCTGCATGTAGTGGACTCCTGACCTATTCAGCGGAACCCGAAACCCCACTACCCTACGGCGCAAGTCGAGGTATCTGCAGCCTACACGGTCGCAGAACTGTTTGAGCTACTGCTTCAGACTCTCTAATCTCCTCTGTATCAAAGATCTGTAATTGGTCCTGTCGACTATGCTGCAAGTGGCGAGCTCCGTTTTCATCCCAAAAGGAAGACTGGCACCCTTTACCACTTCTGATAGCTGCTCGAAACCAGATAGAACCTCTTCCGATCCAAAGCAACACCCATCTTTGGCACTGACGTTAGCCACTACCAATAATCCCACCCTCTGTGATTGCCTGGATATTGCAGGCTGAGAGGTTTCCTCTGAAACTGGCCACAGAGAGCACCTGGAACCTGTTTGTCAGACTAACTGGGGAGGCCTTCCGTGTGGCTCCTTGGATATTTTTCATCGCCTGCCATTCCCTGAGGTGACCTCCCACTCAACCACACAGATAAAGGTTCAAACTCAGTGCGAACAGTAACAGGACTGGCCACCGCTTAGGACTGATCGAAGGACGCAAACATGCTAAGTGTCCATTGGATCCCCACAGCCGGCCCACATCAATGGTGCCTCCTGCAGTTTCAAGCTGTGTAACCGAAGCCATCAAAGGCTGGAGCTGAGAGCGAAGTGTCACCAACTCATCTTGCATCCGCACACAACAGTCACTAAAGATTGTGAAAAAACTACACTACTAAGACAAACGGACTATCAACATGTGCTGCAGAACTCTGCTGTAGACCCTGACGAAAACACAAGAATTGTATCTAATAAATTAAATTAATACACAGTGACTCCAAAAGAGAACCAGTGAAGCACTCAGGTGACACTAAATAATTCGCCACTGATTAGCAACTATAACTATGTCACAAAATTGGTTTACTTTCTGAAGCAAACAAAAACACAAGAACTATGTCTATTAGATATTGAATTAACACACAGAAACTCAAGAAACTAAACCATCAAAGCACACAGATGAAATTATACAATTTGCTCTTGGTTAGTAACTCGTAAAAGTTACAAAACCAGTTACTTCCCAGTTGCTGCTTCTGTCTTGGCTGCCTGCTCATGTCTGACTGACTGTTTGTTGATGACTCTGTGATGTATAGGAAGGCATTGTCGAGTGACTGTAGGGCGATACAAGATGACAGACAAAATTCCTAGTTGGTGGGATGAATGGCAGCTTAATCTAAATGCAAAAAAATGTCAAAACAATTCTGCTGCTGCCAATATACATTTTGCATAAGAACCATGAAGATAAGAGAAATTAGGGCTCATGGGGGCATATAGACAGTGTCTTTTCCCTTGCTCTACTTGTGAGTGGAACAGTAAGGGAAATGACCAGTAGTGGTACAAGGTACCACCATGTACTATACAATGTGCGTATGTAGATGTAGATGTTGGCTATGCTGGAAGCTGTTTCAGCTGATTGTAAATATGGGTCAACCCATCTGTCTCTTTGTGAATAACTACTTTGTGAATTAAAAAAGAATTCTGTTTGGAATTTTAATTTTTGGCACTGTGTGTGTGTCACATAGGCCTATCTGCAGGCAATGTCTTTTACATAAAGAATATTTTTGACACTTTTTATTTCTAATCACCTCAGTGCAATCAGGATTACTCCAGCCTGAAGGAAAAACAGCAACAATTGGTAAAATGAAGTGAGCGAAGTTACTTTCAATTATACAGCAAATAGCATTAGAAAATCTGACGAAGAAAGAATAAACAAGTGAGATAAATGAAGTAGCATAAGGAGGATGGTGTGTATATGTAATATATAATGGAGTAGTATTAATTAATTTTTGATCATAGCCACTGTGCAATTGTATTTGTAATACATTTATGTAAGTAGAAAGCGACCCAAGAAAATATATAGTCAAACAAAAGGATGATATCTAAATACAAATGAAGCTGACTGACTCCACAAATCACTGCTAAGAAAATGACACACATTTAATTCATTCTGCAGTACTCTTACAAATAATTTATCATTACTGTCTTTTCAAGATTATATAAATCAACAGGTGCTATTGCTTTGGTTTTGTTACACTACACTTACTGCATCATTCTCTGCCTTCATCCTCTCATTTATAACTGTAGTTAGATGTGAAACTGTGGCCCATGTTCTCAAACAGGAGGCCAAATACAAGTAGCTTAGACAATAAAAATGGACTGCCTCTATCAGTTTTAACAACTTCAAATTTTCTACTGTTAATTCAATAGATGCATCATGGTGCTACACTCATCTACACAAGTATTCTATGACCCAATACAAAACTGAATGAGTATCTTTCTATGGAAGTTCTTGTAACTTGAACAAACTGTGCCAGAGTTGCAGACATTTGATAAATGTGAAAGAAAATATTAAAAATAATTCATCAGGAATGAGCAGTTAAAATTGATAAACCACAATGAGTTAGTGAATGGTTTACTGTCAAAATGTGTGTTCCCTTGACCACACTTACCAAAGTTTGAAGATCCAACAAGGGTGAGAATTGGCAAGTTCTGAAATGGCAGGGTATACCAAAGTCCTTTGGCATGGTATGTCCATCCAGGTCTGAAGTATTCAAGAAGGCTTACACGGTCCTCCTGGCCTGCATTCTGTACTTTGTGCAAGAATGCAGCAGCAAGTTGGCGATATGCAGCTGGAATTCCACCTGCAGGGCCAGCAGCTCCAAGGAACCCATTTGCCTGAAAATTTTGGACATGGGAACAAAATAATGTGATGCAATGTGAATGCTCTTCTCTCTCTCTCTCTCTCTCTCTCTCTCTCTCTCCCCCCCCCCCCCCCCCCCCTCCCCGCTGCCCTGTTATTTCTTTCGCCTACTAAGGCATCAAGAAAAACATATTCTATATTAGGGCATAATTCAGTTACACATCTTTTTAGTGTAGCAGTGCATCATCTTTAAGAGTAAGATTAAAAAGGCATGTGCTAACTGTACACTGCACTGATTAAGAATTAAAGTTTATGGCAGAACTTCATTACATTAAAAATTACATGGGCATGCTGAAAAGTAACACCTCCAAATATTTTATGTGAAAACTCTTACAGCTTTTTAAATAAAACAAACTTTTTCAACATTCTACATCTTATGTTTCATGTCTACATATTCATTTCTCAACACAGTCATCCACATTTCTCCCAACAAGAGAAGGGTTTGTTGACACCATCACTGCAGAATGTCTGATATTGTTGATGGAGCCACAACCTCACCTCAGCTTGCACCACCCCATCACTAGCAAAGTGAAGTCCTCAAAGGTATTCTTTACGTTTTGGAAACAGGTGAAAGTCAGATGGGGCCACATCAGGACTGTAAGGATGATTATTAATGACAGTGAACCCAAGATATCGGATTGTTGCAGATGTCGCAGTGGGGCTGATCCACATCACCATGCAATATGCTACCATTTGGAGCGCTCTAGCAGTGGAGGGATGGAAATATGTCGACATGAAGAACAAAGATGTAGAATGTTAATATTTATTTTTATAAAAAAGCTTTAAGAGTTTTTACTTAAAAAAACCAAAGGTATTACCTTTCAGCACACCCTCAATACTCTCCTTTGTTTGCTCTATATGAATAACATAGTATTAATTATATTTGTTGTTCCCTTAAAAGATGACATCCAGAAGATCACTTACTAACGTTCAAACCAACTGTTGCACTAATTAATTCTCTGAGGACCCGTGTGTTTTGATTCACATTCACCAAATCCAAATACTCACAAGTGGAACACACAAAAGATACCACTGTAATTAAAAATTATAGAAATTAATTATTTCTGAATTTTCATAGCGGCTTGTTTCTGTTTAACATAGAATCAACATAACTGAATTTTGGGAAATCAAACTGCTCCACAAAAATTTTTGCACCACCCTTATGACTCCCTTAATTTATGTTTTTAAGATCAGAAACCTTTCTCAATACTCCTTTCACCGGAAGAAATTGCTTCATAAGTCACTGCCAAATGTTTTTAAACCACTGTCAGATATTTTTTTTTAAAAAAAAGAGCTTAGACAGTGGTTTATAATGAAATATCCATTTAACATGGAACCGGCCTGAATTTGTATTGGAAACATAATGATAAACTTCTGTAAATGTAATGATAAATAAATATCACATTGTTAGATACATAACTTTTACACTTCGTGCAATATGGAATGTGTAACTTTTGTGTAGTAATATCTGGTATGTTGAGATCCTGACATTCCCCAAGTGCATAATAATATATCTTACTAGTCTAAAGTTAGATATATAAAGGTGAGCACTACAGGGTCATTACAAATGATTGAAGCGATTTCACAGCTCTACAATAACTTTATTATTTGAGATATTTTCAAAATGCTTTGCACACACATACAAAAACTCAAAAAGTTTTTTTTAGGCATTCACAAATGTTCGATATGTGCCCCTTTAGTGATTCGGCAGATGTCAAGCCGATAATCAAGTTCCTCCCACACTCGGCGCAGCACGTCCCCATCAATGAGTTCGAAAGCATCGTTGATGCGAGCTCGCAGTTCTGGCACGTTTCTTGGTAGAGGAGGTTTAAACACTGAATCTTTCACATAACCCCACAGAAAGAAATCGCATGGGGTAAGTCGGGAGATCGTGGAGGCCATGACATGAATTGCTGATCATGATCTCCACCACGACCGACCCATCGGTTTTCCAATCTCCTGTTTAAGAAATGCCGAACATCATGATGGAAGTGCGGTGGAGCACCATCCTGTTGAAAGATGAAGTCGGCGCTGTCGGTCTCCAGTTGTGGCACGAGCCAATTTTCCGCGGGCTACGCGTGAAACTTGCCCGCACGCGTTCAACCGTTTCTTCGCTCACTGCAGGCCGACCCGTTGATTTCCCCTTACAGAGGCATCCAGAAGCTTTAAACTGCGCATACCATCGCCGAATGGAGTTAGCAGTTGGTGGATCTTTGTTGAACTTCATCCTGAAGAGTCGTTGCACTGTTATGACTGACTGATGTGAGTGCATTTCAAGTACGACATACGCTTTCTTGCATCCTGTCGCCATTTTGTCTCACTGTGCTCTCGAGCATTCTGACGACAGAAACCTGAAGTGCGGCTTCAGCCGAACAAAACTTTATGAGTTTTTCTACGTATCTGTAGTGTGTTGTGACCATATGTCAACGAATGGAGCTACAGTGAATTTATGAAATCGCTTCAATCATTTGTAATAGCCCTGTATATGCAGGCACTTGTGCAGTGAAGGTAAAAGTAAATCTAAATTCTCAGCTTAGTCCAATATAGAATATGTCTTCCATTGCAAACAGGACAATGCAGCTTGCATATATCTTGCAATAGGCATCACAATATCACATGAAGTTCAAACTGTGTGGGCTTTGTCACTTTACAGAAATGAGGTTATCACAGGCAGGGACATTGCCCACCAAAATGACATACACCACAGTGATGATGATTGATCATTCAGCTGCTGCCATAGCACACAATTATCGAGAGAAACATTTAAAGACTTGCATCATCGTCACTGACTGTGGTCAACAACACCTGCTGATAACTGTCTACAAATCATAGTTTGTAGTTTCACCAAGAAGAATGCATCAGAACAGCACAATACGTTGTTGGAGGGACCTGGGATACCTGGGTTGATCCAGACAGTACACAGTTATCTACAAATAATCAATTTCAGTTCCAGGTGTCAGTCATGAGCAACATCATAAACCCTCCAGCACTATGGTGTGCAAAGACGCTGACCTGGAATGGAATCTGTATCATTGGCAATACATTGTCTTCAGCACTAGTGCAGAATTTATCCGACACCTGATGATACTGTAGAAGAGCTTGAAGGTGGCCAGATACCAAAACATACCTCTAAACTGGTACTGAGCATAATTTGAGGGACATGCAGTAGCAAGACAGAATCGCCCAATCTATCAGTCAGCCTTATAGAAAACATTTAAGAAATGGGATTTTCTTTAAAGAAGATAATGCATGGGCACACCAGGAGCAACTCTAGAACATCTTCCCCCAGATGGTAGGAATAAACCAAATGGAATGGTCTGTGGTACCTGCTAACAAGAATGCGACTAAGTAAGTATGCCTCGGACCAGTTGAAATTCGCAGTGTGTTGACACCGGAACCCTCCTGTCACAGGAACTAGCTGATCTCAGGAAGACCACTGTGAAAACTGGAATAGGCTTGAGCAGTAATGTCTCTCCCATATTATTGACAGCATGTCAAGGGCATACAAACATGTTACAGTGTACATGACACAGTAACACAATATTGACTGCTATTCAGCAACAGATTTTAATTTCACAGATACGCAAAGAGCACACATTTGAACTGACTGCCTCTTTTGGTTATTGTTTTGTTTTTACACTGAAGTACCAAAGAAACCAGTATAGCCATGCGTATTCAAATACAGAGATACGTAAACAGGCAGAATACAGTGCTGTGGTCATTAAAGCCTATATAAGGCAACAAGTGTCTGGCGCAGTGCAGTTGTTAGATCAGTTCCTGCTGCTACAAAGGCAGGTTATCAAGATTTAAGTGAGCTTGAACATGGTGTTATAGTCAGCGCACGAGCATAGTGATGAAGTGGGGATTTTCCCATATGACATTTCACGAGTGTACTGTGAACATCAGGAATCCGGTAAAACTTTAAATCTCCAACATCGCTACAGCCGGAAAAAGATCCTGCAAGAACGGGGCCAATGACGGCTAAAGAGAATCATTCAACATGACAGAAGTGCAACCCTTCTGCACATTGCTGCAGATTTCAATGGTGGGCCATCAACAAGTGCGTACTATTCAATGAAACATCATCAATATGGGCTTCCGGAGCCAAATGCTCATGTGTGTACCCTTGATGACTGCATGACACAAAGCTATACGCCATGTCTGGGTCTGTCAACACCAACATTGGACTTTTGATGGCTGGAAACTTGTTGCCTGGTCGGACGAGTCTTGTTTCAAATTGTATCAAGTTAATGGAGGTGTACAGGTATGGAGACAACCTCATGAATCCATGGACCCTGCATGTCAGCAGGGTACTGTTCGGGCTGTGGAGGCTCTGTAATGGTGTGGGGCATGTGCAGTTGGAGTGATATGGGGCCCCTGATACGTCTAGATACAGCTCTGATAGGTGACACACAAGTGACCTGTCTGATCACCTACATCCATTCATGTACATTAAGGATTCTGCCGGACTTTGGCAATTCCAGCAGGATAATGCAACACCCCCCATGTCCAGAACTGCTACAGAGTGGCTCCAGGAACACTCTTCTGAGTTTAAACACTTCCCCTGGCCACCAAACTCCCCATATACGAACATTATTGAGCATATCTGGGATGCCTTGCAACGTGCTGTTCACAAGAGGTCTGCACCCCCTTGTACTCTTACTGATTTATGGACAGCTCTGCAGGATTCATAGTATAAGTTCTCTCCAGCACTACTTCAGTCATTAGTCATCTACACGCCACGTCATGTTGCAGCACTTCTGCATGCTCAGGGGGGGGGCCTACATGATGTTAGACAGGTGTATCAGTTTTTTGGCTCTTCAGTGTGTTTCATAGTAAGTTAAATCTCTCTTTTTTTCTCCATAAGGGTCATTCTTTCATTCTCTCCTTCCCTTGAATCACATGTCACAATAAGGTGGTGATGAAAACACTTTTTTAGCAGTTTAAAGACATCCGCAGTTCATCATGATATTAATTGGTGAACATGAAAATTGAAGTACTAATTTTTAAGATTAACTGCACAAGAAGGCCAATGATCCTTATGTAATTCAAAAGGTACTTTGCAACCAATTTACACAAGAAAAAATAATGCATGTATGTAGCCATTACAAGTGGTAAAAGAACGTAGAAGCTTTCATGTTCATAACACTGATACTACATTCTCTATCACATATTTAAATCAAACATCAAAAATTTAAGAGCTATCATCTGCCCTGCACACCAATCAGGTGCTACGGCAGAAATGACACACGAAAGTAACAACATTTCATGAAATTGCATTCTAGGGGCTTTCATATTCACATGTTTCACTTGCAGTAAAACATGCACACTGGTCAGCTACAACACAACAACTGATGTTGCCAACATTTCACTCACTTTTCTGTATGAGCAGCTGTGTGGTCATTTGCTGCCATTACCAGAAAATTTGAAGTAAGTTCCTAATTTTTAATTTCTTCATTTTGAATAACTACGACAACCAAATTCTCTTATTATGCAGAAACTATATTTGTTTTAGGGTATGCCTTGATGGAGAAAGCCAATGAGTCAGATTGAAAGATGCAGAGATAGACAGACAATTTTTGTGTAGAGAAGGTAATAGCAATGTGGACTTTCATAATGATAATACATCTGTTTTATTTAATGATCATACTATTAATAGTAGAGTATTGAAAATTGAAGTACTGATTTTTAAAATTAATTATACGAGTAGGCCAATGAAACTTATATCATTCAAAAGGAACTCTGTTGTATATGTGCACACATGAGGAAAGCTTCCTTTTGTCTCTGACAATGCTACCAACTTCTACTACACATAACGATCAGATACTACTGTAGAAACGACACACAAAAGTAACAAAATTTTGCCAAGTTGCATGCTAGGGACATTCATGTTTAAATGTTTCTGATAGTTCATTTGCAGTAACACACGCATACTGGAGAGCTACAATGCCACAACTGCTATGACATCGATGTTGTCAACAGTGGAAAACGAAACGTATTAAAGAAGTTGTCAAGGACAATTGACACTGTTTATTAGTGTTTTTTTTAATTAGTCTGGTTTAAGAGTAAATGGAACTAACTCTACGCTTGTTTGCTGCCGTCACTACAAAATTCAGTGTGTTTCTAATTTTCAGTGTCTTCATTTTGAGTAGCTACAACATTCCTTATTATAGGGAAACTTACTTTGTTTTAGGCTATGCCTTAAAAGAGAATATTAATAGGTCAGACTGAAAGACGAAGATGCAAACACATATTCGCACAAGCAAGCACACCTCACACTCACACTCGACTGCTACCTCTGGCCATTTCTGCCCGAGGTAGCAGTCGCATGTTTATGTGAGAGAGATGTGCTTGCTTATGTGAATGAACATTTGCGTCTCTCTTTTCTGAAGAAGCTTTGGCCAAAAGCTAATGTGTAACAGTCTTTTCATTGTGTCTGCCTGCAACTCAATGTGTTATCTTTAAGGTCAGTAACAATACTGTTGACAATCCCACCTGGACTTTCCATTGTTTGAAAATGTGTTTAGAGCATAAAAGCCATGCAAAACAAGTCTAAATTCAATACCTTGGTGCTGTTTATTTCAAAACAAACTCTTCTTTTTTACTTTTTCATAAAAATGACCAATACATAAAAGTTTAATCATCCCAACAATTATGCATACAAATGACATTTAGAAAGAACGGACATTTGAATGAAAAATGTTCTGTTGCGTACAAACTGTTCATACCAACATGTTTCTTCTGGCTTCAATACAGCATTTTCTTATGATTTTGGGGATGATAACAGTGCAAATTATCTCAATCATTCTTTCTGTTTTGACTGTCTAAATAAGAAGATAGATTAAAAGTTTTAGTAACTATTCCCATGACTGACTTCTTTATTGCAGTACCCTGTGGATATAAAAATATGTCTAATGCTAGAGAACTGTACTATTGATCTATTGATTAAATAGCTGAGTAATTCATTACATGAAACAGTCATGGTGCTTTCAGTTAGAGATTTTCCTCAGCACAATCAAACTACTTAAATCCATTTAACTTGGTTGCAATGTGCTGGCAAAAATAATAAAGCAATTCTGGAATATTAATTTGCAGCTTAGTTACTAAATGAGTGGCCTAACATATATGTATACACGCAGATTGAAGTGATGAATGAAAATTTGTACTAAGGCCGGGATTCAAACCAGGCCTCTTGCTCACTAGGCAGATGTACTAACCACTACACCACCCTGGCACAGTGGATTTGCACAACTGCACATACTACCCTAGCATGCCTCCCTCCTCAATCCAAATTACCAGTCACACCTCAACCCACTTGGTATTCCCCCTAAATTCGAACAGAGGCTCTCCAACTGTACTGGAATAGCACCTCAACATCGAACGAGAAGGGGGATCCTGCCTGAAACCCAGGCACAGATGCTTTAATCAGTCCTGTCCTTGGTAAAAATTTTCATTTGTCACTTCAGTCTGCACATATATGTCATAGATGTTTGTGACTTGAAAATATCTCTGGAACCATACGGTCTCATTTGCCCTCACATGTTCAAGCAAAGCTCAATATATATTGTGCTAAAGTGGTTCATACTAGGTTAGAGAAATCAAGACACACGTGACATGTTTAATAATGCAACAGCTTCAAAATAATCATATTTCAATGGCTCTTTTACAAACAAACACATGGCATTTATAGAAAGTATGTTTTGACATAAGCATCAAGTCACAACAACAAAAGTGAAAAACAAAGGTGGACTCAAGTCTGGATCAGGGCCAATAGCAGTACTGGAGGTGCATATCTATTGCCCATAGGCTGGCAATGCATCAGTTTCATGTAGCCAGTTGGATGATTCTTTGACATAACCAATAAGAGGAGAGCAGAGAGGCAATGTATTTCTAGCACCACAATTGAAAGCATTGTCTTGTTTGCTGTTTTCTGGTGTATTAATGAATGAAATATTTTCTCATTATGGCAGTGAGTGCTGTAAAATTGACTGACGTTGGTGCATGTCTCACGGATTAATTGCCGAGACACAAAAAGGTATCAAATGTGGTGGTGAATTGCATTCATAATAGAGCTGCACATCTGATGTATTAATAAACATTGATCCACGAATCTTCTCCCACGATTTAATTAAAAAACACTGATCCACCTACATTCTCTCATGATTTAATTAAAAACATTGATCCACCTACCTCCTCCCATGGTTTAACTCAAAACCACTGATCCACTTATTCAGTGTGCTCATGCAGATTGATTGCTCAGCAACACAGAGCAAGGAAACAATTCACTGCTTTTTCAAATATATCGTGGGTTGCGACAATGTCCTTGGTTTGCAGATGCTAACACAGTTTAAACAGCTATGACTCACACAAGGAACAATTAAATTTATAATCCTCATTTACAGAACAGTTGCACCTTTTCTTACAAATCTATTACTTCAAAATACGTTGTCTGCTTGCTGCTTCTTTTGTTCCCATTGTACCTCACGGGAAGCACTAACATTCCTGCATGAAACACGTAAGTATGCCACTGGCCCTATTCTAGAGTTTTACCTAAAGATGCACTGCATTTAAACCATATGCCTAGTTATATCAAGTAGATAAGAATTCAGTGTGTACAGCTGTCGACAGCAAAAAGTTAATAAAGTTAAGTTCGCAAAACTTACAGTGGGGTGAGCCATGAGGACAGAATACTCTGCTGCAGACTGATGTATGATGCTTTCCATATACTGTGCAGTTAGGTTGAAGTACCCTGTGGCAAGATGCACGGTGGAGCCAGAAGCTGCACATTTCAGCAGTTGCAAAGTAACACGGCTGTCTTGTCGGACACCAAGCTGGCCCATCTCCACAAGTGGGAAAATGCAAGTATCACCACCTGGAGCATATAAAAAACACTTCACCGCAAGTAATTCCACACAGGACCCACACTAAATATTGTCGTCACATATAATTGTACACAATTTGTAGAATGCTTATGACACACTCATTTAACAGGATCCCCCCCCCCCCCCCCCAAAAACACACACACATTTTACTTACTAAAGGCAAATCGAAATATATCTTTCAATTAGACGTAATTTTATGGATTATTTTTTGTGATTTAAGCTACATTTACTTATACATTTGGACTAGTTCACTACTGGAGGAGCAAGAAAGATAATGACTGCATTAGAATTAACAATAAGAGAACACAAACTCCCTACAAATTCTTCTTTCAAAGAATGTACAGTGAGGCATAATAAACATAGGTGTCTTTCACTCTTGCTTATTTTATTTACTCTCTTTTTGTAATTCTGAAGCAACTGTAATTTGACAATACCAAGATAGTATGTTTAGGGCACCAACACTGACTATGTGACTGTTGTTGTGCTTGATGCAAAGCATTGTCCAAGAAATTATGAATGTTTGCACGAGCAGCAGCTGCAAATTCTTCATAACGTCCTTTAAATGGATGAATGTTCCATTTGTGATGAAGTTGTATTCTATTGCCTGGCCAAAGTTGCAGTGAAAACTCACTGACTCGCTCAACAAGGTCATCATAAAAGTCTGCCAGTGGACGACAATCCTCCACCAATATATAGCGATCTTGTCTATTTGTGAAGTAGTCGTTACTCAGATTTGCCCTGAAAAGTGTACAAATGAATGTGAATACATAGAATATATACTACTTTATACAGAATTTATTACATCAGTATTTACACAATCCATCACTTAGCCCTAGCAAGGCACAACAGAAACGAGTGAGGCATTCATCCATAAAAAATTTTGATCACCTACCAAGTGATGTATGGAAATTAATGGATAGTAAAATTAAATTCAAACACAAACTGAAATCCTATCTGCTGGAAAACTATTACTACTCTAGAAAAGAATTTCTGAATGAATAATGGTCAGCATCTTGCTGTGTTTTCTGCTAAGATGATGTACTACGATTGTGAAACTGACATTCTATATCATAGCAAGACGTCACAGTTATGGTCCACAGAACATACAAACACCTAAATAATTACAGCACTCTAAAGTATGCTATACACAGAGCATGATCCAACCCATACAGGTTGTGCAATTCAGAATTCTAAGCAATATTTTTCTTTGTGTCTGTCTTGTACCACTGTCTCAGGCATGCTCAAACTTTAACTTATGACAGGCTCAATGATTAATTTTGCCATCTTCTCTATGGCATGCAGTAATCAGTCTTATGTGAATCAGAGAAGCAAAGAGCACTTAATAGGGCACAATGGCTGACGCTGCAAGATGTGGTACAGCCACACTAACTTTTGAGGAAGCAAGAAAAGTTAATACTGATGAATAGCTCGACACTGAGATTTTACTCAAACAACAGACATACTAGGTCTTTAACAAAAAGTCATTAGTAAACAAGTAGGGTGCACTTACTGTGAAAACTTTCTCTTTACACAAATAGTACCATCTTAAGAATTTCATGCCTATAACTCTTCAGTAACACATTATAACGAGGTACTTATTACAGATAGATACAAAGCTACTATAAAAACAACTGAGATCATAAACGGACAAGTTTTTTGGTTAATGGCAATTCTGCTAGACTGGAGAGGTGTAGGCAGGTCACAGACAGGAAACTTCTCTACATATTATCTAACTTGACGAGAGAGATTGAAAATTTCTTGCAACTGATGACGACTCAACACTGCTGGATAAAATACAATCAACTCAAAAAAATCTAGCGTGTACTGCAGTATTCAGAAAATGAAAGAAGTTCAAATCAACTGACACAAAGTCTGCCCACCCACCTGCTAATGTAACCATGGAAAAAAAGAGATATGTTATAGTACATTTAAGGCACCAATCAAAACAATAACAGAAAACGTAATAAACCCATATCAATATCTCGTGTAAAAACTATGATGTGAAGCTAGTTAATTTCCATGTCAAAGAAAATAAATCATTCAGAGCTATCATTAACAGGTAATTCTCATTTCATCTCATTTCATGGGAATGCTCAGAGATTTAACTGCTGTGAAGAGGTATCCCACCTTTATTCCTAGATTCTCGACTCTTCTGCATCCAAAACACTGTAATTTTAATCCAATTCTGCATGAATTACTTTATGGCATGAAATGTACATACCCACTAATGAGCAGTGAATCATCAAAGAGATATATTTTCATGTGCTGTAGACCAACAAGTTCACTGTATCGAGGAGGAAGTAGTCTACGTAGAGGTCCACGGAGTGCTGGAGTGTGGTAAAGAGCAACCTGGAACCATAGAAATGTACGTACAGTAGCTCAGCAAAATTTCCATTTCTGACAGTAAAAACTGACACACTACATGACACACTACATTTGTTGCAAAATGAAGACGAAATACGTGATGCCCATCTGAACAACTGACAGACTGTAAGCCTTGTTAGAATACAAGCACAGACCCTTCGAAACAGGAGTTACTATACAGACATGTACTTCATGTACATAATTCCTAAGGCAGTTCCTATACATTGCAAAATGTATTCCATGGTTCTTGACATAAAATCTTGACCTTTCTCTACTGTAGTATTAGTCTCCAAATGAAAATGAATTATACAAATTATTTTACATTACACTGATAACTGCCCTGTGTGGTGTCAGGTCACGTAGCCCACCAGTGTGACATACTGCACCGCTAATTGTCTAAGCCCAAGAGTCCAAGGGCCATGACAAAGCAAGCAAAACAGACTGTCATTAAGGCAACAAAAATAACAAGCCAAATTGTGGAGAACAACTCCAGATACCACCGCTGCACCTACGGGTGCTCACCTTCCCTACAGTCACTGTCAGAAGTGTTTAGTAGGGCAGAGACTTTGACTGATAACTATTCGTGTGAATTTATGCTGCAAGTAAGGGAAGAGTGAATTTCTGTTATTAGTAATAAACCTGTTGTTCATTGTTTACATGGATGTTAGTTTTTCCAAACAGAGCCTGGTGCAGTGTGAAGTAATTTTACTTTCTTCGTAAATGTATTCAGCAGTGGCAAGTTACTGTTTCATTACGAAGATATTAGTTTTTCCATTCATGAGAACTGGGTACATACTCAAGTGATAGAGAGGTAATGATTAGGTACATAAGTCTAATATATCTGACCTATGTTGTTGTGGTCTTCAGTCCTGAGACTGGTTTGATGCAGCTCTCCATGCTACTCTATCCTGTGCAAGCTGCTTCATCTCCCAGTACGTACTGCAGCCTACATCCTTCTAAATTTGTTAGTGTACTCATCTCTTGGTCTCCCTCTACAATTTTTACCCTCCACGCTGCCCCCCAATATTAAATTGGTGATCCCTTAATGCCTCAGAACATGTCCTACCAACCGATCCCTTCTCCTAGTCAAGTTGTGGCACAAACTCCTCTTCTCCCCAGTTCTATTCCATACCTCCTCATTAGTTATGTGATCTACCCATCTAATCTAGCATTCTTCTGTAGCACATTTCAAGAGCTTCTATTCTCCTCTTGTCCAAACTATTTGTCGTCCATGTTTCACTTCCATACATGGCTACACTCCATACAAATACTTTCAGAAACGCCTTCCAGAAACTTAAATCTATACTCGATGTTAACAAATTTCTCTTCTTCAGAAACGCTTTCCTTGTCATTACCAGTCTACATTTTATATCCTTTCTACTTCGACCATCATCAGTTATTTTGCTCCCCAAATAGCAAAACTCCTTTACTACTTTAAGGGAACCTCAACATTTTTATTTCTTCTCCATGGATTTTAATACCTACTCCGAATTTTTCTTTTGTTTCCTTCACTGCTTGCTCAATATAAAGATTGAATAACATCGGGGAGAGGCTACAACCCTGTCTCACTCCCTTTCCAACCACGGCTTCCCTTTCATGACCCTTGACTCTTATAACTGCCATCTGGTTTCTGTACAAATTGTAAATAGCCTTTCGCTCCTTGTATTTTACCCCTGCCACCTTTAGAATTTGAAAGAGAGTATTCCAGTCAACACTGTCAAAAGCTTTCTCTAAGTCTACAAATGCTAGAAATGTAGGTTTGCCTTTCCTTAATCTATTTTCTAAGATAAGTCATAGGGTCAATATTGCCTCACGTGTTCCAACATTACTGCGGAATCCAAACTGATCTTCGCTGAAGTCTGCTTCTACCAATTTTTCCATTTGTCTGTAAAGAATTCGCGTTAGTACTTTGCATCTGTGACTTATTAAACTGATAGTTCGGTAATTTTCACATCTGTCAACACCTGCTTTCTTTGGGATTGTAATTATTACATTCTTCTTAAACTCTGAGGGTATTTCAGCTGTCTCATACATCTTGCTCACCAGATGGTAGAGTTTTGTCAGGACTGGCTCTCCCAAGGTTGTCAGTAGTTCTAATAGAATGTTGTCTACTCCCGGGGCCTTGTTTTGACTCAGGTCTTTCATGCTCTGTCAAACTCTTCATGCAGTATCGTATATCCCATTTCATCTTCATCTACATCCTCTTCCCTTTCCATAATATTGTCCTCAAGTACATCGCCCTTGTATAGACCCTCTATATACGCCTTCCACCTTTCTGCTTTCCCTTCTTTGCTTAGAACTGGGTTTCCATCTGAGCTACCCCCATGAACCACGTACCTTGCCATTGGTGGGGAGTCTTGCATGCTTCAGCGATACAGATGGCTGTACCATAGGTGCAGCCACAACGGAGGAGTATCTGTCGAGAGGCCAGACAAATGTGTGGTTCCTGAAGAGGGGCAGCAGCCTTTTCAGTAGTTGCAGGGGCAATAGTCTGGATGGTTGACTGATCTGGCCTTGTAACACTAACCAAAAAGGTCTTGCTGTGCTGGTACTGCGAACAGCTGAACGCTAGGGGAAACTACAGCCGTAATTTTTTCCGAGGGCATGCAGCTTTACTGTATGGTTAAATGATGATGGCGTCCTCTTGGGTAAAATATTCCAGAGGTAAAATAGTCCCTCATTCGGATCTCCGGGCGGGGACTACTCAGGAGGACGTCGTTATCAGGAGAAAGAAAACTGGTGTTCTACGGATCGGTGCGTGGAATGTCAGATCCCTTAATCGGGCAGGTAGGTTAGAAAAATATCTGACATATAAATGGCAAAAATTATTTTCCAAACTGATACTTTGTTCATCTACTAAAGTTTCAGAAAAAATAGTTCCATTATCAAGTCTATACAGTAGAGTCCTGGTGATTCAAGTTCTGTTCTGTGTAATTCGAGCTGGTCTTACGGAAATTAAAATTTTACATAAAAATACAGTAAAAATCTGTTTTCATATGTTGTCACATGTACATTTTAAGCACTTTTGAATGTATTACTTTTTGAACTTACTTTCAAATTTCCATGTACAATACAGGCACAACTGTCCCATTTAGGGTTTCCGTTCATAATGCACAAAAACAATCTTGTTCTCAGACTGCTTATCATTTCTATTACAGGTGGACAGGTACCATTAGGTTTTGAGGAGTGCACTTGCTGTTTCTTTGTCAACCCTTCACTAATTGGCACCACCTGACAATCAGTTGACATTACACGACATCCTTCTTGTTATCCCTGTTGTTGTGCCTCTTCAGCAAGAGTAGTCATTAAAATGCAGTACACCTAAATACCCACACAGTATACATTTTACAACATTGAGTGATCATTGTTTTATGTTCTGTACTGTGGTTGGTTATGTAGTAACATCTGTACTGTAATGAGACCATCCATGTCACATTTAAGTGGTATCTGCAGTGTACTACACGTATGTACATGTGTGTTCCCCCCACCCAAAAAAAAACTTGCTGCTGAGTATGGAGTCAGTGGAGTGACATTTGGAGATTGGCATAGAAACAGAAACCAAACCTGAGAAGCTTTATCAAGCAAGTGTTCTATTTCAACAAAAATAATTTTTGATAATATAATGTAACTGGATGGACTTAAAAAAATCTACTCACTAAGTGGGCGCAGGAGAACACACTCACAAAAAGGTTTAACTTATGCAAGCTTTCAGAGGCCGTGGCTCCTTCTTCCGGCAGAAGAGTAGAAGGGGAAGGAAGAGAGGCGAAGGAAAAGGACTGGAGAGATTTAGGAAAAGGGGTACAGTCACCCAGCACTCATGGTCATGGGAGACTTACCGGACGGGATGAGAAGGAAAGACTGATTATTGGGGACGGCAGCAGGTGAGATTTGACAAATTCATCATTCGAATGGAAGTTAATGAAAAAAATCTGAGTATGAAAAAACGAGTGAAGCTTTGGTTGGTTAGTTTACTCAACAAAGACAAAAAGGAAGCCCAATTTCAAGGCTTCTTCGGCAAGAAAAAGCTGTAATTTTTAGATATGAGTCAAAGGAATGTGGGGACGATTTTACTGCAAGATCAGGATAGTTTGATAGGTGAAAGAAGCGATACAGCACAAGGCAGCTTGAAATTTTCAGGGAAAAGTTTTCTACCGATTCACAAACTGTTGTACAATTTTGTGAGAAATTATGAAAAATTCTACAAGAAGAAAACCTCATTCCTGAACGACTGTATAACTGTGATGAAATAAGGCTAAATCATAAATTGCTTCCATTTAAAACTCTAGCCTCAAAAGAAGAAAAGGCTGCAGTGGACTACAAAAAACATAAAGAGAAGTTTAAATTTATTGCTGCATTGAATGCATGTGGAGGCTATAAACAGAAGCTGCGGTAACAGGGAAGTCTGTTAAGCCTAGAATTTTACTAAATATCACTGCTTGTGCACCGCCTGTTACATACCTCCACCAAAATTCTGGTTGGTTCTACAAAATATTTTTATAAAGCAGTTTTTCAAAGATTTGGTTCCAGAGACCAAAAGATACCTACATAAAAAGTAGTTTCCTTCCAAAGTAATCTTAATCCTTGACAATCCATTGCATTGCTGATGAGGAAGAACTACAATGTGACGGTATTTATGCATTGGTATTGTTGTCATCTGCTTCAGATACTTCTACAAACAACAGAAGGTGAAGGAACTCTCAGAGAGTTTGTATAAAAAATCTATGATAACAGACATAATTTACTGGATAGCCAATTCAGGATCTGAAATAAAGGTGGAGACACTAAAAAGTCTTGGAACTGGATTTTATGGACAGAAATGGATACCTAAGTTACAGCTGAAGATGACCTACCATTGGCAGAACTGATGGAAAAGCTTGGTGGATGTGAAAATGTGAATGCGAGTCTTATTTCAGAATGGATGAACAATGATGAATAGTTTGTGGTGATAGATCTTGCAATTGTTGAAATGGTTAGTGAAACGGCTGAAGACTGTGACAATGAGGAATTGTCTGAAGATCAACCACACTGACTGTTTTTGGCAGCACTAGGTGTGGCATTGCATTATATTGAGCAGCAAGCAGAAGCTACTCCAACTGATACCATGCTTCTTAGAAGATGGCATGACATTGCTACTAAAAAAGGAGGTTCTATTTTTTAAAATGGACTATGGACAATTTCTTTAAAACGTAACTTATATTTTTGCAAGTTGGAAATGTGGGGCCATATACATTTAACACAGGAATGTACTATATTGTTTTTTTTTTAAATTATCATTACTATGCTCATTAGACATTTATTCATGACTTACTCATGGATTTGCTCAGATTTCCACATTTTCGGAGTGTTTTGTAATTTGAGGTAGCCTTGGCGACAATTATCTTGAATTACCAGGGCTCTACTGCATTATCAGATGTAAAGAAGCCAATAGAATTTTTTCAAATCTTATTTCATTTGCATTATTCAGACATTGCTGTCTCCTCTTCTTTCAAGGAAAACATTGTTTCATGAGAGCAAAAAGAAAACTCACCAACTTCTATTAGGTTGTGCTAGGGTGTGTCCCCACATTCCACTTACATATCTTGCACAAAATCTATGAACTGTAGGTGTCTTACAAGATAATGCTCCACCAATTTTGCACTTTTCAACTGAACTACGATAACGTGATGGATCATCGCATACAAATAATTCTTATTTTATTAAAATTGTGTCTCAGACAGCTTGCCCCAGCAGTTTGAAGTTGCTTGGCACCTATAACTTTATTTTTGCTCCACAAAAATTTTTCTTTGATATAATAACTGAAAAATAAGGATTGGGGAGGGGGGAGTGAGTCACAATTTCAAGGTAGATGGAATTTGACACTTTTTCCCCCTCTAGGATCACATTAACAACTTCAGTTCCTCTTCTTCCTTTTTTGTCGTTTCCTATTTTTTCCAGTATTCCTTCATTTTCTCCCCATGAAGTCTCTTCCTTTTTTCTGTCCATGTTGTTCCCCATTTTTTATTTCTTATGCTTTGAAAGTCTTCCAAATTTAGTATTTTATTTTTAAAACTGTTTCTTTCTGCTATTTCTGATTCTTTGATGTTGTTTCGTTCTAGATCTTTCCTTACTCCTGTAATCCATGCTATTGTCGATTTCTTCTTCCAAAAATATGGGAGTATATCTTTTGTTAGTCTATTTCCATCCATTTGATAGAGGTGTCCGAAAAAGGTTAATCTTTGTTTGGCCATTGCTTCAGATATTTTCTCTATATTTTTGTAGATATCCTCATTACTTCTTATTTTCCAACCATCTGCAGTTTTTATTGCATCCATTATTTTCCTAATAGTCCTTCTTTCCAGTACCTCTAGTCTGTCTATCTTATACTTCATCGTTAGGCATTCAGATCCATATAAACATTCCAGTCGTACCACTGTGGTGTAGTGTTTTAGTTTTGTTTTTCTCAATATACATTTCTTGTTGTAAATATTTTTGGTCAAACCATATGCTCTTTCCATTTTGTTAATCCTTACATCTAGTGCAGGTTTTTCTAGTCCATTCTGTTGTATAGTCTCTCCCAGATATTTAAATTTATTTACTCGCTCTATTTTAACTATTTTTTTCTATGAATTTTTGTGCATTTTTTTTATATTTGTCATGAATTTTGTTTTTACAGCTGAAATTTTGAGACCAGTTCTGTTTGCTATTTTTTCCAGAAGGTTTATCTGAATAACTGCTTCTGTCAGGTTTTCTGAAAGTATTCCAAAATCACCCGCAAACGAAAAGCAGTTTACCTTAATTCCATTTGTTTTCCTTCCCAGAGTTATTGTTTCAATTTTGTGATTTTTTGGCTTCAAATTCCAAATCCTTACAATTTTTTCTAGAAAACAATTAAATGCAAAGGTGATAAACCATGACCTTGTCTAAGATCAGTTTTTATTTCAAATGGCTGAGATACTTCTCCCATACATTTGACTTTAGATATTGTACTTGTTAGTGTTTCACGAATTGTACTTGCTAATTTTGATTTAACTTTTAATACAACTCTTTATAATAATAATAATAATAATAATTATTATTATTATTATTTTGATGCATTATTATTTTGACACATATGACATAAATCAATTTAATATTGGTTACATGACATGGTAATCTATGGCAAAAATTCATAATGTAGAACCTCCTCGATGTTGGAAAAATAAACCATTATCATCTTTATGCTGTGTAGGTCACCCACACTTTCATTAGTTTACTGTTTGGTTTTGTTTGACTCTGAATCAAAACCAATTAATGAGTTGCTGTTGGTGTTTATTTTCGGCAATAACAACAGACTGACACTTGAAAGTTCAAACAGTTCATTCCACATATCAATCATTCATTACCCTGCTCTCATCACATACCATATGTGGCATAAATGCAACTTACTGTTTTCATCAGAAAGTTGAAGTAAAAGGTGATTTTGAGTATTGGAGTCAAAACTAAAATAATGAGTAATTGTTTCTCAATACGTCTCTTCTCCTTTTTGAATTTTCAGAACCAACAAGCATAAAATTTTTCAATGCCAAACTTCATCTTTTATTTTATTCCTCCGATTACTGGAGCTTTGCTTTTCAAAAGGTTCAATAGTATTTACTTATTTAATCATGTCAAAAACATCAAACTTCAACATACAAGATAAATACATACGTGGCACTGAGAACAATAAGGGTCTAAAGCACACCATCATGGAGCCCACATTTAAGTGAATATCGGGGAAACTGGTGAGACAGCTTTTCATGAATGTTAGTATATATAATATGGGCCTATAGCAAAGATGAACTTGACTCACCATAAGATCAAGAGATGTCAGAAGCATTAATAAATGCTATACTCTCACAATCAAAAATGGTGTGCTTTAAGTCCTTATGGTCCTCAGTTCCTCATATACATATACACATAATAGTATCTATAAACTACTTGCTAATTTAAATTTGAAGACAATGGTGCATTTGCAGTACATAATCTTCACTGGTGTAAGTGCACTCATATATTATTGAACTCTGCAGTCACAAACTCCGCTTCTGCAAATTGTCTTTTGACCTTGCAAACCTGTTTTGAGCCTGTTCAGAGTTTACTACATGGGCCATTCTTCAGTGAAACCAGCAGGTAGACTTTCCAATGGTTTCACCTAATGGTGTACAGACCTCATCTTCCATACAGATAGATGGGATCACGTCTGTTGATCACGTAACATGTTGACGTCATGAAACTTTTCCCGGACGCTAATCTTTAAGAGGGTACCTTATGACTGATGTCTGGAGGTGCAATTCCAGCTAATGGCACAGTTTATCTCATGGTGTAGATTTCAGACAGCCAGTAATGAGTCTACATGACTCATTAAGAGCAATATCCACTAGTTTAGGTGTGCTGAGTTGTACCAAATATAGGTAGCATATTCACCAGCTGCATATCATGAATATAAAGCTGTAGTTTTCACTGTTGCTGCACCCCTGAGAGGTTCACATAACTTCACACAATATGTTG
This sequence comes from Schistocerca piceifrons, assembly GCF_021461385.2. NCBI lineage: Eukaryota > Metazoa > Arthropoda > Insecta > Orthoptera > Acrididae > Schistocerca > Schistocerca piceifrons. Next base: position 1,027,632,310 of record NC_060139.1, on the reverse strand, counting down.
TGTCTTGCAGATACATTTTGCTTTAAATTCAAACATGCTGCTTGAAAGTCAAGACTGACCCCATTTTTGGGTTGGAAACTGCGTTCCAACTGCAACCCTCTCCAAATCACTAGAAGTTCCCTGAGGGTTTATTTGTGCCTCAGGTGGACTGTGCAAACTTGAGGTTTGCTGAGATTTGGTTTTAACTGGTTTTTACAGTAGTATTTACCCAATTCCCCCAGCAGTGTTAAGATGTCATTCCCCCAAGCAGTGTTAAGATGTAATTCCACCTGTTCAAACGTGTCACTCTGTCCAGAGATGGCAAGATCATCCGCATAGATGAAACTTCATACATTTTTAGGAAGGGGTTGATCACTGGTATAAATAAGGGAGGAGACAACATGTCCTTTGGGCCCCTCCATCGGCTGCACTATGAAAAATCTATTTTGAAGGAAATCTTGAATTAATCACATACAATGGTAATATTTAGTTATTCCATGCATTTTGTGCAGGAACATTCGATAACTGATTGTGCTTAAGCTGCTGTCAAATCAACAAATGCTGTCCTAGTGTCCTCTATTGCCTCAAAACTGTCTTCTGTATGTGAGGTTAGATTTAATACCTATTCTGTACGATCCTGACTGGTCTAATCCAATTTGCTCAAAAAGCTTGTGCAGACAACATAAGGGAGAGATTGGTTCATCAGCTTACTTGCCTCAAGAAATATCTTCATCACTAAATTACAATTCATTAAAGAGATCAGAAACAAGCCCCATAAACTCACTTTAAACTTGCCAGCGGATCTATGAAGTCATCTCCAAACTTGTCATGTCTTTACACACTACGACTTGACTCTCCAGTCTCTGCCGCTGGCCATGTAAACAACAACATGTCACTTAAGTCTGTTGGCTGGTACCACCGCACTTTACCAGCATGGATAGCAGTGCACGTACACTAGTATAAGGGAGCACTCGCGACATTGCCATTAGACACCCAATGGTTGGAAATGACTGTTATCTCTACATATTATTACTGAAAGTCCCCTGCTGTGTTTTTCTGTCTGTATGTGGAGGCTAATCTCAAGAACTACTGTAGGGATTTTGAAATGGTTTTACTAAAAGACAAATTGATCAACAAGGAGGATAGGTGTATAAAATTTATTACTGCAATCACAGACAAGTTGTCTAGATGTCGATACTTAAGTGTCACCCATATGAACCCAATGTGAATCATTAGTTATTTACTAATACTGATGGGTTAGCTGTAAATACTGTTCTATGCTTTCTTTGCAATGACAATTGCAAATTTATTTTAATATATTGTCTATTCAGAGAGAGTCTAACAATCACATTGAGACACACACACACACACACACACACACACACACACCGTGCGCGCACGCGCACCCTATTGACAAGTTACCACGTATGACAACAGAACAAAAAAACAGGATACGAAGATGAAGTGGATTCTGTGAATAGTGACTAAATATTATAGTAAATTTACAGCAGATGTCAAAAAATTACAGAAATGAATGATACTCTACCCAGCACGTTATTAACCTACAAATGCAAATCAGCATTACCAAAAAATACACAAACTGATGCACTTGAATTGTTAGTAAATATTACTAGTCTCATTCCATTAACACTGTAAACAGCAGTCTACCTTGCGCTACCATAGACTGCTTTACAATACCTGTTCCTAGGTGTGTGGGTTTAAAACCAGCCCAGCATCACTTAATGACCCTTATAAGCAATGTGACAATGCTGTGTCATTGGTTATCAGAACGTTAAGAAATTGCCGAGAGATGTTGGTCCACCAACTAGGTATTTTTAGGAGAGCATTGGAAAGGATCATTAAATTTATATAGCATTGCATCAGAGTGTTATTTTAATATATGAGTAGTATCAACATCAATTAATCTAAATTACAAGTATTTAACAGATCACTTTTACTGCGAACCAATAAAAGGTCATCCACAACATCAGGGTCCAGCAATGCTCGGAAACAACCAAACTTGCACCCCTGAATTTCTTCTCACTAGAGCTGCTTGAGGCTGGAATACACAGTACACACTCTTACCCACACATGCCAGAGAAGGTAAGGTCTTTTCATGCTCTTCCCACCATCCAAGAATATCACTTCCCCATCTTCATCTCTTTGGTAACAGCATTCGAGAGGTAGAATGCTACTTCAAAGTGCTTGTCCACATGGTCCGGACTTTCAATTGATGTGGTAGTTTCGATGAGTCTTATGTACCTTTTGTGAACTACAATTTTGTAACAACATTAACTCATAATCGTGCTCCAGGAGCACAGAATAATAAGCGTATACAGTTGCTCACTCACCTGAAACATTTACACACAGAGCTCCAAACTCTTTGAAAACATTATCTCTCTCTTCAGTGCTCAGCATCAAAAGATCACAATATGAGACACAAAAATGTTCCTATCTTGTGGTACAAATGCAGTTTAATCTTATCACTCCTTCCATCTATGTAACTTCTGCATTTTATTTTAACTACTGCCATGGCAACACTATACAATTCACTAGGGCACAAGTAGTCGCCCAGAAGTTAACACTGCCAGAGAAGTACCAAATGGATAGTCAGATAGTTGTCTCGTTTTAAATCATTGATAGCTTCTTTGAATGGCTTGAGGATCAAGACAAGCTCATTTAGGCTCTGCTGATCAATATTCTGAAGTCTACTTAAATTTTTGTGGGCAAGATGGTTGCCCTGAGCTGACTTCGAATTCCATAGGCCCTGAAGCAGAAACAGCGGAACAGTCATGCCGAATAACATCGACATGCTCTGACACTCTACTGTGTGGCCTTACAGATATTCTTCGCCTCACCATACAGGATGTGTTTCGATGTTTTAATTTCCTATATTTTCCTTTCTTCATGGAAGACACTGCAATCCCTACTCGAGACAGGGTGATTCCCAGCGCAATTTCCACACCTCAGGGGTGAGCCCGCATCTCGTGGTCATGCGGTAGCATTCTCGCTTCCCACGCCCGGGTTCCCGGGTTCGATTCCCGGCGGGGTCAGGGATTTTCTCTGCCTCGTGATGGCTGGGTGTTGTGTGCTGTCCTTAGGTTAGTTAGGTTTAAGTAGTTCTAAGTTCTAGGGGACTGATGACCATAGATGTTAAGTCCCATAGTGCTCAGAGCCATTTGAACCATTTTTTTTCAGGGGTGAGAAGGAACCCCTCCGTCATGGGTGGCTCTGTCACATTTGCCCCAACTGGCTTCACCCTTCCATCCTAAGGTGGTGTGCCCAAAGTGCTGACATTTAAAACAGTGCATGGGGTTGGGGACATGAGGCTGTACACTTAGGTGAAAGAAACCTGCTTTAACAGGCTCCAGGAGTTTCGTGCTATTGAAGGTATGGATGAAGGAGTCAGATTTTAATAGATACCATCCACACTTTTCAATATATTCTGCACATTGACAACCCCTTCCTGAGTCCACTCATTTTTCAATTCCTCCTTGGGAATGTCTACCAGATGCTGACACAACACAACACCTTTGCTCAAGTTCAAGATGTCGTGGAGCTCCATTTCTATGGCATACGAGGTCTGTTAGAAAAGTATCTGACTTTTTTTTTTGTTTTTTTGGATTTGAATCTAGCGCACTTGCATAAGCTGACCTTGAACCTTCATGCGGATGTGTCAATTTTTTCCCATCTGTAGATAGTGAGAGTTGCTGGCAAGCAGCAGCTGAGTGAGGTAGTGTGTAGTGCTCATGTTAGTTTTTCATTTCAAGGGAAATGGTGGAACAACTGGAGGAGTGCTATTTTGACAAACTGGGTGACAGCCTGGAGGAAACCATTTTGAAGATTCAGAGGGTTTTCAGTGATGATGTTATGTGCATCACACAGACTAAGGAATGGTACACCCAGTTTAGAGATGGCTGCTCATCGGTGGAGAGCAAGTCATGGTCCAGTCGGTCACCAACATGCTGAAATGACCATCTCACTGCCAAGCTAAACGCTGTGGTGACGCAGAATCATCGTGTGACTATCAGAGAAATTGTGGAAGATATGGGCATCGGTACTTTTTTGACACATTCCACTGTGACCGAAGATGTGGCCAGGAAGAAAGTGTCGACAAAATTTGTGACAAAGCTTTTGCTGGTGGAGCAAAAGCAACTTTGTGCTTTGTGTTGAAGTCTCACAGGACATGCTAGACTCCACACACACACACACACACACACACACACACCACAGGGTCAAACAACCACCAAAGATTACTACAGGGATGTCCTCTATCACCTACGTGATGCTGCACACACAAGAGGCTGGACTTGCAGTCAACAGGAAATTGGTGCTCCCATCAGGACAATGCTTCATTCTCCGCACTTGATTCACATTTTTTGGCAAAAAATCAGATTCCTTTGTTTCAACAGGCCCCTTACTTTTGTGATATGGCCCCCTGCAACTTCTGGCAGTTCCTCAAACTCAAGGGGCCACTGAAACGAACATGATTTCAGACAAGAGAGGGCCTTACGGCAGCAGTGACAACCGAGCTAAACTCCATTCCAAAAGAGGCCATTTCAGTGTGCTTCCAACAATGGCAGCACCGCTGGGAGAAGTGTGTGGTATCCTAATGGAACTACTTTGAGGGTGATTAGGTGTCCTATGCTCCAGGTAAGCCATTTTTTCCCCCAGCCTAAAGCCACATACTTTTCTAACAGATCTTGTGTAATCTGAGGAACATAGTTTTCTGGAGATTTGTTGCTTGCTGGGAACTAGCATTTACAACCAACAGCATGCCATTACACAATTGCCTGACACATTTTAGAGTAGCTACAGTGCCCTCCAAACATTTTTGAATATAAAAGGACAAAACCTTCTCACAACTGCCCTCTTTCCATTTCATAATCAAAAACACTTTCTGACCAGCAGCATGCATTTCTCTTACTATTCTTGGACACATTCTGTGTAACCCCTGAACCTGGAGAACTGGCTACATGAGCCCTCTTATTTGATTGGTTGTTAGTGCCTACCAGCAGCCCACGAATTCCACTGGGAGGAGAAGGAGAAAACTTTAAGGATTCCATTTCAGTACCACAAGCAGCTAGGGAAAGAAGGGTCCATTCAAACAAAGCCCCACGTGCCTAAGTTAGCCTTATACAACTGAGATGCAGAAGGTTCCCCAGAGGTTGTCCACTAACGACTGTTCCATCTCTACAGCCATCTCATCAGTGCACAGCACACCTTGAGATTGAGTGTTTGTTCCACTGATGCGCATACGGTAGTCACTGAAACATGCCCAGGGCTTACGGTGACAGGGGACTGGCGGTGCTTAGCAGTGATACTTTAAGCATCCAGAGTGCTCTCTGAGAGGACGACGATCTACTCTACAGTTGTTCAGACCATTAATAAGTTCTGGGCATATTTATTTGGTAAACTATTCACTACTGGCTGACTAGCCTGAAGTATCTGATGGGTCAACTAATGAGGTAAGCACTGAGGCTTCAAGAGCACAGCATCACAGTGATAAACAAAAGCATAGGCCCAAACAAGGACACTACCTGCCTTTCAAGGAATCCTTTGGTGGAACTCAGCGGTGTGGACCAGTGTGGACAAGGGGCATTAATGGTTATTCATATCCCAGCTCATCTACGTCCAGCTTTTCTGAAGTATTCCCAAGATGCTTCAATGTCTCGTCACCTTGGATCTGTGAAGACTCTACACAGAATCTGATCCAGGTGTCATTGGCCAGGTCTTCACCAGTCTATTGGACACTATTCGAGGTACTGAAGGAAATGCCAGTAACGAAGCACATGCTGCAATTACCTCTGGGGCATTTGGTACCAATTCCAGTGGCATCGCCATTTCACCAAACTGGAATCGATCTCTTGGGATGGTTCCTAATGCTGACAAGTAGGAACCAATAGATAGTAGTCTTCACTGATTACCTTACCCACTGCACTGAAATCAGAGCTCTATTGGCTGTTGAAGCTCCAGAAATTGCTAAGTTCCTTGCAGAAGACCTTATTTTGGACCTTGTGGAAAAGTTTTCCAGTTGAGACTAGTATCAGAGGTAATTTCACACTGTGACATCATCTGCAGACTGATGACTGCCTATCATACCTGGACGAATGGCCTCACAGAATGCTTTAATAAGACATTGGCAGATACACTCTTGATGTACAATGTTGCCGAACAGAGAGATTGCGATACAATACTATCCTTCATCACACCTGCATACAACACAGTGAAGTACGACACTACAGGTTACACACCTTCTTTCTGCTCCAGGGTCATGAGGCTGAAATGACATTGGATACACTGTTTCTGTTACATTGGGATGATACTCACAACCTACTCACTAAACGAAAATCTCTTAACCAGGACTGAAGATACAAGACAGCAGGCTCACGTACGGACTCTGGATGCCCAAGAGAAAGATTGAGAGCACTGTAATGAAAAGAACTGGCCAATGATATACAGCCCAGGAGACTTGGTTTGGACTTTTACAGCTATGTAAATTAGGAATATTTTACAGCTATGTAAATTAGGACTAAAGTGCTACTTTGAACCATCTCTTATACTTTGTCACTTGAAGGATGTCACATACAAAGTCGAGGATGATGACCCTTCAGTAAGAAAACAAAAGTGCAGACACATCATCCATGTCCTCTGCATGAAGCCCTACTACAGTTCTGAGATGCAGATCAATGACGAGACATCTTGTTCTAGGAAAGTGAATGCCCACTCGACAATCCAAAAGTTCTGATGGGAGTGGTACCTATGATGCTCATTATAGTGAAGAGGAAGTAAGACTATGACCAGAATCTGAGGGTCCACCAGCAGCACCATACAGAGGGCCACTGACAAGATCTAGAGCCAGGGTGCTGCAGTCAGCTCCAATGAGAACTTTTGAAACAGATGTCCACCGTTTTTCCAAGCTCCAAACTGTGGTGCATGCCGTGTGGTCTAGCTGTTGGTGTCACTGGCTGGCATGCTACAGGTCACCATTCAAACTCTACCACCAGTAATTATTTGTTATTTAGTACTTATCATTTCTGGAAGGTTCTCGAAATTTCTTATTTTTGTATACTCTGGAATATTTGCTAATAGCAGCACTCTCTATTCAGGAGTTCAGTTCTGTTCTAGCTATACACTGGTGTTCGTAATAAACATGCTCTCAGTGACAAGTATTGAATTGTACAGTTTTAAGATTTGGACTCTATTGTGGTTACAATGTGACACTATTAAGTGGAAATGAAATTTTCCTACATAGAATGGGTGGAGTTTCTAAGGAGAAAATCATTCAAATTATGTTTGGAAACCTGCACTTTTCTTTCCGCCAGCACTTAAGAGTTTACAGTTATTTGGAAGTGGAACTACATAATTATTTACAACCAGTAGTAATACTCTCTTCCACAAATATTAATGTTAAATTTGCGAAAAGGAACACCTACTATGTTAGTCAATTCAGCTGTAATAACATTTATAAACATATCTATATTTTTGGGATACGTCTTTTTCATTTGCAACTAGAAAGCAATTAAGTAGATTGATCCAACCTTTTATTTTGTAGTACATTCACAGCAAAGTCTCATGTTCTCCACACCTCATTTCAAATACAAAATACACACTCCACTTAACAGCATGATATAGACAAGAATTAACTGGCTGCTTTTAATAGTGTAGTGTACAACCATAGAAAATGACTGTGCAGTATGATCATCCATTGCAAAGAAACTAATTCTTATACACTGAGTGGTTATAATTCAAGTGCAGCTACTCACAGAGCATGGGCTATAATTATAATGAGAGTGAAACATGAAACATATGCCAATGCATTAAAACTGAAACAATTTACGCTGGGAAAAAAAGTTCCAGTTTACGCCACCAGGTGTAAATCTGGTGCTCTGGATGCAAGAAAGATGTACAGAAATGTTTCCATACGTAATGGATTAGGAACAGGAAGTGGATAGAAAAGGCCAAACAAGTGAGAGGGGTATAATGTTAATTTTATTATTAACTGCCACACAGTTTGTTCAATATGGGCATTGGAGATGTCAACAAGATGCTCATCCGTAGAACAACATGATCAACAGCTGCTCACACCAGCTCCACTAGAATCTGAGCAATGTATTCCTGTATACTGGCCTTCACATCATGTAGAGATTGAATGTGTCCCTGCTAAACACGTTCTTTTATATATTTCAGAATCAAAACTCACTCGCAGAATGTGGAAAACCTCTGGAGATAATACGTTCAGGGAAGGATGCATTAAGCACATCTTCCACTGCGTGAGTGACATGTGGTGTTGCCCCATTTAACATAAAAACATTGGATTCCACACAGTTGCTCTCTTCCAAAGCAAGAATCACATGCTGAACAAGAAGGTTTCAATCATGTACAGACAGTATGGTATACCTGAAAGCCCCTCTGGGAGTATTCTCTTCAAAGAACAATGGACTTAGAATAAAGGCGCTTGTGAATCCACACCACACAGTCACACATGGAGAGTGCAATGATTCTTCATGCACCAGTACCCCAAATCTGGCTGTTCTGTGCATTCACTGTATGCTTTAGTGTAAAATGTGCCTTGGGACTACACAAAATATTAACCAGTCACAGTTCATCAACTTCGATTAGTGCCAGAAACTAAAGAGCAAATTTACAACATTACTGTAGTCATGAGGTTTCAGTTGCTGCATCATCTGGATATTGTATGGGTACCAGTGTAATATAGACCACAAAACTTTCCATACAGTTGGCCTTGGTAGGAACAATTCACGTGACACTGCACGAGCACTAGCACTACGCATGGCATGTTCTGCATGGTCACTTAATTCAACAGCAACCTCATCACCAGGATAAGACGCCTATCTCTTCCAGGTGCCATACCAAGCTCACCCGAGGTTTCGAATTTGATTATCATCATCTTTACACCATTTAATGGCAATGGGCCTCTCCTCACACCTTCCAGTCTATGATACTCTATCAATGCAACACTGTAATTGCTGCTGCTCACATAAAACAGTTTCACTGATACTCTCTCAATGCAGTGCTATAACTGCTACTGTTCACATTAAACAGTTTCACTAACAGTGCATGGTATCTCTTCTCAATACCTATTTTGTTCACTGATATTGTTGCTTGGCAAATGAGAGTGTAGCTGCCATACCATCACACAAACAGTGTACTATGCCAGATTTGAATTTGACGGTCACAATTAGAACAATTTTTTTTCCGGCATAAATCAGTCCCACATTAACATATCAGCATATCTACTAAGTTTCACTGCCATGCAATAATTACAGCCCACACTTGACCTTCATGAGCAGCTGCACTTTAATTCTAACCACCCAGTACTTGGAGTTCTCTATTCATCAATGCTTAAAGTTTAACACTATCCTGCAGTGTTCGAAGCTAGCCTTGAAGATGCATGGAATATCATACAGTTGCGATCACAGTACAAACACCATTCAATAACTCAAACTTACTTCAGAAAGAAGAAAGATATCAGTATCACACTCAATTCAGAAACTCTTACCTTATCAACTATATTTCACTCACAGCAATGCATGGTCTAAAATATTGTTAATGGTAAGCTATGTTCTATCACACTTTTTTAAATACATTTCCAAATCAAGTGCACACTGTCCACAAGTAGCATAATTTCGCAATGACTACGACAAATTATCAAAATTTATGTAGTTCATTATGAAGCTAAGGTATAACACTAGCATAAGTTTTTTAAAAAATCTGATTTATTAACCAAATACTTTCTTCAGAGTAAGTTGAGAATTATTGTGGAATTAATCTTGCTAAATGAGAAGTAGCCCTTTTTTTCCAAAGGGAAAGTACAGCATTACAGAAATATGTCCAGAAGCAGGTTTGTCAGTGTGTCATATACTGGGAGCTAATAACTGTATGAGCACCAAACTTGGTAGCGTTAATGTCCAGAGTATGGGGTGCAGGAGTTCCATGCGCCACAGTGACACCATCCAGTTTCAACTATGGCCACCAAGTGCCGTGATCAGTCATCGTGATTCATAGTCTCGCACACGTGACCAGTCGCAGTGCTCTTGTTGACATGTCAACACGAACTTGGACAAAAGACTCAGGGCATTATTAGTGAAGCTCTATTATCAAAACAACAGTATCGCTGCAGCTGAATATTACCGACTGGAAGGGTTACGAAAGGGTTCTTTTTCTCCACCTGCTGCATGGAGCATGACGAAGTAGTTCGAATGAATTGGAGAACTGAGTGTCACTCCAGGAAGACGCTGACAACTGCTAGCACCATAGGTGGTTGACGAAATCGCTGTTGCTATGGCAGACAACAATATGTACAATTTCCAATCATCAGGCAGTGTGCATACTGTGTCATGACAGTTGAACATCCCATGAACACTGTACAGAAGGTGCTTCGAATCATTCTCAAATGGTATCCATGCGAGATCCGTAACATACAGCAGCTTGCACCACAGGACACACAATGATGTGTTAATTTCGCTCTCCACTTTCTCATAAGGATTGAAGTTGACGAGGGCTGGCTCTGGACCATCCTATGGACAGACAAAGCTTGTTTTTCTCTGACAGGTAAACACACACAATTGCTAAGCGTAGGGATCTTCACCTAGAGTCACTGTGCGTAAAGTTCCTCTATGATGAACATGTCACCGTATGGTATGGATTCATGGCTATGTTCATCATTGGCCCATTCTTTTTTGAACAGGTTAGCTCTCAAGGACAAAAGACGCGCAGTGTGACTGGTCAGCGTTACTGCGATATGCTTCACCAGCATGATGGGGCCCCACCGCACATCGCTCTTGAAGTTAACCTGCTTCTCTGAAACACATCTGGAAACAATCACATTATCAGATGATCATTTCCAAATGCTTGACTGGCATGATCACTTGATCTCTCTCCCTATGAGTTCTGGTTGTGAGACTGCCTGAAGGACAGGATTTCCACAGGAACATTCAGAGATGTGCTGATCTGATGCACAGCATATCAATAAAGGTAGTCAGCATACCTATGGGCATGCTTCGTTCTGCTGTGCAGAATGCAATCCTGCACATTCAAACTCTTCTGGACACTGATGGGAGCCATGCTGAGCCCCTTTTGTAGCAGTAATGGTACCTATGATGTACCACAGCATCACATTAAAAGTGTTTCAATTGAACTGATTCTGCATTATTTCTCTCCCCCATGTCCTTGACATTAACGCCACCCAGTTTGGTCCTTGTACAGTAATTATTTTCCGTGTTATAATATGTTAAATAGGGAACGTTTAATTATAGCCACCCGTTACATTCAAATGTTTTCTTAGCTCTAATATCAGTCATAAAAGTGAACAACACACAACCACTTGTTTCAATATTTTTGACAAATATATAGCAACTCCTTTTCTCATACTGACTTTGCATGGAGATAATGTTAGCCTGTAATCACTTCAATCTATAATATATCCTTCTGCACGCATGGTGTTTAGACAGGTATAGAATATACAGGGTGGTCCATTGATAGTGACCGGATCAAATATCTCACGAAATAAGCATCAAACAAAAAAACTAAAAAGAACAAATCTCATCTAGTTTGAAAGGGGAAACCAGATGGCACCGCCATAGGTCAAACGGATATCAACTGTCGTTCTTTAACTAGGAACCCCCATTTTTATTACATATTCGTGTAGTACATAAAGAAATATGAATGTTTTAGTTGGACCACTTTTTTTGCTTTGTGATAGATGGCACTGTAATAGTCACAAACATATAAGTACGTGGTATCATGTAAAAATCCGCCAGTGCGTATGGTATTTGCTTCGTGATACATTACCCGTGTTAAAATGGACTGTTTACCAATTGCGGAAAAGGTCGATGTCGTGTTGATGTGTGGCTATAGTGATCAAAATGCCCAATGGGCGTGTGCTATGTATGCTGCTCAGTATCCTGGAAAACATCATCCAAGTGTCTGGACCATTCGCCGCATAGTTACGTTATTTAAGGAAACAAGAAGTGTTCAGCCACATGTGAAATGTCAACCATGACCTGGAACAAATGATGATGCCCAAGTAGGTGGTATAACTGCTGTCACGGCTAATCTGCACATCTATAGCAGACAAACTGCGTGAGAATCCGGAATCTCAAAAACATCGGTGTTGAGAATGCTACATCAACATCGATTGCACCCGTACCATATTTCTATGCACCGGGAATTGCATGGCGACGACTTTGAACGTCGTGTACAGTTCTGCCACTGGGCACAAGAGAAATTACGGGACGATGACAGATTTTTTGCACGCGTTCTATTTAGCGACAAAGTGTCATTCACCAACAGTGGTAATGTAAACCGGCATAATATGCACTATTGGGCAATGGAAAATCCATTCTCGCACATATGCCATTGATTGCCTTGCAATGTGTGATGTCGCTCCATCCTGTTGAAACCAGGCTTCTTGAACGTTTGGAAAGTTGTTCAATACAGGTGTAACAAAAGTTCGTAACATCTCCGCATAACAATCAGCATTGACAGTTATTGTGTTTCCTGTTCATTTGCGGAAAAACACAGTCCGATAATCCCATGTGATGAAACACCACACCATACTGTCACTTAATTAGCATGTAAAGGGTGCTCATGAAAGTCATTAGGATTCATGTCTGCCCAGTAACGGTAGTTCTGTTTATTCACATAACCTGTGAGATGAAAATGTGCCTCATCTGACATCCATAATTTGTTTAGAGATTCATCACCACTGTTCATTTTTGTCATAATTTGTTGACAGAATCCTAATCGTGACCAGTAATCGTTGTCCTTCAATTGTTGCACCATCTGTTGTTTGTACGGATGAAATTTTAAATCAAGATGAAGAATTCTGTGAACACTCTCCCGGGACATTCCAACCACTGCTGGTTGCTTATGAATTGAACGCCGTGGGCTGCGTAAGACAGACTCGCATACAACATCAATGTTCACTGGAGAACACACACTTCTTGGTCGTCCTGTTGGTTTCTTCTTGAGGGCAGATCCAGTCTCTTCAAAGTTATTAATCCAACATTTTATCATGCGTTTCAATGGAACGGCATCATGACGAACCTAAATTATAAAAATGTCAAAACTCTCTCTGCACTGCTACCAAACTATCATTACTTTTATAAAACATTTTTATGGCTAACGCACACTGTTGTGTGTTCCACTGATCCACGATTACTGAAATGGTGGACTGTTTGCTCGCTAACTGTCATGAACCTGCAGTGCTGCCCCCTGCCCATGGCCGCCACTATTAATTTCAAACATTCCCATTATCCTGTGTCACCATGTATTATGCCACACAAGAAACAAGAACACATTAACCATTTGAAAAAATATTATGGAAATATACATATGAATATTTTCTTATTCATTCACAAAAACCTGAATTTCTCGAGCACATTGGCTGAAGATATGGAACCTGAAGTTTGCTCAATTACGTCTTGAACTTATTCATAATTTCCATTTTAAGGTTATGATCTTCTTCCATGATTTCTCTTTGTCTTTCTATTAATCACATTTTTGCATTGTATTCCTCTCATATTAAACACATTTTTAAGGAGTGAAGCTCATCTGCTTTTTTCAACAACTCTCAGTTCTTCACTACAACTGCATGGTCTCTTCCTCTTTTGCTGAGCGCATCTTCCGATACACTCCCACCAGAGAATGCAGGCCGATAAAGTTCCACCTTCAGCAGTTTCATTTCTACCTTCAGAGCAGTTATCATCATTGAAGTTGTTTGAAAGTAATACATTATTTTCTGATGTGTCATTGTCATTAACTTCAGATATCCCCCCGAAAATTTGTGGGATCATATCACAACTATTTGGCTTACATCATTTATCTTTGTGTCACCTAATCCACCGCCATTTTGAAATTTTTCTCAATTATATTTCACTTTCATGTCCTTCCAAATTACTTTAAGCTGCTCTTGTGCTCTTTATGTAAGAGCTTCTGTGTTGTATTCAACGTGTATTTTTTCCCCAAGCATCCTTTTTCCTTTTTTAGCATGTTGACATCATGCTTTTCAGATGTATTTATGTACTTTTTCATTATTTCAGCAAAATGCTCTTTTTCATTTTCTGGCAGGTTTTTTGAATGTTTCTTGGCTACCTCCATGTTGCTGCCAGCTCGTATCTCACACCAGCACTTGAATTAACATGTGTCACCAACCAACAATGGACATTGGTAGCTGTAGATGGTGGGGTTAACAATAGATTCATCCGTTAATAGCACATTTCTTTTTCATAATACACAGATCTTATCAGTAATTAGTACAATAGCATTTAGATTTTCCAATTTCAATAATTCAATTTCATAATCCTTTTTAGTTTCTAAAATTATAGCAATGAACATAAATTACGCATAAGGTGATGCAATAATGAATAAAACTCTCTCAGTGTACATGCCGCGTCAATTCAGGATAAAACTTTAAGCTTTCGACCACTACCTCCATGGTCATCATCAGGGCTAAAACTGCCTGTCGTAAACTAGCAAGGCTCCCACTTTTATATGCAAAGGACGGCTTCTGATTGGCTGGAATAAATCATAGCAACAGCGATATGGCGCGTAATGAAGTGGTGCCCTCTACTTCCATAGATGTAGTTTCTATCACGCGTTGCTTGCAGCGCCATCCCTTGAATCAGGAGGTAAAGTGCAGGAAGTTTTCCTCTGCGATTTTTCTTTATCCAGTGCACTCCTCCAGGTGTTGCTAAGTGCATAGCCATTGTCTCTGTTAAAGGTATTATCGCTGAGTCTAATTTCGACTGCTTCCCGGATCACAGAGTTCCAGTAATTCGATGCATGGGCTATTACTCTCGTTTCTTCAAATAAAATCTTATGCTTGTTAAGCAGGCTATGGTCAGCCACCGCTGATTTTTCCAAACACCTGAATTTCAGGTGGCACTGGTGCTCGATGCAACGGTTGGCCACAGTTCTTACAGACTGGCCCATGTAATTCTTGTCGCATTCGCAAGGAATACTATGAATTCCCGGCACCCTTAAGCTGAGACTATCTTTGACTGGTCTCAACATTTCCTTAATTTTCCTAGGTGGTCAGAAAACTGGTTTTATTCCTTGCCTCTTTAGGACTCTGCCTATCTTGCTTGTTGTAGCATCGCAAAATGGAAGTTGCCCTATGTGTTGATCCTCTTCTTGTTTATGGACGGCATCGTGTCTTACTTTCTTGGACATTACTGATTTAATTTCAGCGGCAGAATGACCATTCCTCTTGAAAACAGTCGTCAAATGGTTAATCTCAGGACCGAGGTGGTCCTTGTCGGAAATAGTCCTGGCTCTGTGTACTAAAGTATTCAGCACAGCTCTCTTCTGAAACGGATGATGGAAGCTGTGGCTATGCAGATATAAGTCTGTATGCGTTGGCTTCCTATACACAGAATGGCCCAGTCGCCCATCTGGTTTTCGCTCCACCAACACATCTAAAAAAGGTAACTTCCCTTCCTTCTCTACCTCCATTGTAAGTTTTATGTTTGGGAGTACACCATTCAAATGTTCAACGAACTGCCATGTGGCCAGATTAAAAATGTGTCATCGACGTATCTGCAGAAGCATGATGGACGGAGGTGAGCACTGATCAAAGCTTGTTCTTCAAAATCCTCCATGAAAAAATTCACTATTGCTGGTGATAGTGGCGAACCAATGGCTGTTCCATCCGTCATTTCATAATAATTTCCACTGTATAAAAAGTAAGTGGTTGTCAAGGTATGCCGGAACAACTTCAAAATTTCTGAGGAAAAATGAGCAGCCAACAGTTGTAATGTGTCATCCACAGGTACTTTTGTGAACAGGGAACCACGTCGAGGCTGACAATGATATCATTTGGGCCTATCTTCATCTGTTTTATGATATCAACAAACATTTTTGAATTCTTAATATGATGTGGGCAGTGACCAACTATAGGCGCCAACAATTTAGTTAAGTGTTTTGCAAGCCTGTACGTAGGAGAGCCAATAGCACTAACAATCAGTCTCAATGGGACGTTCTCCTAATGAACCTTTGGCAAACCGTACAATCTTGGTGGCCTAAGTGCTCTCGGCCATAAGTTCTTCACCAGTTCTTCGGAGAGGCCAGAGTTTTTTAGTAGATCCCTTGTCTTGCTGCTGAGCGCCGATGTGGGTTCCCATCTGAGAATCCGATATGTGCTATCCTCCAGTAACAATCCAACTTTATTGTGGTAATCTGTAACATTGAGGATTACCATGGCGTTCCCCTTGTCAGCAGGTAGAACAACTAGATCTTCATCCTTCTGCAACAATATCAGTCCTTGTCTCTCCTCTCTGCTGATGTTTGACTTAGGCGGCTTGGATGTGGCTAAAATCCCACTAGTAGCAAGCCTTACGTCATCCGCTGCTTCTTGAGGAAGATGATGAACTGCTTGTTCCACTCCACTAATAATCTCAACCACAGGTAACTTACGTGGAGCTGGGGCAAAGTTCAGTCCTTTACTGATGCAATAATGTCTGCCGACAATCAATATAGTTACAACTAAAGAAGTAAATAGAAATTGAGCTCTCCAACAGTTACCGAAAGAGTATATTACTAGAGAAGTAATTTACTAAAGTAGTCCAGACTAAAGAAGTAAGAGTTACTACAACAGTAATTTATACTAGTTTGTGCTCGCCACTCTTAATCTTTTTCCTATTAGTCCGTCACATCCTGCTTTGCTGCAGAGATATTTAATGTTTGTCATTTTCTGTCTCATGTAACAAATCAAACTGACTTTAACTAGAATTTCAATTATGCTTTCAGTATTTTTCTCCTTTCAATTTTTACTTGTTACCTGTCAGTTTTCATCACCCCCTTATCTTGTGTCCAATATAATTAAAAACACAATTTTCAACTCTTTCTGGAGGGTACAAACATTTATTCCTTATCTGTACCCTATTTCAACTTCATAATCTGCAGGTCCATGGGAGACCAGCATTAAGTCTTTATTAGCCTTCCCACTAGCCAAGCCACGTAATTTCTGCCACACAATTCTTGCATTCTTTCCATACTGACTAAGCTACGGCAACGTCACATTTTTCACAAATTATGCTCATTTTACAATTACACACATTTCAACTGCAGTTAACAAAGAACTAATGAATATCTGCAAACTTCTCTTATGATGAGCTGGATGGCAAAACAAGTAAGTGAACTGGTCAGCAGACAAAAATAAGAAAGTAAACACTACACAGATATTAATGTAAAAAATATTGTTACATTCCATCCTGCATTTTCAATTGTTAAATATTAATGTAAAGTAGGTTCCAGCTCAAATAAAATAGGACATGAATAATAATTCTTTAGTACTGTTTCCCAAGAAAATATAAAACAGGCATTATCAGAAAAAAATATTAGAACCATCACAATTAATGAAAATAAAATGGAGCATTCCGAACTGCCTCCAGTTGCTGATGGCTTCACTCTGAAGAGTGAGTCACTAAGGTACCATACACAATTCTGCCCATACCTGTATAGATATTATCCAAGTTTTCTGAACTGTTTAAATTAAGAGACATTTGTCAACTTCGTTAACCAACAAATTACCTGACAATACTTCTTATGCTTCTCCAATAATGGTAAGAGCATATGGCGTGAATTGAAATTTCCCCTCGATCCTCGGCTAAAATCCAACAATACTTTCACTTTTAAGTTGCCTGAAGAAGTCTCCAGATTCTTGGCAATTGCAGATACCTGTAATGTATCATAAGTTTGTTTAAGAAAGGGTTCCATTGGTAGACAACACAAAATTGTCAATTAGAAAATAACTGAATATTTTGATGCTACACAAATATTTTCTGGACACAGATCAGATCAGAATGCTTTCCATAAACCTGCATTTACAGTAAGCTATTATTCACAGCAATAGGCAGAAACTGCATTGTTGCTCTTTTGTGGTATTTCAAACAGACAGAGGGAGGGGGGAGATGGGGAGAGTTAATAATCAGTTGTTATAGATCAATCAAAATCACCATTTTGATTAAATTATTTAGTTTTCCACATACCAGCTCTTTCTCCAGAGTCCCTGTGCCCAGGTATAAAGATGCAAGTGTGATTCTCCTCTTGGCTGCTTTGCTCCTCTCTAAGAGTGTTTCATAAAATTTACTTGGTTCTGTAATAACAGTGACCTAGAAAATGAATTAAAATATGAAAGCTCATGTTGTTAATGATCAATTTCACAGCACAATTAAGTCTTTGTAACAGTACATATAAAAAATTCACAATTCATCAGTGGCAACACTCAAGCAGCACAAATGAAGAAGTCATACACATTTATTATTCATAGCTGTGCTCTAGTTTTAGGTGTCAATAAGAGTTGTCAAGACAGCTAATAACATGGACCTCATACTCAATAATTACATTTGGTTCCATATGTTCTTGTTTTGCCCTAAAAATAAGTAAAGTCAATTCTTTATTACAATGAATCCTTTCCAAGGTTACCTTTCATCACATATATTCAATACATTCATTGGATGTCCTCCTCTAACCAGTGTAATTATTTCAATTACAACACAAAGTTACTCACTACAGAGGAGGTGCTGAGTGGGACAGGCACTAGACTGTTCAATACCAGCTTTCAGATATAGTCCTCCCTCATATAAAGAAAAGGACTATGTCTCAAAGGTATTATCTAAGTGTCTACTTTGAGATGTACCTGTCACTACTTAAAACCACCTCTATGTGGTGTGTAGCATTTTGTTGTAATTCATATTGATTTTGTTATTGTTATTTCACTTTGGATTTTCCACTACTATAATTTAATGGCTTCATTAATGCTAAAACTTTCACTCCGGCAAATGCCAAGAAATTATTTTCTTTTTTTTGCACCTCATGCTTTCCCTAACCTACTCGGACATATGGTTATTAATCTTCCACACACACACACACACACACACACACACACACACACACACAAACTCGTTAATAGCATTTTATTAGCGTTAACAATAGGATTCTGAAAATTATATAATTTTATTTAGTCCGTCTCCTGTTCTCCAACTATGTATATGTCTACCCTGCTCAATGAATTTAAACTGATTTTCCTGATGTAATAAGAAGTAATTATTCATAATCATTGTGTTTTGTTGACATATGCACTCAGTTTTTCAATATCACTAGGACATCACCAACGTTTGGAAAAACACACAATCTGAGCAGTCTGAAGATATGCGAAAACATAGTAGAGTGAAATTACCTTTCAAATCAGTTCCTTCAATCTTTGTCCAAACTGAACGAATTTGTTTTTCTTCACCCCAAAATTTATGCAGATTGTTACTATGTACATCTCATGAGCCACGGTATATTTTTTCCCACGTGCATATTATTTTAAATTAGCATTATCTTCCTGTTAATTCTCATGCGAATTGATAATACTATTATTCTCTCATTTTTCAAGCAAAACATTCGGTGTACAAGCCTAAGTGCTATGAGACACTATACAGAAAATCTTTTGATTCTTAAGATACGAGTGTTTTCTTAATATCTGGGCACTGATCAAATTAAATTACTCTTCAGAGATCTCAGTTTTCCATTATTTTTGAGAGGGAAAAAAATTGAATGGGTAAGGAGTTATGTCCATTTTAAGTGGGACGATAAACACGAAGTGCTCAAAAAAACTATTGCTGAAGTGCCCTATGTATCTCTCTGCTAGAGATGCTACAGTTGTGCAACACATTTTCCTGGTTTACCAGATAAATTACAAAGACACAGCACTTCTTATACACAGTTGCTCTCTCTAAGGTTACACCAGAAAGGTACTTTTTAGTACAGTTCAAGACCTTTTTTGATAATTTTCCTTACTAATCTAACCTAATTAAAATAAAGACTATGGATGCTAATGTCCAGGTGCAAGCACTTTATGCATGTTTCACGTCTTTTTATACCATTAGGTAAAAACTGTTTAATTTGACCATCTTTTGGATTCCATGGTTAATTTTACAACTCTGCACAAGTGGTTGAGAGACCTGATTTACAGCTCAGTGCAACTATAACACATACCACCTGTAACAGGACCTCCTTGTAGTCAAACTGTAGTGTCACAAAATTGTTGAAACTGACATCCATACCCCTATTGCTCACTCACTCAAAGGTGATGTCAAATTTTGTCACATTATGTAATTCAGTGCCTCATTACGAATCTAATACATATTCTTTTGTAATGCACTACAATTTAAAAATATTTTTTGTAAAGATTGACTGGGCTTTATTGTCTTTTTTTCACGTGGAGTGAGCTAGTGCTACTGTTGACTGAAGTTCACCCACTACGAGTTGTAAACTGGTCACTATTTCACCTGCCAAAGATGACAAGAAGATGAACTTCAGGATGTTGCTTAGCTGATGTACTTTTTTATTTCTTAAGAACATTTTGTATTAAATTAATTGTTTCACTGAAAAATGTTTGAAGCCAAGATAATGTTCACACGTTAATCAGTTCTGCTGACCAGGATGTAATACTGATGAAGAAAATATGTAAAATATCAGTAAGATACTTCATGTTGACAGTATTTTATGTAGGAAAAAAAAGGTCAAATGTAATTTTTTCCAAGTAAGCTGCCATTTTTTTCCTACAAGCACTGAACCTATAATTTTAAGAAAATATTTGGAAAGAAACAGTTTAAAACCTAACTTCTGGTTAATGACTGGTACTTGTGAATCATTTACAGAATTCTACGCACAATGAAATAGTCTCTGATTTTTGCATTCAGTATGTAGTCTAGCTGTGAGATTCCTTCCAGCACTGTAAGCAGTCACATTTTACCACAGAGCACCACCTTATCCATGGTGCTTTCAATGGTAAATGGGAAGATTTGCATGATCCATTGAAGTCAATGGCTATTGCAGCAAGTAGCGTAGCTAGCAGAAGGTTGTCCAAGCCAGACATGCCTTGACAAAGGAGTCAGACTAATTGCGGCTCACATCATAAGGCAAGAAGAGTTCTTGGAAGAGCAGTGGAACCAACTTCCCTGGAAGAGTAGACACCAAAAAGAAATTCTGTTGCCTCAGAGACAGTGGATCGGCAGCACCACAAGTGGCCTTATCTGGCACAACTTTCTGTGGCCAGTAGACACTATGTACTGATGAGCTCCTAAACAGGAATAGCTGATGGACACTGCAGGAGAAATAAGGACAAGAGATTTGGTACTGTGGAACATCATAAAATGATGATGAAGTTCGCTCAGGAACTTCATGTGGCAAGTTAGAATGTAACGTAAACTCTCTCAGGTCACAAGATTATAATGGGTAGTTGAAATCAGTAATTGGAAAAAATAATGTTATGTTATATTCAATGACTAAATAAAATAGTTCTTATATCAGCTGCTTTAAATCACTGATTCGATCACTGACATAATGTCTGCTTTTTCATATTCTTTATAGCTTTTACTTACATATGAAATTATTGTTTATACATACAATTGAGTATAAAACTGAAATTCTATATAATAGAACAGTCCCACTTGACACTTTTTTCTATGCATAATGAGATAGCTTTATCATACCATCACATGACATGTCTAATAATGGCTTCATCTGTAGATTCATAATTTTTCAAAAATCCTATCGCAGGAGAACCTTCAGGGATGTAGGGATGTTATACGAGTTGAGTTATACACCAACAAAGGCACATAATGTACAGAAACTTACTAACAAAACAGTACTATACAGTTGGTGTTCAAATGACAAAAAACACACATCATTGCAATTCACCTCATATCCAATTCCTCAGCTACAATGTGTTGTAACATCCCGCATAAAATTCCAACAGTTCCATCATGGAGTATAAGCCTCCTGTCCTTGTGGATCACTTCATGCACTTTTGCAATTGTTTCTGAAGTTGCGCATGACAACTCTCGACCTAAGTGTTTGTCGTTGTTCATAGACTTCTGGTCATATTTACATCACTGAAGCCACTCAGATGCTCTTGTTTCAATCAAAGCTCACTCACCAACCTCCATGCATCCCTTAGCATGTGGGGAGTTTCAGCTGCAGTTTTGCTTAGCTTAAAACAAATCTTAATTTAGATCCTTTGTTACTTCAAGCTGGTAATTTCAAAATGCATAGACAAGAGGAAATAAATAACAATGCTGACACCAATGCATTCACAATTTTAAGACACAACTATAGGTGCCAAGCAGGGGACGCTTGTATTGCTGATTGACTTGTGTCTGATATGCAAATTTTAAGAAATTTGGGGAAGAGCATTGTCAATTATATTTCATCTGTGCTTCATTCTTGTAACTCCCACTTCCATAGTAATGACATCCAGTTGTATCTAAGTGTCAGCACTAAGAATATTGCTGCCGCTGTATCAGGTATGAATAACAGTCTTTGTTCAGTGTCATGATGGGCACAAAACCTGAGTCTTAAGAGAAATCCTAAGAAGTCACAGGTCATATTGTATCATACCAATAATTGATCAGTGGACTTTTTGTAGGTTAGTTACTCCAACAATTCATAATGGCATCCAATTATCACTTCAGAAAACAATATAACACCTTGGTATAATCATGATGAGCATCTAAATTAGTAAGAATAAACAGTTGTAGCATGCTGCAATCTCTCCTGCCTACATGCAATCCAAAAATTTAGAAGGCTGTTTCCACCTCAAATCAATGAAAAATTAGTGCACTCTTTAATTTTGCTAAATCTTAACTACTCTGATGTAGTCAAACACAGTGCAAATAGTGAAAACACCAGAAACCTCAGGCTAACTATAAATTCTTGGATAAGATACGTGCATGAAACATTCAACTGCTTGAACACAGCAGGTCCCCCTATGCTCAGTTAGACAGGACGAGATTAGACACTGACATGTGATGTGATTTCACAAGTTCTGTTTAATTCTTCAGAGTCTTAGCACTGTTTGTTATGGTCTTCAGTCCAGACTGGTTTGATGCAGCTCTCCATGCTACTCTATCCTGTGCAAGCTGCTTCATCTCCCAGTACCTACTGCAGCCTACATCCTTCAGAATTTGCTCAGTGTATTCATCTCTTGGTCTCCCTCTATGATTTTTACCCTCCACGCTGCCCTCCAATGCTAAATGTGTGATCCCTTGATGTCTCAGAATATGTCCTACCAACCGATCCCTTCTAGTCAAGTTGTGCCACAAGCTCCTCTTCTCCCGAATTCTATTCAATACCTCCTCATTAGTTGTGTGATCTACCCATCTAATCTTCAACATTCTTCTGTAGTACCACATTTTGAAAGCTTCTATTCTCTTCTTGTCTAAACTATTTATCGTCCACGTTTCACTTCCATACATGGCTACACTCCATACAAATACTTTCAGAAACGACTTCCTGACATTTAAATCTATACTCGATGTTAACAAATTTTTCTTCTTCAGAAACGCTTTCCTTGCCATTGCCAGTCTACATTTTATATCCTCTCTACTTCAACCATCATCAGTTATGTTGCTCCACAAATAGCAAAACTCCTTTACTACTTTATGTGACTCATTTCCTAATCTAATTCCCTCAGCATCACACGAGTTAACTCGAGTACATTCCATTATCCTCGTTTTGCTTTTGTTGATGTATACCCTCCTTTCAAGACACTGTCCCTTCCGTTCAACTGCTCTTCCAAGTCCTATGCTGTCTCTGATAGAATTACAATGTCATCGGCGAACCTCAAGGTTTTTATTTCTTCTCCATGGATTTTAATACCTACTCCGAACTTTTCTTTTGTTTCCTTTATTCCTTGCTCAATATACAGATTGAATAACATCAGGGAGAGGCTACAACCCTGTCTCACTCCCTTTCCAACCACGTCTTCCCTTTCATGACCCTTGACTCTTATAACTGCCATCTGGTTTCTGTACAAATTGTAAATAGCCTTTCGCTCCTGTATTTTACCCCTGCAACCTTCAGAATTTGAAGGAGAATTTGTTGCTCCATGGCAATGCTGCACACACGAATTTGAATAAGATGCACTGCATCGTGTTGAAGAGAGCGTGTCAACGAGTACTCAAATAATTGGGCGTGCAATGGGTGTTAGTGACAGTATGTCTAGGACATTCTGTGTGAGCAACAATTACATCTGTACCACTTACAATAGGTACGCACTATGAGTCCAACCGATTTTCCTCAACAGGTTTCTGCACCACTACATTGACACATTACCATTTCCACACCAAGTTCTGTTACAGATGAATGTAAGGTCACTAGGAAGTGTGTTCTGAATTCACAAAACAGCCATGTCTGGGCAGACGAAAATCCTCGTGCCATGCACATTCAGGGATTTCAGAACCAGTTTCATATTATCGTGTAGGCAGGTATTCTGAATGGTCAGCTGACTGGGCCATACCTCTTTCCACTCAAGCTAACTGGTCCTGCACACTTGATCTTGCTACAAAACATATTGGACCTGTTCTTGGAAGCTGTGCCTCTGAATGTCCATCATGAAAAGTTGCTTCAGCATAATGGTGCACCACCTCACTTATCTCACATGTGGTTTGGAAACATCTCAAGAGATGATACGAGGGCTATGCTGAAAGTTTTTAGCAGCCCGTAAACCATAAGGCAGAGGACAATCGGGTTGTTTTCATTCGAAAGAGTGATGTTTTTTGACCTTGGGACGATTGCGCGCAGCCCCTGGCTTGCGGTGATCTCCCCACAGTGCGGTAAGAAAGCACAGGCAGTGCTGAGCCATAGACAGTGGAGGATGGAGCTGCCGCGCCGCGACTTTCGCACCATGATTTTTGACGATTATAAAAAGGATTTAAGTGCCGAAGAATGCCATTCTTCTTTGCTGCGTGTTTTTGGTGAAGCTTCCCCTTCTAGGGCCACAGTTGGAAATTGGTTTCGCGAGTTTTCGAGGGGTCGGCAGTCAATTAAAGATAAACATTGTCAAAAGCTTTCTCTAAGTCTACAAATGCTAGAAACATAGGTTTGCCTTTCCTTCATCTTTCTTCTAAGATAAGTCGTAAGGTCAGTATTGCCTCACATGTTCCAACATTTCTACGGAATCCAAACTGACCTTCCCCGAGGTCAGCTTCTACCAGTTTTTCCATTCGTCTGTAAAGAATTCGTGTTAGTATTTTGCACCTGTGACTTATTAAACTGATAGTTCGGTAATTTTCACATCTGTCAACACCTGCTTTCTTTGGTATTGGAATTATTATATTCTTCTTGAAGTCTGAGGGTATTTCACCTGCCTCATACATCTTGCTCACCAGATTGTAGAGTTTTGTCAGGACTGGCTCTCCCAAGGCTATCAGTAATTCTAATGGAATGTTGTCTACTCCTGGGGCCTTGTTTCGATCAGGTCTTTCAGTGCTTCCCGCTGTATCATATCTCCCATTTCATCTTCATCTACATCCTCTTCCATTTCCAAAATATTGTCCTCAAGTACATCGCCTTCTTTGCTTAGAAATGGGTTTCCATCTGAGCTCTTGATATTCATACAAGTGGTTCTCTTTTCTCCAAAAGTCTCTTTAATTTTCCTGTAGGCAGTATCTATTTGACCCCTAGTGAGATACGCCTCTACATGCTTACATTTGTCCTCTAGCCATCCTTGCTTAGCCATTTTGCACTTCCTGTCGATCTCATTTTTGAGACATTTGTATTCCGTTCTGCCTGCTTCATTTACTGCATTTTTATATTTTCTCCTTTCATCAACTAAATTCAATATCTCTTCTGTTACCCAAGGATTTCTATTAACCCTTTTACTTTTTACCTACTTGATCCTCTACTGCCATCACTATTTCATCTCTCAAAGCCTCACATTCTTCTTCTACTGTATTTCATTCCCCCATTTTTGTCAATCGCCTCCTAATGCTCTCCCTCAAACTCTCTACAACTTCTGGTTCTGTCAGTTTATCCATGTCCTATCTCCTTAAATTCCCACCTTTTTGCAGTTTCTTCAGTTTTAATCTACAGTTCATAACCAATAGATTGTGGTCAGCGTACACATCTGCCCCTGGAAATGTCTTACAATTTAAAACCTGGTTCCTAAATCTCTGTCTTACCATTATATAATCTATCTGATACCTTCTAGTATCTCCAGGGTTCTTCCATGTATACAACCTTCTTTCATGATTCTTAAACCAAGTGTTAGCTATGATTAAGTTATGCTCTGCACAAAATTCTACCAGGCAGCTTCCTCTTTCATTTCTTAGCCCCAATCCATATTGACCTACTATGTTTCCTTCTCTCCCTTTTCCTTTTATAATTCCAGTCACCCATGACTATTAAATTTTCGTCTCCCTTCACTACCTGAATAATGTCTTTTATCTTATCATACATTTCATCAATTTCTTAGTCATCTGCAGAGCTAGTTGGCATAAAAACTTGTACTACTGTGGTAGGGGTGGGCTTCGTGTCTATCTTGGCCACAATAATGCATTCACTATGCTGTTTGTAGTAGCTTACCCGTACTCCTACTTTTTTATTCATTATTAAACCTACTCCTGCATTACCCCTATTTGATTTTGTATTTAAAACCCTGTATTCACCTGACCACATGTCTTGTTCCTCCTGCCACCGAACTTCACTAATTCCCACTATATCTAACTTTAACCTATCCATTTCCCTTTTTAAATTTTCTAACCTACCTGCCCGATTAAGGGATCTGACATTCACGCTCCGATCCATAGAATGCCAGTATTCTTTCTCCTGATAACGATGTCCTCCTGAGTAGTCCCTGCCCGGAGATCCGAATGGGGGACTATTTTACCTCCGGAATATTTTACCCAAGAGGATGCCATTATCATTTAACCATACAGTAAAGCTGCATGCCCTCGGGTAAAATTATGGCTGTAGTTTCTCCTTGCTTTCAGCCGTTTGCAGTACCAGCACGGCAAGGCCGTTTTGGTTAGTGTTACAAGGCCAGATCAGTCAGTCATCCAGAATGTTGCCCCTTCAACTACTGAAAAGGCTGCTGCCCCTCTTCAGGAACCACACATTTGTCTGGCCTCTCAACAGATACCCCTCCGTTGTGGTTGCACCTATGGTACAGCTATCTGTATCGCTGGGACACACAAGCCTCCCCACCAACGGCAAGGTCCATGGTTCATGGGGGGGTCTTAGCACTAGCACCTTCAATATAACTGCTCACATATTAACCACCTATCATTATTTCATAACTGCACAACCAGAATGGGTTATGTCCAGTCGTATCTTTGTGTAACACTAAATATTTCTCCACATCATCCTCTGTTTCAGCCATATGAATGTGGAACAAACTACTCTGTAATCTGTGTCTTACCCAAAACCACTCTGCATTTGAAAGGAGATTAAAGCTGTTATCACTGGCATAGGTTCCCTCTCAGCATATCCCGGCTGTTTTCTTTCAAACCACTCACACTTTCCTCATCCATTTCTGTATCTGTTTTGTTTCTTCCATTTCAACTGCTAATCTAACCCTATTATTTCTCACTCTTCCTATGACCAGTCAATGACTTCTCAACATTGATTTCTCCTATACTACTGTCACACACTTCAGCTAGATGTCATTATTCGTATTCTACAGTGTGGCACACAAAAAACCAGCTGCAAGTAGAGACTACTAGTCAATTACACATGAATTATTGTCATAAGCAGATACAACAACAAACAGATATATATGTAATAATTAGATAATAAAGAAATAACAAATAAGCTAATGGAAGCAACAGCTTTGATAAAGTAGATGACAACTGGTGGGCGACAATGGGCAGTATAGTACTCGGGCCTGGTTTTTCATGTGCCACCCCGTATAACAAAATTATAAATATATGGGGTTTAAGAAATGTTAATCTTATTAACAAATCATCATTACAGGGTGTTTGAAAACTGCTTTACAAACTTCTAGGACTTTTCGATGGCAGTGAGTGTATAATATTTTGAATAATAGGAACCCATGTCCAGAAACATACCACTTCCATTCTGCAGCAGTTTTAATTCAGATGAGTTATGTGTAAATTTCTGCTGAGGGAAAGTGAAAAGTCTCAGACCTGCTAGACCTGGTACACAATATGGCAAACAGGATGATGCCTACTATGTCAGTCAGTCACCTGACATCATATAATGTCTGGCTTGTTGTGAGACTTATTCAATGTCAGTGCTGTCAGTGCATCTCTGATACAGTAAACATGGTTTGGTACACATTTTTTGAATACACAGACATGCTCCTTATGTACGGCACTGCTCAAGGCAATGGAAGAACTGATAGTCATCTGTATCACATACGTTTTCCACAATGTAGCATGCCATCATACAAACTTTCTGCCAAAGTTACGCAGCAGCTCTGAAATACACAGCTTCACCATGAGGAGGCAGGATTTGTTGCTCCATGGCAATGCTGCACACACGAATTTGAATAAGATGCACTGCATCGTGTTGAAGAGAGCGTGTCAACGAGTACTCAAATAATTGGGCGTGCAATGGGTGTTAGTGACAGTATGTCTAGGACATTCTGTGTGAGCAACAATTACATCTGTACCACTTACAATAGGTACGCACTATGAGTCCAACCGATTTTCCTCAACAGGTTTCTGCACCACTACATTGACACATTACCATTTCCACATCAAGTTCTGTTACAGATGAATGTAAGGTCACTAGGAAGTGTGTTCTGAATTCACAAAACAGCCATGTCTGGGCAGACGAAAATCCTCGTGCCATGCACATTCAGGGATTTCAGAACCAGTTTCATATTATCGTGTAGGCAGGTATTCTGAATGGTCAGCTGACTGGGCCATACCTCTTTCCACTCAAGCTAACTGGTCCTGCACACTTGATCTTGCTACAAAACATATTGGACCTGTTCTTGGAAGCTGTGCCTCTGAATGTCCATCATGAAAAGTTGCTTCAGCATAATGGTGCACCACCTCACTTATCTCACATGTGGTTTGGAAACATCTCAAGAGATGATACGAGGGCTATGCTGAAAGTTTTTAGCAGCCCGTAAACCATAAGGCAGAGGACAATCGGGTTGTTTTCATTCGAAAGAGTGATGTTTTTTGACCTTGGGACGATTGCGCGCAGCCCCTGGCTTGCGGTGATCTCCCCACAGTGCGGTAAGAAAGCACAGGCAGTGCTGAGCCATAGACAGTGGAGGATGGAGCTGCCGCGCCGCGACTTTCGCACCATGATTTTTGACGATTATAAAAAGGATTTAAGTGCCGAAGAATGCCATTCTTCTTTGCTGCGTGTTTTTGGCGAAGCTTCCCCTTCTAGGGCCACAGTTGGAAATTGGTTTCGCGAGTTTTCGAGGGGTCGGCAGTCAATTGAAGATAAACCTCGTCCCGGTCGGCCAGCAACAGCTGTGACTCCTGAAAACATTGATGCTGTGAGGAAGACGATCAAAGAAGATCCACATCTTACATTTTGTGACATTGAAGGGACCCTAAATATTGGATCAACAGCAGCACAGACCATATTTCATAGTCACTTAGGCCTTACTAAGAGATGTGCAGTTGGGTGCTACATTCCCTGACAGAAAGCCAAAAGGAGGCGAGAGTGGACTGGTGTCGTTTCATGCTCGAAAAATTCAATGGAGGGAAGTCCCAAGACACTTACAATATCGTCACAGGTGACGAAACGTGGGTCTACCATTATGACCCTGAAACGAAGAGACAGTCTTCTGTGTGGTGCTTTCCAGGGGAGGAACCACCCACAAAAGTTCAACGAAGTCGGAGCTCTGGAAAAAAGATGGTGGCAACTTTTTTCACAAAGATCGGGCATCTCACCTCTGTGACCTTGGACACACGTCGTACAGTCAATCACCACGTGGAAGTCGCAGCATCCAAAGTCCAAGAGTGGGCACCTTCTGGTGCATCGTGACAATGCAACTGCGCACAGGGCTGCCAGAACGATGGACTTTCTGGAGAAGGAAAAAGTGTGAATGTTACCCCATCCCTCCTGTTCACCTGACCTGGCCCTCTGTGACTTCTTTCTGTTCCCTACGACTAAGGAAAAAATTCAAGGGCAGCAGTTTTCATCAGGTGAAGAGGCCATTGCAGCGTACGAGAGTGCACTAAGTAACATCCCAAAAGAAGTTTAGACTGACACATTTTCTAAGTGGTTTCAGAGAATGGAAACATGTATACAAGCTAATGGAGAGTATTTTGAAAAGTTGTAAACGTTTTTTGCAAATAAATTTTTTTCACACATTCTGCTAAAAACTTTCGGCATAGCCCTCGTATGGTGAAAGATGGATAAGCAGAGGTGATCCAACCAAGTGGCTGCGACAATCCAAGCGCGTGGCTGCCCAGACCACCAGATTTAACTCCTATGGACTATTGCTTGTGGGGTAGCACGCAAAGCTCAATCTACAAGTTTCCTGTAGAGACAGAGGAAGATCAGCTGGCACAAGTTCTGGCCACTGCACTAGAAACTGAAGAGGCACCGGGTGGCATGGTGAGTGTGTATCAGAACATGCTTCATAGGTACACTGTCTGTAACAGCATTGGTGGTCGCCACATCAAGCTGCCGTTGTAATGCATCAGTACTGTTCTGCACATACCATAAGCTGGGTTCTTTTTTGTTTTGAAATACTGTAAACACAATGTTTAAGCATTAATACAAACAAATGAACTTCAGTAATAAATGGATTTTTTTGTGTTTCCTTTCAAATTGTTGCCTGCTAATGTACTGCGTCATGTCTAATTCCTAAAGCAGAAATGGACGAGTTAAACATCTGAATTGAAACCATCGTAGAAAGGAAATGGTACATTTCCGGATGTGGGTTCCTATTCACCAAGCGCCCTGTTATTGGTCAGGTACTGCACACATAATGGTTATTCACTCGGATCTCTGATGTGATGTAAGAGAGAGCCTGAAGACCCTAATTTTGTCAAGTTAAATACTTGCATAAATAAATAAAATATGGGTCTAGCACAAAGTCTGATGGTACATGGTGCCACTGGGTATGCAACATGATTGCCTCTGGTTCACATAGCTTATAATTTGTACAACAACCAATAGGTTTTTGATGTGTTATGGCTGGTGGCAATGCCCATCTTCAAGCATTTCTAAAAGATAATGCAAGACGGCACAAAGGACATTCGAATGTTTACCTGGTTAGCACTGTCTCTAGATCTCTCACCCAATGAAAACATCTCATCATGGGTTGCTGAGAGACTGGCACATCACCATTCACCAGCCACTATCATTGATGAACTTTGGCACTGACAAGGAAACCTCCCCATCACACCCCCCCTCAGATTTAGTTATAAGTTGGCACAGGGACAGGCCTTGAAAAACTGAACACAGATCAATCGAGAAAACAGGAAGAAGTTGTGTGGAACTATGAAAAAAATAAGCAAAATATACAAACTGAGTAGTCCATGCGCAAGGTAAGCAACATCAAGGAAAGTTTGAGCTTACGAGCGCCGTGGTCCCGTGGTTAACGTGAGAAGCTGCGGAACGAGAGGTCCTTGGATCAAGTCCTCTCTCGAGTGAAAAGTTTAATTTTTTATTTTCAGACAATTATCAAAGTTCAGGCACTCACACATAATCAACTTCGCCCTCAAAAATTCCAGGCCATGTTCAGATTTGCTTGGACATATGCAGGATTTGATGGTCTACACACAGAAACATTTGAAAACGTAAAAAACATATGTTTTGACAGAGCACAGGGAAAACAGTGCGACTGTGAAACTGTTGCATTCATTTGTTGCAGTTTATCTGACAAACTCTTATGTTTTCATCACTTTTTTGGGAGTGATTATCACATCCACAAGAAAACCTAAATCGGGAAAGGTAGAATCTTTTTACCCATTCGCCAAGTGTGCAATTTAGGTGGGTTGACAACATATTCCTGTCATGTGACGCACATGCTGTCACCAGTGTCATATAGAATATATCAGATGCGTTTTCCTGTGGAGGAATCAGTTGACCTATGACCTTGCGATCAAATGTTTTCGGTTCCTATTGGAGAGGCACGTCCTTTCGTCTACTAATCGCATGGTTTTGTGGTGCGGTCGCAAAACACAGACACTAAACTTATTACAGTGAACAGAGATGTCAATGAACGAACAAGCAGATCATAACTTTGCGAAAATAAAGAAAGTAAAATTTTCACTCGAGAGAAGACTCGAACCAAGGACATCTCGTTCTGCAGCTGCTCACTCTAACCACGCACCACGGCACTCCTCAGCTCACATTGCCCTTGATGTTGCCTTTATCTTGCGCATGGACTACTCAGTTTGTATATTTTGCTTATTTTTTCATAGTTCCACACAACTTCTTCCTGTTTTCTCGATTGACCTGTGTTCAGTTTTTCAAGGCCTATCCACTGTGTCAATTTATAACTAAATCTGAGGGGGGTGCAATGGGAAGGTTCCCTTGTGAGTTTAAGAAGTATGGAATGACGTACCAGTATCACTCAAACTCAGTTCATCTTAGTGCCCAGCTGGGTTATCGATATTGTTGTTGCCAGAGGTGACAGACCTGTGTACTAAATTTCACACCTATATATCCCCAATAACCTTCACATTTGCAAAGATATTCTTCCTACTATACTGTACAAGCATGATAATTGAAATTTCATTATTTGCTTTCGTTCCTGATTTTTTAATTTTAATGGCTAGTCGTGTACTTTATTTACTTTAGGTGCAGTGCTCCAGAGAATAATTCTATTAAGAAAACCAGGAGAGAACACATGTAAAATAAGACAACGCTCCTGTTATGAGGATAACACTGTGAGAGATACTGCTTCGAGCAGAAGAACTAAGTTTCTTGAATAATTTATCAATGTGTTGAATCAGGTTCAGTTTGTTATCCAGTTTGACCAAAAAGAAGTTTAGGTTCAGTATTTTGTTTAGTGTTTAACCATTAATGTCTAATTTTGATTCTAGCAGATTTGTCCTTGCTCATTTGAAATTGATTAGTGTGAGATTAAGACTTAAACTGTTACCTCTAAACTAGTTGCATGGTGTTTAGCAATCACCGGAGATGGCTCTGGTACAGTTGAGTTTAGACCTTGATTAGTACAACTAATTAGACCAAAAACCAAATGAGTAAAAATAAATTTTGAATTTTTTCAAGCTACATATTGGATTTCAGTACTAGTAGTAGTAGTAGTAGTAGTAGTAGTAGCAGCAGCAGCAGCAGCAGCAGCAACATGTTCCATGAGATATTATGTCTCAAATTATTGAGTGCTGCATGTTTGTCAAAAGACCTATAACAGACAAGAGTCCTATAGTTTGTATTATTTTGAGGGTATTTCCAAGTTTGCTATGCAATTTATTTCCAAGATGACTTCATTGTTTCTTACTGATCTTCAAAACTGTAATTTCTTGTTACAGTGTTGTTACAAAGCTCATGTAACAATGAATCCTGAATTTATTTCTCATATGCTACGAAAGCAAGGGGAAACTACAGTCAGCATTTTTCCCGAGGGCATGCAGCTTTACTGTATGATTAAATGACGATGTCATCCTCTTGAGTAAAATATTCCGGAGGTAAAATAGTCCCCCATTCAGATCTCTGGGCAGAGACTATTCAAGAGGACGTTGTTATCAGGAGAAAGAAAACTGGCGTTCTACGGATCGGAGTGTGGAATGTCAGATCCCTTAATCGGGCAGGTAATTTAGAAAATTTAAAAAGGGAAATGGATAGGTTAAAGTTAGATATAGTGGGAATTAGTGAAGTTCGGTGGCAAGAGGAACAAGACTTTTGGTCAGGTGAATACAGGGTTATAAATAGAAAATCAAATAGGAGTAACGCAGGAGTAGGTTTAATAATGAATAAAAAAAATAGGAGTACGGGTAAGCTACTACAAAGATAAAAGAAATTATTCAGGTGGTGAAGGGAGACGAAAATTTAATAGTCATTGGTGACTGGAATTATAAAAGGAAAAGGGAGAGAAGGAAACATAGTAGGTCAATATGGATTGGGGCTAAGAAATGAAAGAGGAAGCAGCCTGGTAGAATTCTGCGCAGAGCATAACTTAATCATAGCTAACACTTGATTTAAGAATCATGAAAGAAGGTTGTATACATGGAAGAACCCTGGAGATACTAAAAGGTATCAGATAGATTATATAATGGTAAGACAGAGATTTAGGAACCAGGTTTTAAATTGTAAGACATTTCCAGGGGCAGATGTGTACACTGACCACAATCTATTGGTTATGAACAGTAGATTAAAGCTGAAGAAACTGCAAAAAGGTGGGAATTTAAGGAGATAGGACATGGATAAACTGAAAGAACCAGAGGTTGTACAGAGTTTCAGGGAGAGCACAAGGGAACAATTGACAGGAATGGGGGAAAGAAATACAGTAGAAGAAGAATGGGTTGCTTTGAGGGATAAAATAGTGAAGGCAGCAGAGGATCAAGTAGGTACAAAGACAAGGGCTAGTAGAAATCCTTGGGTAACAGAAGAAATATTGAATTTAATTGATGAAAGGAGAAAATATAAAAAAGCAGTAAATGAAGCAGGCAAAAAGGAATACAAACGTCTCGAACATGAGATCGTCATGAAGTGCAAAATAGCTAAGCAGGGATGGCTAGAGGACAAATGTAAGCATGTAGAGGCTTATCTCACTAGGGGTAAGATAGATACTGC
The DNA here is from genome assembly GCF_021461385.2 of Schistocerca piceifrons. Classification (NCBI taxonomy): domain Eukaryota; kingdom Metazoa; phylum Arthropoda; class Insecta; order Orthoptera; family Acrididae; genus Schistocerca; species Schistocerca piceifrons. The sequence continues at coordinate 1,027,597,831 of NC_060139.1, read as the reverse complement.
CTACAGGAAAATTGAAGAGACCTTTGGAGAAAAGAGAACCACTTGCATGAATATCAAGAGCTCTGATGGAAACCCAGTTCTAAGTAAAGAAGGGAAAGCAGAAACATGGAAGGAGTGTATAGAGGGTCTATACAAAGGCGATGTACTTGAGGACAATATTATGGAAATGGAAGAGGATGTAGATGAATATGAAATGGGAGATATGATACTGCATGAAGAGTTTGACAGAGCACTCAAAGACCTGAGTCGAAACAAGGCCCGGGGAGTAGACAACATTCCATTAGAACTACTGACAACCTTGGGAGAGCCAGTCCTGACAAAACTCTACCATCTGGCGAGCAAGATGTATGAGACAGGTGAAATACCCTCAGACTTTAAGAAGAATATAATCATTCCAATCGCAAAGAAAGCAGGTGTTGACAAATGTGAAAATTACCGAACTATCAGTTTAATAAGTCACAGGTCCAAAATACTAACACGAATTCTTTACAGACGAATGGAGAAACTGGTAGAAGCTGACCTCGGGGAAGGTCAGTTTGGATTCCATAGAAATGTTAGAACATGTGAGGCAATACTGACCTTACCACTTATCTTAGAAGAAAGATTAAGGAAAGGCAAACCTATGCTTCTAGCATTTGTAGACTTAGAGAAAGCTTTTGACAATGTTGACTGGAATACTCTCCTTCAAATTCTGAAGGTTGCAGGGGTAAAATACAAGGAGCGAAAGGGTATTTACAATTTGTACAGAAACCAGATGGCAGTTATAAGAGTCAAGGGTCATGAAAGGGAAGCCGTGGTTGGAAAGGGAGTGAGACAGGGTTGTAGCCTCTCCCCGATGTTATTCAATCTGTATATTGAGCAAGGAATAAAGGAAACAAAAGAAAAGTTTGGAGTAGGCATTAAAATCCATGGAGAAGAAATAAAAACCTTGAGGTTCGCTGATGACATTGTAATTCTATCAGAGACAGCAAAGGACTTGGAAGAACAGTTGAACGGAAGGGACAGTGTCTTGAAAGGAGGGTATACATCAACAAAAGCAAAACGAGGATAATGGAATGTACTCGAGTTAACTCGTGTGATGCTGAGGGAGATAGATTAGGAAATGAGTCACTTAAAGTAGTAAAGGAGTTTTGCTATTTGGGGAGCAAAATAACTGATGATGGTCGAAGTAGATTGGCAATGGCAAGGAAAGCGTTTCTGAAGAAGAGAAATTTGTTAATGTCGAGTATAGACTTAAATGTCACGAAGTCGTTTCTGAAAGTATTTGTATGGAGTGTAGCCATGTATGGAAGTGAAACGTGGACGATAAATAGTTTAGACAAGAAGAGAATAGAAGCTTTCAAAATGTGGTGCTACAGAAGAATGTTGAAGATTAGATGGGTAGATCACACAACTAATGAGGAGGTATTGAATAGAATTCGGGAGAAGAGGAGCTGTGGCACAACTTGACTAGAAGAAGAGTTCAGTTGGTAGGACATATTCTGAGACATCAAGGGATCACACATTTAGCATTGGAGGGCAGTGTGGAGGGTAAAAATCGTAGATGGAGACCAAGAGATGAATACATTAAGCAGATTCAGAAGGATGTAGGCTGCAGTAGGTACTGGAAGATGAAGAAGCTTGCACAGGATAGAGTAGCATGGAGAGCTGCATCAAACCAGTCTCAGTACTGAAGACCACAACAACAACAACAACAACAACAACAACAACATGCTATTATTGACTAACAAAAATGTAGATCAGTTCCTAGAATTTATTCAGTGTCCAATGTACCGAATTTAACTGAGATTCTGTACAGAGTTGTTATACCTATGCAGTTTGAGGTAAAAATGCACTTACTGTATCTACAGCTTTTGCATATGCATGCCGATGTTGGTTGGTAATGACTCACGTGACAAAAGATGGGAACTGAATACAACAAATCATGGTTCAGTTGGTAGCCATCAAGATTGCTTTTTCATAATTTATAATATGGTATTTTGTTCTATTGCATTAGAATTTAACCTCAACACCCAATATGACAAATGTATAACTCAGGCTAAACTACACATCAATCTCTTATGGAAACAATATTTTTGTGTTGAGATTTATTAGTTTCACCAACTCATATGAAAAACGTTACATTCCAGCATACTTACGCCTTGAGCTACGCTTATTGGTCGGTCTATAAGCACGCCTAGTTTTTTTCCCACTCACATTCAATGGCTTCACCAACTCTCAATTAAACTGTTATAATCTTTATCTAACCTAGACCTCAAGCTACAAGCCAGTCTGTAAGCACAACTCGTTTTCTTCCCACCACCCACATTGAAAACAAATGTAATCAGTTTGTATATTCTGATAATAGAAATCATTCAACAAATTCTATTGGCTAATGTATACAATCACCCCATTGGTTATGACCAACTTCAAAGAACTTCCAACATCAACACGCAACACATAAGTGCACTTTTGGGAGGTTTCGTTATTTTTGTAAACTAATTAGCCCATTGCACAGACATAGACAAACAAACACTCACTTCTCACCAATTCATTCTAATAAAAATCAAACTATAAGCAATATCTCCACTTACACAATATTACAAATCAACATTTTATTATATATTCAAACACCGACAAGTGATTACTATACCTTCTCACCATCTAATGTGAAGAATGGTGCTACAGAATGCAACCACTGAAAGGAGGAGGCACTTGTTGGAAGCTTCTGATCTGGACAAGCCATCACAATCTCTTCAGGAACAATATCTTCTGTCTTATGTCTATGAAGAAAAGAGCTCAAATGTTTTGCTGTGTATAATACTGGCAACACATTCAGATTGTTTCCACAGTCATCTGTGTATCTGTGAAAAAACATGTTGCATAAATAAAATTGTTACAACTGTAAAGACCAGTAACTCCTAAACTGTTGATATCTAAAGAAAACGGAAATGTAATCCTGAAGCTGGAAGAGAACACACAGCAAAGTAAGAAATAAATTTTAAAAAATGTGTATTGTCCATTTCAAGCTATCTTCAATTTCCTCCTCTCCAGAATGGCCTCTACAACTCAATAAACTGTACTCACAGTAGCAAAAATGCAGAGTCAACGAAACTAGGCTGTTTCTTATGGAGCAAATATTCTAACATAAATGTTAGGCACAGCTTGAACAATCAAGATTTTGAAACACTAGTTCCATGGGGAACCTACAAACACAATTCATAGACTGGTAACACTGCGAAAAGGGAGATGGAAGCAGAATGCATCTTATAGACATAGTAGCAATAGCAGTGCTGCCTCCTTGACAAAGTCAATGCAGGTACTTGTGCACTTTGTGAAACAATATAGGCAGCATTTGCCATGAGGTGTGATGTGACCACATGGAGGTATAGAAAGTACCCTCAGAGAGCAAAAGGCAGCTCAAATAACTGTGCCAAATCCTGATATCAGTATGACCCCAAAATGCATAATGTATTCAGAAACAGAGAACTCATTAGGCCAAAGTTTGCAAGATATTTGCCAGGGCCAAAATAATTTTGTGGATCATGGCTCATTTTTTGCCCCTTTATCAGTCTCCTAACTGGTCTGATGTGCTCTGGCATGACTTCCTGTCCTATGCCAACGTCTTCATCTCAGAGTAGCAACAAACATCCTCAATCAGTTGGTGAATATTTTCCTGTCTCTAACTTCCCATACGATTTTTACTCTCTGCAACTCCCTCTAGCACCATAGAAGTTATTCCCTGATGTCTTAACACATGTCCTATCAATGTCCTATCATCTTGTCACTTCTTCCTGTCAGTGTTACCCAAAAATTCATTTCCTCGTCAATTCTGCAGAAAACCTCTCCATATTTACTATGTCAGTCCTCCTAATTTTCAACATCCTTCTTCAGCCATCATCTCAAGTGCTTCGCAACTCTACTTTTTCAGTTTTCCCACAGTCCAAGATTCATTCCCATACTATTTTCTGCTCTATATCAGCATTCTCAGATATTTCTTCCTCAATCTACATCTACATGGATAATCTACAAAACACAGTTAAGTGCCTGACAGAGAGTTCATCGAACACCTTCACAATTGTCTGTTATTCTAATCTTGTATAGTGTGCCGAAAGAACGAACACCTATATCTTGCCGTACGAGCTCTGATTTCCATTATTTTATCATGGTGATCGTTTCTCCCTATGTAGGTCGCTGTCAACAAAATATTTTCGCATTTGGAGGAGAAAGTTGGTGATTGGAATTTTGTGAGAAGATTCTGCCACAGCGAAAAATGCCTTTGTTTTAATGATGTGCACTGCAAATGCTGTACAAATTCACTGACACTCTCTCTCCTCTATTTCACGATAACACAAAACATGCTGCCCTTCTTTGAATTTTTTGATGTATTCTGCCAATCCTATCAGGTAAGGATCCCACACCGCACAGCAGTATTCCAAAAGAGGACGGACAAGCGTAGTGTAGGCAGTCTCCTTAATAGATCTGTTACATTTTCTAAGTGTCCTGCCAATAAAACACAGTCTTTGGTTAGCCTTCACAACAACATTTTCTATGAATTCCTTCCAATTTAAGTTGTTCATAATTGTAATTCCTAGGTATTTGGTTGAATTTATGGTCTTTAGATTTGACTGATTTATCATATAACTGAAGTTTAACAGATTCCTTTTAGCACTCATGTGGATGACCTCACGCTTTTTGTTATTTAGAGTCAAATCACAATTTTCACGCCATACAAATATCTTTTCTAAATCATTTTGCAGTTTGTTTTGATCTTCTGATGACTTTATTAGTTGATAAATGACAGCGTCCTCTGCAAACAACCTAAGATGGCTGCTCAGATTGTCTCTGTAATTGTTTATATAGATAAGGAGCAGCGAAGGGCATATAACACTAACTTGGGGAAAGCCAGAAATCACTTCTGTTTTACTCGAAGAACTTTCCACCAATTACTACAAACTATGACCCCTCTGACAGGAAATCACAAATCCAGTCACATAACTAAGACAATATTCCATAAGCACACAATTTCAATACAATCCGCTTGTGTAGTACAGTTTCAAAAGCCTTCTGGTAATCCAGAAATGGGGAATCAATCCGAAATCCCTTTTCAACAGTGCTCAACATTTCATGCAAATAAAGAACTAGTTGTGTTTCACAAGAATGATGTTTTCGAAATCCATGAAATTTAAATGGCGGTTTCTTGTACAATATATCTCCTGGCACTCGCAATTCACAGTCTGTCATTTTCCAACCTAACAAAGAGCTTGAGGTGTGTTACAAATTTAAGGCTGATGTTTAATACTAGTAGGCCTACATTTCTATCAGTCAGGAATGCCCTCTTTTTTTTTCCTGTGTGTCTACTTTTTTATATTCTCCTTGCTTCTTCCATCACATATTATTTTGCTTCCAAGGAAGCAGAATTCCTTCACTTCATCTAATTTGGGGTTACTAATTTTGGTGTTAAGTTTATTGCTGATCTCATTTCTGCTATTCTATGTCTTTCTTAGATTTACCTTCAATTTATATTCTGTACACATCAGACTGTTCACGCTATTCAACAGGTGCTACCAATCATTCACCAACAATAACCATGTTGTTAGTGAATCTTATCACTGAGGCCTTTCACCTTTAGTTTTAATTCCATTCTTGAACCATTCCTTGCTTCTATGACGTGGATACTGAACAGTGGGGATGAAAGACTGTATCACTGTCTTACACCCTTTTTAATTCAATCACTTTGTTCTTGGTCTTCCATTAAATTGTTATCTGTTGGTTATTGTACATATTGTATACTATCCATTTTTTTCTAAAGCTTACATCTATTTTTGGGGGGAACTTTGTACATCTTCCATTGTCAAATGCTTTTACTAGGTCAACAAATCCTATGAATTCATCATGATTTTTCTTTAGTCTTGCTTCTGTTATCAAATGCAATGTCAAAACTGCCTCTCTGGTGCCTTTACTGTTCCTAAGGCCAAAGTAATCATCATCTAACAAAGTCTCAATTTTCTTTCCCATTCTTCTGAGTATCATTTATGTTGCCTTAGCTACCTTTGGCTCTTGATACACAGCTGAATTCAATACTTGAACTGTTCAGTAACTGTAGCAAATATGTTCCTCGTATTACATTCATTTCCTCTGGCGACTCACAATCTGATGCCTCACCCCAAACCTATCCTTAACTACAGGTATGCTAGGAGTTGGGGCGTGGAATGTCAGAAGCTTGAACGTGGTAGGGAAACTAGAAAATCTGGAAAGGGAAAGCTCAATCTAGATAGAGTAGAGGTCAGTGAAGTGAAGTGGAAGGAAGACAAGGATTTCTGGTCAGATGAGTATCGGGTAATATCAACAGCAGCAGAAAATGGTATAACAAGTGTAGGATTTGTTATGAATAGGAAGGTAGGGCAGAGGGTGTGTTACGGTGAACAGTTCAGTGGCCGGGTTGTTCTAATCAGAATCAACAGCAGACCAACACCAACAACGATAGTTCAGGTATACATGCCGACGTTGCAAGATGAAGATGAACAGATAGAGAAGGTGTATGAGGATATTGAAAGGGTGCATATGCAGTATGTAAAGGGGGACAAAAATCTAATAGTCATGGGCGACTGGAATGCAGTTGTAGGGGAAGGAGTAGAAGAAAAGGTTACAGGAGAATATGGGCTTGGGACAAGGAATGAAAGAGGAGAAAGACTAATTGAGTTCTGTAACAAGTTTCAGCTAGTAATAGCGAATACCCTGTTCAAGAATCACAAGAGGAGGAGGTATACTTGGAAAAGGCTGGGAGATACGGGAAGATTTCAATTAGATTACATCATGGTCAGACAGAGATTCCGAAATCAGATACTGGACTGTAAGGCGTACCCAGGAGCAGATATAGACTCAGATCACAATATAGTAGTGATGAAGAGTAGGCGGAAGTTCAAGACATTAGTCAGGAAGAATCAATACGCAAAGAAGTGAGATACGGAAGTACTAAGGAATGACGAGATACGTTTGAAATTCTCTAACACTATAGATACAGCAATAAGGAATAGCGCAGTAGGCAGTACAGTTGAAGAGGAATGAACATCTCTAAAAAGGGCCATCACAGAAGTTGGGAAGGAAAACATAGGTACAAAGAAGGTAGCTGCGAAGAAACCATGGATAACTGAAGAAATACTTCAGTTGATTGATGAAGGGAGGAAGTACAAACACGTTCCGGGAAAATCAGGAATACAGAAATACAAGTCGCTGAGGAATGAAATAAATAGGAAGTGCAGGGAAGCTAAGACGAAATGGCTGCAGGAAAATTGTGAAGACATCGAAAAAGATATGATTGTCGGAAGGACAGACTAAGCATACAGGAAAGTCGAAACAACCTTTGGTGACATTACAAGCAACAGTGGTAACATTAACAGTGCAACGGGAATTCCACTGTCAAATGCAGAGGAGAGAGCAGATAGGTGGAAAGAATACATTGAAAGCCTCTATGAGGGTGAAGATTTGTCTGATGTGATAGAAGAAGAAACAGGAGTCGATTTAGAAGAGATACGGGATCCAGTATTAGAATCGGAATTTAAAAGAGCTTTGGAGGACTTACGGTCAAATAAGGCAGAAGGGATAGATAACATTCCATCAGAATTTCTAAAATCATTGGGGAGAGTGGCAACAAAATGACTATTCATGTTGGTGTGTAGAATATATATGAGTCTGGCGATATACCATCTGACTTTCGGAAAAGCATCATCCACACAATCCCGAAGACGGCAAGAGCTGACAAGTGCGAGAATTATCGCACAATCAGCTTAACAGCTCATGCATCGAAGCTGCTTACAAGAATAATATACAGAAGAATGGAAAAGAAAATTGAGAATGCACTAGGTGACGATCAGTTTGGCTTTAGGAAAAGTAAAGGGATGAGAGAGGCAATTCTGACGTTACGGCTAATAATGGAAGCAAGGCTAAAGAAAAATCAAGACACTTTCATAGGATTTGTCGACCTGGAAAAAGTGTTCGACAATATAAAATGGTGCAAGCTGTTCGAGATTCTGAAAAAAGTAGGGGTAAGCTATAGGGAGAGACAGGTCATATACAATATGTACAACAACCAAGAGGGAATAATAAGAGTGGATGATCAAAAACGAAGTGCTCGTATTAAGAAGGGTGTAAGACAAGGCTGTAACCTCTCGCCCCTACTCTTCAATCTGTACATCGATGAAGCAATGATGGAAATAAAAGAAAGGTTCAGGAGTGGAATTAAAATACAAGGTGAAAGGATATCAATTATACGATTCGCTGATGACATTGCTATCCTGAGTGAAAGTGAAGAAGAATTAAATGATCTGCTGAACGGAATGAACAGTCTAATGAGTACACAGTATGTTTTGAGAGTAAATCGGAGAAAGTCGAAGGTAATGAGTAGTAGTAGAAATGAGAACAGCGAGAAACTTAACATCAGGATTGATGGTCACGAAGTCAATGAAGTTAAGGAATTCTGCTACCTAGGCAGTAAAATAACCAATGACGGACGGAGCAAGGAGGACATCAAAAGCAGACTCGCTATGGCAAAAAAGGCATTTCTGGCCAAGAGAAGTCTACTAATATCAAATACCAGCCTTAATTTGAGGAAGAAATTTCTGAGGATGTACGTCTGGAGTACAGCATTGTATGGTAGTGAAACATGGACTGTGGGAAAATCGGAACAGAAGAGAATCGAAGCATTTGAGATGTGGTGTTACAGACGAATGTTGAAAATTAGGTGGACTGATAAGGTAAGGAATGAGGAGGTTCTACGCAGAATCGGAGAGGAAAGGAATATGTGGAAAACACTGATAAGGAGAAGGGACAGGATGATAGGACATCTGCTAAGACATGAGGGAATGACTTCCATGGTACTAGAGGGAGCTGTAGAGGGCAAAAACTGTAGAGAAAGACAGAGATTGGAATACATCAAGCAAATAATTGAGGACATAGGTTGCAAGTGCTACTCTGAAATGAAGAGGTTAGAACAGGAAAGGAATTCGTGGCAGGCCGCATCAAACCAGACAGTAGAATGAAAAAAAAAAAAAAGGCTACTTATCAATCTGTTGTCACAGTACTCATTGCGCTAATTGAAATGGTGGCTTCTTGTACCACAACTGCTGGCATTGACAATTCACAGGCTGTCATTTTCCAACCTAACAAAAAGCTTGAGCTGTGTTACAAATCAGTGTCACCACAACCGCCATTCCTCAACAGTACAAACAATATTGTTGGTTTGTTGGTTGATCGATTTGGGGGAGGACGACGATCAGATTAGGGAAGGATCGGTAAGGAAACGGCCGTACCCTTTCAAAGGAACCATACTGGCATTTGCCTGAAGCGATTTAGGGAAATCATCGAAAACAAAATCAGAATGCCCAGACACGTGATTGAACCACCATCTTCCCAAATGCGAGTCCAGTGTGCCACCTCGCTCAGTAAAATATTGATGCCATTTTGGAGTATTTAGGTCAAACTTTATAACCTAATGTAAAGTCAAACAATCTGTGAAGATTACCAAACGATTTCAGTTTCAGCACTCATCACTTTTCTAACCTCTTGCTGACTATCTAATGCTATGCTCCAACTGCATACACAGAATACACATTAACCTGTGTACTTTGGAAGAAAAGTGCTCTTGCTGGGTGGCACTTTCCCTGTTCAAGACTTCAGCTAAAGCAGTGACTGTAAAACAGATCCTGTACAAACATCAGAGATGATGATGATGATGATGGGTGAACACTGAGTGTACCTTCTAAGTGCTATTGATAATATTGAAAAAGTTGTGTGTTGTCCCCTCCCCCCTTTTGCATTTTTCAATATGGTACAGATGTAAACACTAGGCTTCACTACTGATCAGACTGTAACCATAATCAGATTTTATGCTTCGCCAACTATTAACCAAATTGCCACCTTGCACCCTAGCATAGACCTCAGGCTGCACCACATATCAGTGTGTTACCACAACCAAGATTTCAGAGGGAACTGAAAATTCAATTCACACTTGCCTAATTTGATCCAAGTTTGTAGATGTTTTATTTAGGTTTCATTTATACTTGTAATGCATCTGAAATGTCCTATACTACTGTGCTGAATGTTCAAATGAAAAATAAATAAAACTGTTATAAATGCAAAGTATGATATTACAGGCGATTTTTTTTTTTTTCCAAATGACCTGTGCTACAGATCAGTCTGTCATCACAACAAAGTTTTTTTAGCATCCCATTCAATGGCTTCACGAACTCACAACCAAACTATTACCTTCCAACCTAACCTATACCTTGGACTAAACGACCAGATCAACTATCACAAACAGATTGTATTGTTTTCATATTTTTTGTCTATTCCAACTAGCAACAAAGTTGAATATATGAACAAAAAGGTGGCATGACAGCAGCCATTAGCATTATGTCACAAGTCAAAGCTGACAACTCTGATCAAACATTCCTCTTGACCACAGTATTTTATGTATGCTTGTCAAAGGCTGATATATATGAGTGCCAACTTAATGATAAGGGTTATGCATACAGCCAGACAAAGTGAAGTACCAAAATTGTTTGTCGAATTTCTCACTATCAAAAATCTACATTATGCTCTAATGGAAGATTAGCAAATCACACCACGAAACCATGGCAAGAAATTATAATGTGTGAAATTGCAAATTATAATAATTGAAGAAGTCTTGAAGACAATGTGAGTGATGGATAAAGGGCAGAAGATGATGAATAAAACAAGAATACGAACAAATACAAGGAGCGGCAGAATGTTTAATAGTTTCACTGAAAATACATGGATCGTTGAAAACTATAACAAATTATATAGCCTACGTAGTTCTCTGTAAAGTTGCACAGTCATCGATACAATGAGGGTGTCGCCTCGAGTCAATGTCAAATTTAACAGACTATTATCATCTGATACTAGAGGCAACCAGAACATGGACTACTGTGTGATAGCTGCCATACAACACCGAAAACCAAATAACGCACGTTCAGTTCTTTGCGATATGTAAGAACACGAAACGGTGTGCTAGCAGAGAGTATCTACGAAAACTTTGGAAGATAAGCGTTTAACATCCAACCGAGGATGGAATCAAAATAATGTACGTTTGCTAATACTTTATAACATTGCCTTCAAACTCGTTAGCTATAAAACAAAAACTTACCGACGAATGCCAATACACACGATCTTATGAAATAAATGAGCCATTCTTGTTATATTTATCACATGGCTACCATCTGAATGTACAAAATCTTCAGCAACGATTCTCACGTGCAATCGTGCAGACGCAAGTTGACAGTAAACATTGGGTCAAAGCTACGATAACGCACAAGTAAATCCTCTCTCCATAGGCAACGAAAACTTGCACAAGTATTGCCTCGCCATAGCAATGGTCAGTCATCTAACCTGTGGGAACACCTTACTGACTCACTGTCACGCAAGCTAGCCTGACAAAAAAATTAACTGCCATTCAGCTATAAAGGCCAGTCTATACACACCAAACTGTCTGCGCAAATATCTGTGCACATCGTATTTACGTAGACGGGTCGTAACGCACTGAGCGAAATTTTACGCAGCAGTCACACGTGCTCTAACATGGAAGTTGGAGTTGGAGGTTTGAACTAAGTTGCTCAAACTAGTCAACTCAAAACACGTCTGTTCAGACAAATCGTAGCGTGTGGACTGGAAATCGTCGTGAATCTTGCACACGTCTGATCAGTACAAGTGCTTCTCTTTGCGAGCATATTTAATTCTGGAACGACCAATATGCGTCAGCAGCGCTTTAGAGAGTTAATCGCTAAATATATTCAAGTACAATGCCTGGCAAAGAAAGCAAAGCATCCAGAAGCGGAGGTGATAACAAAATGAAACTTCAGTGTCGAGAGACGATTAATAACTTGGCAATATGAGTTCCTTGATCAGTATGACGTTTTACCCTCTCTGACCTGATTGCATGCATTAATTCGATTGAGAAGGTAGCCGTAAAAACTTGTATTCTCTCCCGAGGCAAAGCGGCCCACAACTGTTGTAACTGGTCAACGATATCCTGGATACTGACACTCATATGGAGCTGATGTCAGAGCTAGTCCCGCACATGTTTTATCAGAGACAGATCTGGGATCTTGCTAGCCATGCTAGTACCTCAGCATAATGCAGAATACATAGACACATGTGTTATGTATGAATGAGCATTGTCCTCTTGAAAAGTGTCAATATGATACTTGTACATGACAGGTTACACATGAGGTGCATCCTGCTCATCACCTACCATTGTGCCATCAGAATTTCCTCGTCACTCTTAACCATGACTTGAGCCATACTCGATGGCTCCCCATACCAAGACATCGGGGGCAACACTGCTGTGTCTCTCTAAAACAATGGAAAAATGGGACCTCTCCCCAGATCATCACAATATTCCCCAATGATGGTTATCTGGGGTAGTGCAGAACGCAATGCTGAATATAGTGCAATGCCATTCATCAACAGTCCATGCTTCCTGGTCATGGCACCACTCTAAATGCTGCTGGCTGTGTTGTGGCGCTAATAGCATCGTATGTATGGAACAGTAATTCCCTAGTAGGGCCACTGCTAGTCTCCAACCAGTCGTGGAGAAAAACACAAAATGTTGCAGGGAGCCCACACTTATATGCAGGTGGCAGGGGCAGGTGTGAAGGGGTTAAGTGAGCTTGGTGCACAATATGTCAGTCCTCCCTAGTGACAGTCAGCCGTAATCAAATGGAACCCTAATGGTGTGTATACCTGCCATCACATTTCCATATAGTCCAACATCGAGTCACTGTCTCATGAGAGTGAACCATAAATCTCGATATTGCTTAATTCAACCAGCGGGGCAAATGGAGCCCCAATATGAGGCCCCTTTCAGATTCTGTCAGGTGCTGACAACTCTGTCCTACGAGAGTACACAGCATCTCTGTGTCCTTCACAGTGACCACTCAACACCTGACACTGCGCACGCCCCTAATATTGCACCGCAAATGCGGAAATGAAAAGTGCTATTGACGTGTGGTTTTCACAAATGATATGGCAGCCAAGGGCTCACATTGTTAGCCAATATCATATTGTAATAATACTTCGGAAGTGTAATTTTTTGTGCAAACATACATGTACCCTAGGTACAATGTTGTTATGTTTGCTTATACTGTGAGTGTTTACTCTTTGAGTGAATTGCGATGTGCTAGTCAGTCAGTGTGGACTGCCCAAGGAGTAAGTCATGAATGGGCGACGGTATTTACCAATGCAGAAAAAGCTGATATGCTCATGGGGTATGGAGAGTGTAGGAAGAATGCAGTTAGTTCCTGTACAGTGTATTTGGTAAGATATCCAAATCGACATTAATCATCTGAGCAATTCTATATGGAATTCTTCAAACACATAAGTGAAAGTGTTAGCGCAACACCTAGACAATATAACAGAAGGAAACAAGTTACGACAAAAGACAGAGAAATTACATTCTTGATCCTCACATTACCTCCTGTGCAATCACACAAGAAAGTGGCATGAGTCAGGCAAGTGTCCTATGCATTCTCCATCGATATAGGTCTGGCCCAATTACAACTCTCTCCATCAAGAGCTGCATAGAAACGATTATGAGAATAATGTTAAATTCTGTTTATGGGCACTAAGACAGAATACTTCAGATGTATCATGTATCTTGTTTAGTGATGAAACCACATTTACCATAAATGATCAGGTAAACCACTGAAACATGCACAATTGATCTCCATTGGCGTCGTCACGTGGAAAATCAGCGTCCATGGAGTGTAAACGTGTGGTATGGTATAATGAACCATAAGTTCATTGGCCTGATTTTCATAGAAGGAACAGTGAAAGCAAAAAATTATTGCAGACTCCTAACAGCCTATCTTCCGAGGATACCAGAAGACATCGCTCGGCAGAATAGGAGAAAACTGTAGAACCAAAATCATGGCTGTCCAGCCCATAGTGCAAGAAGTACTGCAGTATGTCACCACGAATTGTTTCCAAATCATTGGACTGGACGCAAGAACCTATACCTTGGCCGAGTCATTGTCTGGACTTGACACCTGTAGACTTTTTTCTGTGGGGAGGGCTGAAAGACGTTGTCTACAAGAACATACAAGCTATACCTGATGATATACAAATATGCATTACTACAGCCTGTTCAAACATCTCCATTGAAATGCTAGACCATTTGTAGCAGTCACTCCATACGAGACTGGAAGCATGTATTGACGCTGCCAGTTGTCATTTTGAACCAGCCTGTGATGGTCAATTGTCTCGTTACTGATCAGAATCCTCGCAACTAGTCTATGCACATATGTTGTTCTTTAGTATGTAGTACCACAGGTACTGTACAACTGTGAGCGTGGGAACTTTTCAAAATGTGGTTTATTGTAAAAGAGTCGCACTAGACTCCTGCAACAAACACCACTGACATTCTCATACATTCTCATTTACCTTACTTTTGGTGTGTTAATGTCAATAGACATTACCGCGCGAGGTGGCACGGTGGTTAGCACACTGGACTCGCATTCGGGAGGGCGATGGTTCAATCCCACGTCGGGCCATCCTGATTTAGGTTTCCGTGATTTCCCTAAGTCGCTCCAAGCAAATGCTGGGATGATTCATTTCAAAGGGCATGGCCAACTTCCTTCACCATCCTTCCCTAATCCGATGAGACCGATGACCTCTCTGTCTGGTCTCCTCCCCCAAAACAACCCAACCACACTCAACAGGCATTGCTATATTTAGAAAAGTGTATGTCTGCATACAAAATACACTTTCTAAGTGTTATTACAATTTGTTTATTGACTGACAGTACGAACCTGTGACTACCAATCATTCTGTGAAAACTGCATATCAATAGCACTTGCCATTTCCGCAGTATTTGTGTTGCAACTTTTAGGTTGGTTGACTTGGAGGAAGGGACCAAACAGCGAGGTCATCGGTCACATCAGATTAGGAAAGGATGGGGAAGGACGTCGGCCATGTCTTTTCAAAGGAACCACTCCAGGATTTGCCTGAAGCGATTTAGGGAAATCGCAGAAAACCTAGATCAGGATGGCCGGACGGGTGTTTGAACCGTCGTCCTCACGAATGCGAGTCCAGTGTGCTAATCACTGCGTCACCTTGCTCCGTTAAATTTTAGGTAATTAACCCTGTATACCCTTCCAGTCCTGGTAACAACACTTAACACACAGAAAACTAACGCTTTCTGTTGGTCATTCTAACTGTCACAGAGAACTGCGACTTTAATCACTTAATTACCCGCTGATAGTGGTGTGTAGGTGTACTAAGTTACACTAATGTCTTCTGGGTGCTTCACTTTTTTTGTGAGACAGTGTGTGTAGGTGTCACATACGTTCGTGGAAAGTTAAGGGCGAAGTGTAAAGAGATCGCCTTAAGAAGGCAGTTGCTTATAAAGAAAAGCTAAGAACACTTGACACTGCGGCAAACAGATAAACGGAAATAAAAACAGATTCTTTATGGAACATTTATTGCAAGAAGTTAAAGAAAGGAACGCAAACTATTCGACCTAGCGCTGTATAACCAAATATGTAAGCCAAGTTCGTGGTATGTCGACCTTCAGTGATTTCTGATCTGTCTAGATATAGGGAGAGTCAGTAGAAATGCGATTGGGGACGAGACTGGACAGGCAGTTTCACAGAAAATGAATTATTATGACCGCCAATAGATACTTGTATGCCCTGTGACCAATCGCAAATAATTTCACCAGTCGTTACTGTATCTCACGACGTAAATTAGTGTGTGTAAGTTACCGTCGCTTATCTTCACTGTTAAGGTCATTCTTGCCGTTTCTATAGCTTAGTGGGTTTCTTTCTTTGTTTCTTTTTCTGCAAAAACTGTTATAGATCACAGATCACAGAAAAATTTTGTGCGTTACAAGCTAGGTGCTGAGCTGAAAACCTTTTGTGAGTATGTGGCGGATTGTCGTTGAAATTTCTTACCTAGTTCGACAGATAGTAGGCCTACCATAAACTGATACTGTGTCGTGTGTGCGCACGAGATTTGTGGCGATTTTTTGCATGCACAATGCACATTTTGCACAGATACTTGCGCAAACAGGTAGTTTGTGTTTACATCTGTGGTCAGAGCGAGGAGCGCGATCGGTGTTTTGTATTGTATCGTTAGAGTCGGTCACGGGCCATGTGTTGCTGAGAGGAAGTTTGTTTTTGTGTATGCTTGCGTTGTTGTTGTGGACAGGAACAATAGTTCATCTGATTTACCCCATCCTTTTCCCTCAGAATGGATCCAGACCAGTCTGACGATGGCTTTGATTTTGAGGAAGAAGCCGAGCCGTGTACAAGACTTACAGACGGCATAAATCTCCAGTAAGACTGCTTTTGTCATAGTAATCTGTATAACGTATTGTTAATGATTTCTAACTGTATGGGTTCTAAAACCAAATAAACCTGAATGGTATCGTAAAAAATAAATTAAGCGAGTTTGTTTTATAGTGCTTGTACATATGACTTCACTCTTCCAAAGTGATGCATCTTGAACATCAGCGCTGGGATAGATTCTTTTGGTCGAGTGAAGATCATGTGAACATTGGTTATCACGTCAAGGTTTGTTAGAGCGCTCCTAAAACCATTGTAAAAACCACGCAACATTAATATGTGGCAAATTTGGATTGCTGAATATCAGTTACAATAAACTTACACGGGCATGTTGATGTGGGTGCGGATTACATGGGCATGTTGATGTGGGTGTGGATAGAATTTTGTGTAGCCAACTCCTCATGGATAGTTCATACTATTAGCATATTACAACACCAACATCCAGAACAAAGCAAGGTACAGATAGTAGAAATTTTGAGGCGTAGTTACCTGAAACAAATTGTATGTGAATCTGGGGACATTATACAGTAGAGACTTACTGAATGAGGCAGTGCTGCCCTGAAGTCACTGGCCTCATATTCGGGAGGATGGAGTTGTTCTGTCCATCCATTCTGGTTTGGGTTTTACATAGTGTCCCTGGATTGCTAAGACAAGTGCCGCCAGGATGGTTCCTTAATCAATACCACTGCCAGCCACCTGTCCTGTCCTCATAAAGCATGTTATGTACAGTTTGCTGTGTCTTTTATATTTTGATGTAGTGATTTGCATTTAATTTTCTGAACAAATGCCATATTGTTGTGAGATGACAATTGGATGAAGAAATAAATTAAACATATGAGAGTCCTTTTTTCTAATGATTTCATGCTTTTATAAAAAATTGATAGCTGCATAATATGTTACTGTATATTTTATTTTGTTCTTATAGTGTTATGTAGTAGAAATGTTCAGTTCAATCGGTATTGTTTCAGAGAACTGATAAGTAACTCCTCTGCAACATTTGAGGTAAACACGAGTAGTGAAGCTGCACTTGAAGAGAGTTATGGAAGTTACTTCAGTGAAAAAGATGTACTGGACTATGTCAATTTAGACTGTGTTGATGTTGGTTCAGATGATGAAACAATAGGGCAAGGAGCTCCAGAGAATACGCCATTTGAAAGAATTGCTACAAAAATGAAGAACATTACAGAAGATGGAAAAGTTAAGAAAAGAGTAAGTATTTATAGTCTTCTGTCAATTATACTTGATCTGTGTAGATTACAATTCAACCCTCTGTAGGGGAGATTTACTGGGTGGGATGAGAAGCAAAGACTTTCCTCCCTTGAACATTGGTCTGGGCGACTTTTCTAAACCCTCTACCATTCCCTAAACCTCACCAATCCTTTAATTTCATTCCTCTTCCTTAACCTTCGATCCTTCTAATCAGAAAATGAACTTGATCACACCTTCTGTTCTGTTCACCATTGTCACATGACTCGCTATCTCAGGTGCCAGTTGCCCCAGTTAGTTGTGGACAGCACTTGGAGCTGATAACTTAACAAATATGATTTGATTGTGTATTTTGTCTGTGTGCTGCATGTTTTACATGACAATGTTCTAAAGCAGCTGTGAATCCTGTCAGAAAAGTGATAATGCTCTTACCATGCAGCTAAGTATATCCAATACTGCATGTTAAATGGCAGGGTGGAATTATTTCCAAAAAGCATAGTCTGTATCAGTTCAGGCAGGCTAAGAAAAAATGTTACCTTCATAGTCTCAGATGTTACTGAATTTATCGTACGTTAATCTGAAGGTCTAAGTAAGGAACATGTATCTTTTTGTTTTCTCCAAAAAAAATTCTGCTCTGAGATACAGCCCACCAAAGATGACAATGCACATACCATTTTGAAGATGTGAATTTTGGAATTTTTTTTTTTTTTTAAAAGATAATTGCTTTATGATAACAAAGATATCTTCCATTTCGACTTGTCAGTCAAAGTTCTTTTACTATAGCATTCTGAACTGTTTTTATAATTTATTTTATTTTTTTCAAAAATTCCAATCCATAATTATTGTTTTTTGTTCCCTGTTGATTAGTACCATATAGTCCTACATTCCCTGAAAAGGAGAGCTTCCACTTTTAAGTTGAACAGATTTTATAAACAATTGAAATTTTTGCCATACATAAAACCAGTTTTATTACCACATTATCACATAACAGGCTCATAAAAGTCATAACCTAGCATTACTTAATGTAATTTTAGTTCTGGAAGATGAGTAAGAGACTCATTTTTCAAGCATTTTAAATGATTCCAAAATGCACGTGAAAGGTCCAAAGACTTTAAGGTTTCAATTTATACAACATCTGTGCACTCTGTTTTGTACTGAACTAAAAATGTGTTCCGCTGCTTCAGTATCGTCCTTTGATATAGAGTGATACCTTCCTGTTGAATCAATAGGATCTGGAGCACTTAAATCTTCAAAACATTGTGAACAGGAAGTGAGCACTGATGGCGTTGTTGCCGTCCTTCAGCTGGAAACCTATATCCAGCAGCTGGTCCATGTGTCTTCTGAATCCCTTTCACAGGAATAGTTTGTTTGGACCGTCAGGCATCATCCAACTGGGAACTAGTTACAGGTGGGACCCCACAAGGTTCCATCTTAGGGCATTTACTTTTTCTTGTGTATATCAATGACCTTTCATCATTAATGTTACCAGTTGCCAAGTTTGTTTTGTTTGCCGATGATACAAACATTGCAATAAGTAGCAAATCAAGTGTAGTCTTAGATTGATCAGCTAATAAAATATTTGTGGACATTAATCACTGGTTTCTAGCCACTCCATTATCACTAAACTTTGAAAAAACACACTACATGCAGTTCAGAACTTGTAAGGGGTGTCCCACGAGTATATGCGTAACGTATGATGACAAGCAGAAAGAAGAAGTGGACAGTGTTTAATTCTTGGGATTACAGCTTGATAATAAATTCAACTAGGAGGAGCACACCACAGAACTGCTGAAGCGTCCAAACAAATCTCTATTTGCAATGCGAATTCTGTTGGACATAGCGGACATAAAAATGAAAAATCTGGCATACTATATTTACTTTCACTCCATGTCATATGGGATTATTTTTTGGGGTAAAGTTTTCTGGGCACAAAAATGTACAATAAGAGCTATATGTGGTGTGAACTAAGAACATCCTGCAGAGGCCTATTTAGGGAACTAGGTATACTAACTGCTGCTTCCCAATATATTTTTTCCTTAATGAAATTTGTCATTAAAAATATATCACTTTTTCAAACCAACAGCTCAGTTCGTGGAATCAGTACTAGAAATAACAATAATCTCCACAATGATTTAAAGTCACTTACTCTTGTACAAAAAGGTGTGCATTATTCAGGAACACACATTTTCAATATCTTGCCAGCAGCCATAAAAAGCTTAACAACCATTGAAATTCAGTTTAAGAGAAGCCTACAGGATTTATTGGTGGCCAACTCCTCCTACTCCATTGATGAATTTCTCAGTAGAAACGTGCAGTAATGTGTTCATTGTAAATAAATATTGTAGTAGACCTCTATATGTTTATTACTTTATAAAAAAAAATATGTTTTAAATTCAGTGCATTAATGCCATCTCAGTAAATGAGTGTTGTAAAATGATCCTTCCATATTGTGTTCATTAAAAAAAAAGACAGTTATTCCACTTGGGACCTGTGGAAGGTACATTAACTTATTTGCTTTAGTTGTAAATATTTGTCATGTATTATTGTTTTTCTGGCGTGTTCTACATCCTAGAGGACCTCCTCAGTACGGATCAGTTGGAATGAAAGTAAATCTCACCTGATCCTGTTGTGACAGTGCCACGACATTTAACAGTGCTACCACGACAGTACGCGCAAACGGCGATAGAGGCGCTCCGCAACTCGGCTGAGCGCGGGAGCGCCACCTAGCTACGAACGGCGCCGGCCGCATGTCATGGCATGGCAGTCGAATGAGAGATACTGAGTTGTTATCATGTAACCAGCTATTGTTCATAAGTGAGTGTGTTTGAATATCCACGCAATTGTTGGTGATTAAAGGTTATAACACTTTTTGGTGACGAGGTCGGATATTTTCACTGCGTTGTGGATTTGTGTGTTCGTGACGGGGCAGACATGGAACAGCTTATGCAAGCGCTCATTGAACAACAAACACAGCTGACGGCTGCTATTCAGGCACAACAAACACAGCTGACGGCTGCTATTCAGGCGTTGTCGACGTCGCTTACTCATCGTCTGTCTTCCTCTTCTCCGCCTCCATTCCCTCCTTGCGACGAGGCCGCTGAAGACTGGGAGGATTATGAGAAGCGTTTGCGGCAACACTTCTTGGCTTTCGGCATTGTCGACGCTCCTATGTGTAAGTCGTTATTTCTATCTTGGCTTTCCCCACGGATCTATCAGCTGCTATCTGAGTTAGCCCCTCTGCGGGAACCTGCCTCCCTGTCCTTCCAAGAAATGTGTGACTTATTGTCTAACTATTACCGCAAAAACACCCACATCGTTGCCGCCCGTGTGGCATTCTACCGGTGTCGTAAACAGCCCCATCTTACCGGGCTTGGGCGGCGGAACTACACGGTCTGAGTAGGAAGTGTCAGTTTGTCACGGACACTCATCATGAGTCTTATGCTGATTCAATGTTTAGGGATGCTATTCTACGGCTTGCTCCTGATAAAGAAGTTCGGCAACGTGCCCTACAACTGCCAAACCCGTCGTTGTCGGAAGTTCCAAGCATCGCGCAATTCTTTGAAGTGTCTCACGCTGCTGGCATGCAAATAGACGCGTGGTGTGATGTAGGCGCTGTACAGTCAACTTTCGACACTCACAATTTGCCTGTTTCACAGGAGAACGAAGATGTGGCGGCGGTTCACTTGGGTAAACAACGTCGCATTGGGCCGCAACGCTCGCAGCGAAAACAGCAACCACAGAAGCAGATTCATTCCGCACTTCCTTCTTGTCCACGTTGTTTCGTATAGCATGACAGGGCCGCGTGTCCAAAACTGTGGGCCACGTGTAATTCATGTAGGAAAAAAGGCCACATTACTTCTGTGTGTCAGTCCCCTAAAGTTCCTGTTGACGAGGACGAGGCATCAGACATGGATGTTAACTGTGTGCTTTCTCAAACAAATAAGTTGTTTGTTACTGTTCGTGTTCTGGATAAAGACATTCGCATGCAAGTGGACACTGGCTCTGCAGTAACTCTCATTAATTCTCGCACGTATTTGGAGTTGGGCTCCCCTCCCTTGTCTCCAGTTACGCGAAATCTGAGAACTTACAATAAGCAGAAAATTCCTATCATTGGCCAGTTTGATGCTTCCGCTGCCTACAAGCCTGTTGTTAGGCCCCTCACGTTTTATGTGGTGGATCATGCGGGCACTGAAAACCTGTTCGGTTATGATTGTTGGGGTTCTCCATTGATGATGATGTGCACCTCATATCTGAGGATATTCCGTATCAACAGCTGGATGGATTGTGTTCTGAATTTTTGTCCGTGTTCTGTGCTGGTCAGGGTTGTGCCAAGGATTTTGAAGCCCACATTACTCTTAAACCTACAGCTCGCCCTAAGTTTTTACGGGCACGCCCTATTCCGGTGGCGTTGCGTGCACCTGTCAAGGCTGAGATAGACAGGTTAACAGCTTCAGGGATTCTCCTTCCTGTTACTCCCAGCGAATGGGCATCGCCAATCATGGTGGTTTCTAAACCAAACAGGAGTCTGCGATTGTGTGGTGATTTTAAAGCCACCGTCAACGCTCAGAGCCTCATTTACACTTATCCTCTTCCCCGTCCTGAGGAGTTACTTACCAAGCTCGCTGGGGGCCAGTTCTTTTCCAAACTTGACTTATCAGAGGTGTACCATCAGTTGCCGTTGGATGCTTCTTCCAAGGAATTTCTCGTCATCAACACTCCTTGTGGGTTGTATCAGGACCAGCGGTTACCATTTGGCGTCGCTAGCGCGCCGGCCATTTTTCAGCGGTTTTTGGAACAGCTCACGGCTTCCGTTACTGGCTGCATAAACTATCTGGATGACATTGTTGTCATAGGGGCCTCCACTCAGGAGCACCTTAGCAATTTGCGTTCACTGTTTCGGGTTTTGCATTCGGCTGGGTTGAAGTGCAATCTCTACAAGTCACAGTTCTTGCAACCCTCCATTGTGTATCTTGGTTTCCACTTGTCCCGTGAGGGTATACATCCTCTACGTCAGCACATTGCAGCCATTAACGCTGTGCCCCGGTCGTCTACGGTCAAAGAACTTCAGGTGTTTCTAGGCAAGATTGCTTATTATCACAAATTCATTCCATCCGCGGCGGCGGTAGCTCATCCTCTGCATCAGCTGTTACACAAAAACGTCCCTTTCTGTTGGTCCGACGAGTGTGAGCAGGCTTTTGTCCGCCTGAAGGCTCATTTGCAGTTGGCGCCTTGTCTTGCCACATTCCGTCCGGGTCAGCACTTGGTTCTGGCGACTGACGCGTCACAGTATGGCCTAGGGGCTGTTCTCGCCCATAGGTATGAGGATGGGTCGGAACGACCCATCGCCTATGCTTCCAAGACTCTCAACGATGCGCAACGGCGTTACTCTCAAATCGAAAAGGAGGTGCTCGCTATCATTTATGCTCTAAAAAAGTTCAGCGTTTTTTTGTATGGTTCTAAGTTTCACCTCATCATCGACCACAAGCTGCTGGTCTCTCTGTTCAGCCCATCGGTGTTGCTTCCGGATAAGGCAGCTCACTGCCTGCAACGTTGGGCCTTATACTTGTCTCGTTTTCACTATGAGATTCACTATCGCCCCACGGCCCAGCACGCCAACGCTGACGCATTGTCACGATTGCCCATGGGCCCCGACTCGGTTTTCGATCATGATGAAATACCCTGTTTCCACATTGATGAGGAAGAACGTCGTGTGGTCGAGGGTTTTCCACTTACAGGTTCGCAGGTCGCGTCAGCTACTGCGCGGGACCCGGTCCTGCGTCAGCTGATCGGTTTTGTTCAACGGGGTTGGCCGGACCGGACCAAGGGCCGGACATCGGATCCCCTTCGCAACTACCATGCCTTGCACCTTCGTCTGTCTGTTCGGGATGGTGTTGTTCTTCTGGCCACGGATGGCGCATCTGCATGGGTCGTGGTGCCAGCCTCTCTTGCCAAAGTTGTTCTCAAACTGTTGCATGAAGGCCATTGGGGGATTTCTCGGACTAAGTCCCTGACCTGCAGGCACGTTTATTGGCCCGGTATTGATTCGGACATCGCCCACATGGTTGCTGCGTGTGGTCAGTGTGCTCAACAACTGGCTGGACCTCGTACAATGCCCTCTCCGTGGCCTGATTCGGCGCAGCCATGGGAACGGGTGCACGCTGACTTTGCCGGCCCCTTCCTCGGTACTTATTGGCTACTGTTGATTGACGCCTTCTCGAAGTTTCCGTTTGTTGTTCGATGTCCGTTGCCCACCACTGCGGCGACGACGCTGGCTTTGTCCAAAATCTTTGCGCTAGAAGGTCTTCCATCCACGATCGTCACGGACAATGACCCTCAGTTCTCTTCGCAGGCCTTCCGTGATTTTTGTACTGGACAAGGGATTCATCATGTTACAGCACCGCCCTTCCATCTGCAATCGAATGGGGAGGTCGAGCGCCTTGTCCACACTTTCAAAAGTTTACTTAGTGATTTTTCCACGGATGACGCTCTGCTGAAATTTCTTGATTTCTTATCGCTTCATGCCTCTGGGTGATCGCAGCCCTGCTGAACTCTTGCATGGCCGCCAACCGCGCACTCTACTGCACCTGCTTCACCCTGTCAGGCCTTGTGCTGTGTCCCCTAGTGCGGGAAAATACTTGGTGGGCGCCGACGTGTGGGCATGAGGTTATGGATCTCGCCCTAAATGGATTCCAGGGGTGGTCAAGGCTCTTCGCGGCCGCCGGCTTTGTGAAATACATACGGACAACGGCATGGTCGTTCGCCATTACGACCAGATGCGCCCACGAGTGGTGGCCACGCCGGTGCCACCGCTCCTTCCTTCGCCTCCACCAACCCGAGAAGCCAGTCCTGTCACTGCTGCCGCTCTACCTTACGTGTTGATGCATCCGACATCGCTACCGCTTCCGAGTACGCCGGAACCGGCCACAGTCGCGACGCCGCCTTCTCCGGGACCCATCTCGCTATAGCACACCCCCAGGTCCACGACACCTATGCATGCTGCTCCGGAGTTTTCACCCATCATCTCGTCCAGGAGGCACGTTCTACGCACGAGCTTCCGTCCTGGACATTTTCGACCATACTCTCTTGTCTCTCCGCGGGATCTTCTCGGGGCCTCACAAGAGGCCATGGATATCTCCGCACTGTCCATGTCTCCAAGGAAGTGAGTGTTGTTTTATTTTTCAAGGGGGGAAAAGTATTGTGACAGTGCCACAACATTTAACAGTGCCGCCACGACAGTACGCGCAAACGGCGATAGAGGCGCTTCGCAACTCAGCTGAGCGCGGGAGCGCCACCTAGCTACGAACGGCGCTGGCCGCATGTCACGGCACGGCAGTCGAATGAGAGATACTGGGTTGTTATCATGTAACCAGCTATTGTTCATAAGTGAGTGTGTTTGAATATCCACGCAATTATTGGTGATTAAAGGTTATAACAGATCCAATAAAAAAACTGAAACCTGGTCATTACTCCAATGATACCCGTACACTTCATGTGGGAGAATTACAGACCAGTTATCAGCAAAATCACAGTGAAGCACTAAACATAGTTCTTCAGCCTGTACACACCCTTTCACTTCTGCAATGTGTTTTTGTTGTAATTTCTTCAGATGCTGGTGTGTTTCTGCTTTCACTTACCATTTACCAACTTCATCAGTGAAACTGTCAAAGACAACAGTTTTCTTAATTAGTTTATTTTCCACCCATGTCGCATATGTAATTTCTGCAAAGTTATCTGCTGCATCTTCCAGGCAAGTATCTGTAAAGACAGCCCTCCCTTTCCAGGGCAGTCACCACATTCTTGAAACAAACAAGTCTCTTGCTTTACGTCACATGACTTCACATGCCCAACCGAGATGTCGTATGTCACGTGCTCCAGTAAGTTCTTCAAAGTTACCACACAAAGTTCAAAATTCACACAGTGCACACATAAACAGACCTATCTAGGTGGGTGTGGAACTACCCACTAGGGTTGTAGTGCATAAAATTTTGATTTTTCCAATACGTAAAGTTTTATATTTGCCCTTATAAATTGCAAAAGTTTCTTTAATACTGCAAGTCACATACCTCTTCACTTTCACAATTTTTTGACCTTCAGCTGTTACAGTTATAGTGTCTTTTTTGTTATCATTCTGGCGAGAACAGTCCCATTTATCTTCCAGATAAAATGACTGCACTATTTCAACTTGAGTTGCTTTTACAGGATGACCATAATAGGATCTGGTCTTTCAGAGACTCCTTTTGCAGATCTCACATTCCTTGATTTGTCTACCATGTAGTTTGATACTGCTGGAATGTGGTTCAAGATTGTTTTCTTTGACTATGTCTCTGCAATAATAGTTTAAACTTGTACCTTTTTACTGTAGGATGTACACTATTCAACAACTGAATTGATATTTGTGAAAAATTCCTGGCAAGAGGTCCAAGAGTGGTTTGGTTCATTTTATTCTGAAGACGGAATTTCTACTTTGAAGAGTGTGGTCAGTTTTGCTGTAGTGTATTCACCCATAGCTTTAGTAATTTCTCTGCACTTTCTTGATGCATAGAGCATATGACAACTTCACGGACCATGGTTTGGTAACAGGACTAACACCTACCTCTGTAGTTGATTGATTCACAGTATTTAATTCTTCCTCTATTGATACAAAATCTGCATCATCTGCACTATGGGTGGCTTCACCTTGTTCAGATACTATCATTATTGTTATTCGTCACTGGTTCAAATGGTTCAAATGGCTCTGAGCACTATGCGACTCAACTGCTGAGGTCATCAGTCGTTCGTCACTGGAAACATCTTCATATAGCTCTTTTATTGATATGCAAATAGTCAGCACACTTCACTCTCCTGTGGCCCCAGTGAGAAGAAATTTCAAACATCCTTTACACAAAACACACTGCAGCTGTGTCAACTGGAAAATTCCTCACGAAAACACAGAACTCACTGGGTGGTCACATATCTCTTAGAAGCCTCTTCAGTAAGCAAATTAGCACTGAACACTACAATACAGAAACCCACAATGAAGAACCAGAACAGAGAAACTTGACAGGAAACTACAACAAATTGTAAGAAGTAACTGCAACAAAGAAAGTGAAAGGAAATAACTGCAACAAAGTAAGTGATAATAAATAACTGCAATGCAACAAAGCCAGTAGAAATAAACATTGTGACAAAGAAATTAGTAAGAAACAACTTCAGTGAAGACATACATTGCCCTTGAAAGTTAAAAAAAAAAAAAAAAAGATTTTTTAAAATGAAACCTGTCCAACTGAAAAGTGGAAGCTCTTCTGTGCAGAGAACATGGTACTAATCAACAGAAAAAAATCTAACTTTTCTGGATTGGCATTTTTGAAAAATAGATTTTTTTTGTAAATTATATGCAAAATTCAAAAGGCAACAGTAAAAGAACTTTGACAGATATGTTCAAACGGAAGATACCATTGTAATCATAAAGCAATTATCTTTCAAATTAAGAAAAACTCATACAAAATATCTAAAACTGTTACAAATATACAGCATTTTCCGAAATTCGCAGCTTCAAAATGGTGTTCGCAGTGACATCTTTGGAAGCCTGTATCTCATGGCAGGAATTTTTTTTGTAGGAAAAAAAATAAACATGTTTCTTACTTTTTCCTGAATTTTAACATATGCTAAATTCAATAACATCCGAGACTATGAATGTAACCCCCCCGTGCCTGAAGTGATACGGATTATGCCAAAAGCAAACATAGTTAGCTGAAGATCTTAAAACAGTCCAAGAGTATGGCAAAAGCAATTCGTAACATTATTAAACAAAGAAAAGTAGTAAACTAAAAAAGATAACCTAGGAAATAAGTGTAACAAATATAGTGACACTTCAGACCATTACCCACCATATCAAGTGATTACTTTCCCCACTGTTGCAGCAAATATTGAACCCGCCAACAAAATACCAAACACAAATCTATTAGATTTAACTGCGCAAACACTGCAAGGGAAAACAACAAGAAGTAGTAGCGTGTGTTTTCTGCTAAATATGTGCTCTGCAATTTACCCTACAGTATGGTGGGGAGTACTTTTGGTACTATCATTCTTGCTGCCCCCTCCTGCACCCACACTCCCTTTTTACCTCTGTAATTCATAAACTTTCCATTCGGGATCAAAGAGATGAAACAGTTTTTGAGATAAAGCAATGTTTTGTTATAAAAACTGAGTACTTTCTAATAGCTTTTTGCAAACCTTTCTAAGGTAAATAAAAAATAAAAAGTATATTTGATTCATTGTTGTTTTCTATTAGATGTTACATATTCTCGTCACTTGGTGGACACTGATGAAATATTTTGTGAAATTATCCACATCATTACATTTGTCAAATTCTTAACTTAATGACTGATGCTTATAGCTTTAAGTAATATTAGAAAGTACTGCAGCTGTGTTGGTAATGTCTTTATCAATATAGATTAATATGAATGTGTGTTAGAGCTATTCAGTGACTGCAGTACAAGAGAACTGTTTTTCAGCAAGTTTACTGTCAGTCTGTGAAGGAGAATACATAAAGGCCATTGTTGGTCTGCTGTAATACTTAACTTGTAATAAATAATTGAGAGCTAACAGAAACAAGAATCACGTGGTTAGTGCTTTATCACAGCTGTTTACTGTTTGTGCATTATTGTTTCAAACACGATAAAACATAGACATTTGGACTAGTAATGTAAGCCAAAAGTGGCTTTCACGCAACGGCTAACATGATGAACTAGCAACAATTAAAGGAGGCCAAAATAAGAAAAAGACATGAAGTATATTCCTGTGATTCCTAAATGTTCCCTCATTTTCCAATTCATTAGCAGTGTTGAGTCCTTGATATAATGTGTGATACGTAGGAAGTATAACACTATTATTAAATAAATCTATAAGTTCTTTTTCTTTTTGTTACTTATGCAGAGAGGACCATCATATCATAGAATATTGTCTTCAGGTACCGAATTCGATGAATTCCGTAGGCCAGGTCTTCTCCTGATGTGACAAATTTGAAATTCACGATCATCATCGGAATACTTTGAAAATATTATATCAGTTTGATGTTTCCGCTATTGCATTCTAGCAGTTGTAAGCCATTTTACAGTTTCTCCATTTTCAGCGATTTTCTATTCCAATTTAGTTTCTTATGAAGCTGATTGAATTCTAGAATTTGAGTACGATTAACTGATCTGACCTTGTAACACTAACCAAAACGGCCTTCCTGTGCTGGTACTGCGAATGGCTGAAAGCAAGGGGAAACTACAACCATAATTTTTCCCGAGGGCCTGCAGCTTTACTGTATGGTTAAATGATGATGGCGTCCTCTTGGGTAAAATATTCCAGAGGTAAAATAGTCCCCCATTCAGATCTCTGGGCAGGGACTACTCAAGAGGATGTCGTTATCAGGAGAACGAAAACTGGCGTTCTACGGATCGGAGCGTGGAATGTCAGATCCCTTAATCGGGCAGTTTGGTTAGAAAATTTAAAAAGGGAAATGGATAGGTTAAAGTTAGATATAGTGGGAATTAGTGAAGTTTGGTTGCAGGAGGAACAAGACTTTTGGTCAGGTGACTACAGGATTATAAACACAAAATCAAATAGGGGTAATGCAGGAGTAGGTTTAATAATCAATAGGAAAATAGAAATGTGGGTAAGCTACTACAAACAGCATAATGAACGCATTATTGTGGCCAAGATAGATACGAAGCCCATGCCTACCACAGTAGTACAAGTTTATATGCCAACTAGCTCTGCAGATGACAAAGAAATTGAAGAAATGTATGATGAAATAAAAGAAATTATTCAGATAGTGAAGGGAGACGAAAATGTAATAGTCACGGGTGACTGGAATTCGCCAGTAGGAAAAGGGAGAGAAGGAAACGTAGCAGGTGAATATGGATTGGGGGTAAGAAACGAAAGAGGAAGCCACCTGGTAGAATTTTGCGCAGAGCACAACTTAATCATAGCTAACACTTGGTTCAAGAATCATAAAAGAAGGTTGTATACATGGAAGAAGCCTGGAAATACTGACAGGTTTCAGATAGATTATACAATGGTAAGACAGAGATTTAGGAACCAGGTTTTAAATTGTAAGACATTTCCAGGGGCAGATGTGGACTCTGACCACAATCTATTGGTTATGAACTGTAGATTAAAACTGAAGAAGCTGCAAAAAGGTGAGAATTTAAGGTGATGGGACCTCGATAAACTGAAAGAACCAGAGGTTGTAGAGAGTTTCAGGGAGAGCATAAGGGAACAATTGACAAGAATGGGGGAATGAAATACAGTAGAAGAAGAATAGGTGGCTTTGAGGGATGAAGTAGTGAAGGCAGCAGAGGATCAAGTAGGTAAAAAGACAAGGGGTAGTAGAAATCCTTGGGCAACAGAAGGAATATTGAATTTAATTGATGAAAGGAGAAAATATAAAAATGCAGTAAACGAAGCAGGCAAAAAGGAATACAAACGTCTCAGAAATGAGATCGACAGGAAGTGCAAAATGGCTAAGCAGGGATGGCTAGAGGACAAATGTAAGGATGTAGAGGCTTATCTCGCGAGGGGTAAGATAGATACTGCCTACATGAAAATTAAAGAGACCTTTGGAGAAAAGAGAAACACTTGCATGAATATCAAGAGCTCTGATGGAAACCCAGTTCTAAGCAAAGAAGGGAAAGCATAAAGGTGGAAGGAGTATATAGAGGGTCTATACGAGGGCGATGTACTTGAGGACAATATTTTGGAAATGGAAGAGGATGTAAATGAAGATGAAATGGGAGATATGATACTGCGTGAAGAGTTTGACAGATCACTCAAAGACCTAAGTCGGAACAAGGCCCCGGGAGTAGACAACATCCCATTAGAACTACTGACAGCCTTGGGAGAGCCAGGCCTAACAAAACTCTACCATCTGGTGAGCAAGATGTATGAGACAGGCGAAATTCCCTCACACCTCAAGAAGAATATAATAATTCCAATACCAAAGAAAGCAGGTGTTGACAGATGTGAAAATTACCGAACTATCAGTTTAATAAGTCACGGCTGCAAAATACTAACACGAATTCTTTACAGACGAATGAAAAAACTAGTAGAAGCCGACCTCGGGGAAGATTAGTTTGGATTCCGTAGAAATATCGGAACACGGGAGGCTATACTGACCCTACGACTTATCTTAGAAGCTAGATTAAGGAAAGGCAAACCTACGTTCCTAGCATTTGTAGACTTAGAGAAAGCTTTTGACAATGTTGACTGGAATACTCTTTTTCAAATGCCGAAGGTGGCAGGGGTAAAATACAGGGAGCGAAAGGCTATTTACAATTTGTACAGAAACCAGATGGCAGTTATGAGTCGAGGGACATCAAAGGGAAGCAGCGGTTGGGAAGGGAGTGAGACAGGGTTGTAGCCTCTCCTCGATGTTATTCAATCTGTATATTGAGCAAGCAGTGAAGGAAACAAAAGAAAAATTCGGAGTAGGTATTAAAATCCATGGAGAAGAAATAAAAACTTTGAGGTTCGCCGATGACATTGTAATTCTGTCAGAGACAGCAAAGGACTTGTAAGAGCAGTTGAACGGAAGGGACAGTGTCTTGAAAGGAGGATAGAAGATGCACATCAACTAAAGCAAAACGAGGATAATGGAATGTAGTCGAATTAAGTTGGGTGATGCTGAGGGAATTAGATTATGAAATGAGACACTTAAAGTAGTAAAAGAGTCTTGCTATTTGGTGAGCAAAATAACTGATGATGGTCAAAGTAGAGAGGATATAAACTGTATACTGGCAATGGCAAGGAAAGCATTTGTGAAGAAGAGAAATTTGTTAACATCGAGTATAGATTTAAGTGTCAGGAAGTCGTTTCTGAAAGTATTTGCATGGAGTGTAGCCATGTATGGAAGTGAAACATGGACGATAAATAGTTTGGACAAGAAGAGAATAGAATCTTTCAAAATGTGGTGCTACAGAAGAATGCTGAAGATTAGGTGGGTAGATCACATAACTAATGAGGAAGTGTTGAATAGGATTGGGGAGAAGGGAAGTTTGTGGCACAACTTGACTAGAAGAAGGGATCGGTTGGTAGGACATGTTCTGAGGCATCAAGGGATCACCAGTTTAGTATTGGAGGGCAGTGTGGAGGGTAAAAATCGTAGAGGGAGGCCAAGAGACGAATACACTAAGCAGATTCAGAAGGATGTAGGTTGCAGTAGGTACTGGGAGAAGAAGAAACTTGCACGGGATAGAGTAGCATGGAGAGCTGCATCAAACCAGTCTCAGGACTGAAGATCACAACAACAACAACAACAACAACAATTTCTATCACTCTATTCTTGTTGGAAGACATTTTTACTGTAGCATATCAGTGAGTGGTATCAAAAACATCCACATGTTCACTCTGTCTTTAGATGGTGGCATGCACTGCGTCTACTTTCATTTGTGAATGCCCAGGCTCGAAAAAGCGTTGGGTGATGGTTGAAATGGTCAGTATATTCACTGCATGCAGACACACAATGCTCATGTAGGCATTCCTGTTCTGGCAAGCAAGTGAAGTACAGCTTGCAAGTCAAATTCAGCCAGCACAGATTCAGCTTTTTTTTTAAAACTCCCTTGCCATTGCTTTCCTTCTCAAATGCTCTTCTTGTTCTCTTTTAAATGCTTTATCTTTCTTTTGCTCAGGCAAATGATGTGTAAGCTTAAAAACATTTTATCACTCATATTTTTCGTGCCCTATGGAATTTCAGATTAAATTCTGTTGTCGGTATTCTGCCGCTACAACCATAATTTCTCTGCTGCCTTCCCTTCTTCATGGCACTGTTACCGATATAAATCGTACGTTATCTTAATGCTTACATCAGCAGGTAAATAATCAGCTGTACATTGCTTCCTCTTGTTCCTTGTAACCTGTCTACTTTGTTCCGGTCACTTTACACTTGGCTCATGATATCTTCCTCCCTGTTTCTCAATTACATGATGAACATTTTTTTTAAAGGTTTCAGAAATGTCAAATGTCTTGAGAAAAACTTCATACATGCTTGAATCTTATCAGCTCCCTAATAAGATATAATTTTGTGGTCTTCTTCCATTGTGAGTTACCAGATTTTGTTCTCACACTTCGTTTTTCTTCTTCCTCAAGTAACTTACATAGGTAATGATCTTGTAGCTCAACTGAACCAAGATCGTAGCAGATGGTATGGATATTTTGTCTCTCATGCTCAGTAAATGTACTGCTTCACTGTTGTTGACATTTAGAGTAATCTTTTGGCTTCGCATTTCATGCAAGAACTTTGGACTTCTTTGAAGAAATATATGTCCTATGATACTGTTGATTGACTTTTCTTTGATTTCTTTTCCATTCCTCTTTAAGAACTACCCTTAAGTTTTCTTCTTTTGTACTGTTCTCAACACCAGCATTATTATAGTGGTAACTTACTTGCACTCTAGTTACATCCTCAGCAATTTTTGTGGCATCTTTTACAAAGGAGGTTCTATGTTCAACACTGCTGTCTGTAAATATAACAAAGCAAGTGTTAACTGTGGGTTCCAGTAGCATTCAGTACTTGTTTGGCTACCCGCCAGAAGCAGTAGTTTCATCCAATTGATTGGAAGGCTCATCAACTGTATTTGAACCAAACATTCCTGACTGTCCCTTCATCCTTTTCACATTGCAGTTCCTTGTCAGCTATTGACAGAAACAAAAACCACAGCAATAACAATAATGATGATAATAACTACTTAAAAATGTATACTAAGAAACAGGTTCTAATACTAATAAAGTTCCACTAAATTCCATTCCTTCTCCTGGCACTTTTTCACGGTCCTTCTTCCTCTGCACTCCATTACGCTCCTACTTACTTGTAAACCCATTTACAACTGAAACAATGTTCATTTTCTTTGCCAAGAAGTCGAATTTCATTGTTGTCATGGGGCAGTGTGTGTCGGAAAAGAAGTATTGGGAAAAGCAACTTCGAACAGCTCTCTTAGGATCAGAGAAACATAATAGCTGTTCTGTTTCAGAAATTAACGCAACATCCTGTGGTCGAAAAGCAGTTCAGCTCTTCTGTATGTCTGAGCCGTACTGTCTTCCATAAATCACAGTGTCAAAAATGTAGTTATGTCCGTCTGATCCTAAATGGGTGAAATGTGGGGGAATAATGACTTTTGATAAACGTCTATATGAAATGTAATTTCCCTAACTTTTCTCATTGTGGTCATTTCATAAGACAAATGTGGGAGGAAGTAGTATGTGTTGCCTGAATCTTCCTGGAAAGTAAGCTGTCAGAATTTCGAAAGTAAACCTATCCATGCTACTCAGTGCCTCTGCTTAACACTCTTGCTGTTGCTGAAAGGTCCTGTGTCAGAATGTGCCAATCTTTGTTGCTCTTCTCTCGTCCAGGGTGTATATGCCCCAGGACAACTTGGAAATCTGGGAAAAACAGAGAAATGTTTTCATCTGGGAAAAATAGAGGATTTTTTTTTAGAATTCTGTGAATGTTTCATTGTTTTTGTTTTCAGTTAAGTTTTTGTAATGTTGACTGTTAAGAACTGATACTCGAACAACAATTTTACTTTAGCCCGCTACTGCAGAATAATACTGCGCCAATAAAACATAAATGAGAGAATAACACCAAAATAGAACTTAAGTTGCAAAAAAAGTGCGCCATTTGCAGCAACAAAACACACACAAGCATCTGCGGACAGCGACACATGTTGAAGGATTTAGGACGGAGACTGTGCTATACTTTGTAGCACTGAACTGCTTTCAGTGAATGTGATATCACAACTGCTAACATTTCTAACAGACAGCAACAAAATATTGTGAATGGTGGTTTAAGAAGTGTTACTTTCAAATTAAATTTTCTTTTGCGCAAGATGAATTATATTACATGTGAGAATGTGCAATGAAATCGGGGAGTGTTTGACCCTCATTCATAACTTACCATTCTGAGGACCAGCCATTAGGCAATTATTTAAAATTTGACTGGTGCATTTGTGTTTGGTGTACCTTAAAGGGTAACACACGCTAAAAGACCAAACTTCGAGGTTAGTTTTTCATATTTATTTTAGTTTTTTCATAGATTACAAATTATACAACAACATGGCAAAAAGTAGATATCCATCAAGAAAGTGCAAGGTGAGTTCTTGAGCAATTTCACATGCAGTTGGCTTTTCTATGGAAAAGTCAAATTGCTCAACTGAACATGTATTCAGTCAGGTAACACATGAAATGTTCGATGCACAACAGTGAAATTTATAATTGCGTGTGTCCGAAATGTTAATGTGCTCCAATTTAAGCAGAACTCTTAGAATCCTGCTTAACCACACATTTAGAAAAAAAAAAAAAAAAAGGGCAAAAATTTTTAGTGACCGATATTATTTGTGAAAGTTTAGATTTTCCTGTAGCTGTATTTAAAATACATTAGTTTAAACCATTAACTTTTCCTATTTGTGTATTTGTGCTACTCAACAGTGATATTGCTGTTGGCTGACTACATCACGTGGCCTATGCTCTGAATATCTTCTTGTCATTGACTGGCAAGATCATGTGATATGAGCCATGACTGGCTTTGCAGTCTCAATTTCAGTTTTTCAGAAGCTTCTGTGTTGTATTTGGTGGAATTATTGTTTATAGATTCGTAATATTTCAATTCAAACACATTCCTTTAAGGTCTTGTATATCACCAGAGGGAGAAGTTGTGAATCAGATTCATTATTACTATCAATCTAATGTGCCACGGTGCTTCAGTGATCAAAAGGAACATTTATAGGCAGCTCATAGAAAGCGGTCTGAGCTCACGGTGCCCCTTGCCATCCACCCCATCGTTGTCTGCATTATTTTCCTTGCCACCTGGTTGAGACGCAAACCAGTACCCCTACAAGCCTGTTTGGAGCAGTGTCTGGAGCATTTGACCTGGAATCTCATAGACTGGTGTGAAATAGTCTATAGTGATGAGTGTCACTTCGAATTGAGCCTAATGACTAGAGAAGAAATTTCTGGAGACACCTGAAACAGTGATGGGATATCAACGTGACCATCGCCCACCACACGGCCTGACAAACAGGAGTGTTGGTGTGGAGTGCCTTTTCATTTCATCCATTTGTAATAATTTGAATCAATTATATAAGGTTGCCTATAGTACTATAACTATTCCAAAACCCAAATATCATCCCTAGAACCGGGTTATGATGATCATGCGATTGCTCCAATCTGTATTTGCTCTACACGGGACTTTTAGCTTATCGGGTCTTTTCTTGTATCCCATATTTTGCTGAAAAATCCATGTTATCTTAATCTAGTGCTGTGCTGGGTGCAGCATTCAGATGCCATCCACCCCATTGTTGTCTGCATTATTTTCCTTGCCACCTGGTTGAGACGCAAACCACCAGCTTGCTGCAGTCTATGTGTAAGTGGTTGAAGTGCTGGCTTGATGGGTGTACAGATTAGCTTCCTCAAATGACAGAAGTTGATGTTTCCTGCACCGAACAGGTCTTTGAGGCTGGGCGGTAGCATGGCAGGGAAGAAGTGATGTTGGTTGGTAGATTAAAAGACTGACGTTAGTGTGTTGGGCCTGGGCAACAACCCTCCACATTGTCCTCGAGGGCAACAAACCCCCTTGGTTGCCCCTGGTCGTAGAGTGTCACTTATATATCTGTAGCTTTTGTGGAGGTTATTGATTGTCGATTTGTTGTGGGGCACATTCATTCTGATGGTAGTAGAACTCTGTGTGCTCTCAGCATTGATGGTAAATATGTGATGCATGTGTCATATCACAACATTTGTTACTTGTGTCCAGCCCACCCTGTGTCAGAGCATTTGCACTTGGACAGTAGCATTACAGCTGTGCTGGGTCCAATGTGGGTGGGACTCAACCTTTGGAGCCTGATGAAGGAGTTCAGCTAGGCTCTTCTCATTGAGCGGTGTGGTCCTTTGTGTACTCAGGGATACTGAGGGAACAGCCTTGAAGGGTGCTTCCCCCAAACTCTTGTTCTAAATCTACATACATACTCTGTAAGTCACCACATGCTGCATGTCAGAGGATACCATGTTCCAAATGGATGGAGAGAAAAATGACTGTCTGTACACTTCTGTAGAAGCCTTATTTTCTCTTATCTTGTCTTTGTGGTCCTCATGCAAAATGCACATTGGTGGCAGTAGAAGTGTTCTGCAAACAGCTGCAGATGCTGGTTCTCAAAATTTTCTGAATAATGTTTTCAAAAAGAAAGTTGCCTTCCCTCCATGGATTCCCATTTGAGTTCACTGAGCATTTTCATAATACGGACAGTAACAAATTTAGCAGCATGCCTCAGATTTGCTTTGATGTGTACCTTATCAGACTCGGTGGGGCCCAGAAACACTTGAGCAGTACTCAAGAACAGGTTGCACACATGTTCTATGTGTTGTTTCCTTTATAAATCATCTACACTTTCCCAAAATTCTTCCAATAAACTGACGTCAGGTACTACAAGAGAGGCGTTGTGCAGTACGTAGAGGTTTACTATTGAAATTGCGAGAGCATATTTGTTAAGCCCATAGATGTATCAAGGAATGAGCGCAACGACAAAGTGTGAGCAATGAGAACTAATAATGTGGCTCATTGATAACTATTCCTCCCATACATAATTCACAAATGAAATGGGCAAGGGGAAATCAGACACCCAAAGTGCCCTTCATCGTACACCGTAAGATGGCTTATAGACATAGGTGGCTATAATACGGAACTAAGGTTACGGTGTGTATAGTAGATGGACATGCTGGATGGTATAGTGTGCTATTTTCAGTATGAATATAAATTGCTTAGGCATTCAGAACTGCAGATCCAGGGAAATATTGCTAGGCATGTACATTTAGTTGTAACTGCGAAATGTTGCTGGCATCACATGCACTCAAGGGTGCCCATTATATATATTTTTTAAATTTCTATATTATTTCCCATTCCTAAATACATTCTGAAAAATGAGATTCAATATAAGTGAAAGTTTTTCATTCATACATATATTAGTAATTACTTGATTGGTCCAAAGGTTGGAAATTTGTAAAATCGGCAAGTTTTACACCAGTAAGTAGAGCCATAGCCAAACTTTGAGCCTATTTGTTGGACCATATAGTGTCAATGACTGTGACAAACTCAGATATTGTATTTATTTACACAAATACAACACAGAAAGTTCAAAGAATATGATGTGCTTGTCATCAGCACTACGGTTGGTTTCAGGCAGCTCTTAATTCCTTTTCACCATGACTGCTGTTTACCACAATATCAACAGTGTCCCTTATGCATTCATACCCGGGCTACTCCTGCAACCCCTTTCCCTCTGCCATCCCTTTAACCACTGATTTTTCAGCAACAACTCACGAACGAGATGTTCCAGAAAACAGTGCAACCCTTTCTCTCTACCATACCTTCAACCATCGGTTTTTCAGCAGTGAGTTGTTCCAAAAAACAGTGATTGAAGGGATATTAGGGGGAAAGGGTTGCAGGAGTAGGCCTAGGTAGGAGTGCATAAGGGAGATTGTTGATGATGTGGGATGCAGCAGTCATGCTGGAATGAAGAGGAAAGCTGGTAACCGAAGGGAATGAAAAGCTGTAAGAGACCAACCTTAGTGCCTGTGGTAAGCACATCATATTCCTTGCACTTTTTGTATTGTTCTAGTGTAAATATATACGAGGGCTATCCACAAAGTACATTACGTTTTGGAATTAAAAATAAATAAAGTATTGGAATTTTTTTTAATTATATATAGATGAAAGCCACACTTAAATACTACTTTTCTACATAGTTGCCATTTAAATTAAGGCACTTATCGTAGCGATGGACGAGCTTGGAAATTCCTTCATCATAAAATTCGGCCGCCTGCGCCTTCAACCACGTGGTTACCTCTTCTTGAAGCTGTGCATCGTCATCAAAACGCTGCATAGCCAACCACTTCTTCATTGCTGGGAATAAGTGTAAGTCGCTCGGTGCCAGGTCAGGACTGTACGGCGGATGAGGAAACAAATCCCACTTAAAAGATTCGAGAACTTCACGAGTGGCATTTTCCGTGTGGGCCCGGGCGTTGTCGTGAATCAGCAAGATCTTTGAGCCCAACTTTCCCCTGCGTTTGTTTTGTATTGCTCTTCTGAGGTTGTACAGAGTTTGGCAATACCTTTGAGAGTTTATTGTAGTGCCTCTTTCCAGGAAACCCACAAAAATCACACCTTTTCTGTCCCAAAAGACAGTCGCCATCACCTTCCTTGCCGACATTGTCTGCATGCATTTCTTGGGTTTTTGGGGGGAATTTGTGTGTCGCCACTGCATTGACTGCAATTTTGTCTCGCAGTTCGCATGCTTGACCCAAGTTTCGTCACCAGTAACGATGCGATCGAGTAATGAGTCGCCATCTTTTCGTAAGCGTCCAAAAACGTTAAAGCTGCAGCCATTCGCTGATTTTTGTGAATCTCTGTCAAGATTTTTGGTATCCATCTTGCACAAAACGTGTGGTAACCAAGCTTTTCGGTAATGATTTCATGCAACAAACTTCGTGAAATCTGTGGAAAACTCATAGAGAGTTCCGTTATTGTGAAATTACGGTTTTCACGGACCGTGGCATCTACTTTTTCGACAAGTTCGGCAGTCACTATGCTGGGTCTTCCACTTCGCTCTTTGTCGTGAATGTTAGTTCGGCCATTTTTAAATTTTATGACCCATTGACGCACTCCACCTACAGTGATTATGTTGTCCCCATACACTTCACAAAGCTGCCGACAGATTTCTATCGGTGTACAGTTTTTTGCAGTCAGAAACCTTATTACAGCACGCACTTCACACTTCGCGGCATTTTCAATTAACGCTGACATTTCAAACTGTCACAGTAACTCAACAGAGTACAGCACGAACCTCTCACTAGCACGGCAGGATGCCGACTGAGCGGCGGAATGCCATGACACCAAGATGGCTGCGCTAGCCCCGCCCCTAACGGACACAAACGAAAACGTAATGTAATTTGTGGATAGCCCTCGTACAAACTCCAAGTATGTCACATTCATTCATGCTATATGGACTAACAAATAGGAACAGAATTTGACTATGGCTCTACTTACTGATGTGACCATATCATGAATAAGTGCGGCACTACAGTAAGAGGCAAACTTCATGTTCTACTAGATAGCAAATATTGAGAATGTATATACCTGTGGCCCCCAGTCACTGCTTTACTTTGAAAGTTGTTAAAAACAAAGGTAGTCAAATGTTTGTAAATGGTAAGTTTTATTGTACTGTCACACTGAATGAGTACCAATTTAATTTGTTTGGACAAATCTGTCATATAATTTTGATCACATGTTGCTGGCTTAATTCAGATACAGT
Source organism: Schistocerca piceifrons (assembly GCF_021461385.2). Taxonomy (NCBI): domain Eukaryota; kingdom Metazoa; phylum Arthropoda; class Insecta; order Orthoptera; family Acrididae; genus Schistocerca; species Schistocerca piceifrons. The sequence goes on along the minus strand of NC_060139.1, from coordinate 1,027,557,966 downwards.
TGTGAACCAGTTGAGCTCATTGTGACTAAAGACAGTGAAATATTACTGATTGAAGCTGAGGAGCTGCTTAAACAAAAAGCTGTCTTTCACTCATTTGTACATTTTGTCTCTTGGGTAAATTTGGGAATGACTTATTTCCGCAGTACAGCCTTTGCTAAACAACTGATTGTTGATTCAGTTTTGTGCATCTCTTTTCAAGAAATGAATATTATATAAATAAATAAATACAAAATAAAACCTTTTTCTCTGTTTATTAGGTTATTAAGCCAGGTAATGGGCCAATGGTAGAAAAAGACTCTGTTGTAATGATAAATTACAATGCTTATGTAGAATACAGTGAAGAGCCCTATGACTCTTCATATTTGCGAGGGCGCCCAGTAAGACAAAAAATGAATGAAGGAAACTTCATAGCGGGTTTAGAGGTTGGAATAAGCACTATGAAGAAGGGTGAAGTGGCGCAGTTCTTAATTCATCCAGATTATGGATATGGCAAGCTAGGATGTCCTCCACGAATACCACCAGGTATGTTGTCCAAGATTCCTGAAATTTTTTTTAAATTTTTTTTTATAGGTCTTCATGAAATGTGACTGTTGCTGAATTTTCCCTCCTGACTATTTGTTTGAATAATCACAGCTGCAGCTTGATGAGTGCTTTAATTGTGAAGGTGGATGAAATCGTAAAAAAAGTGAAGTTCTCAACAATCTCAAGATTTGTTTGAACATAATAGAGCTTTATCAGACATGGTTCTGTTGGAGGTGGTACGTTATTGCCCTCCTCCAATATTTAAACTGACTTACCCAGCCAGTTATAGGGGGACCTACAATTTAATTCAGAAGTTGGCATTTTTTACATCTACAAGTATTTTTGGTGGTGAAAGTAGTGATAAGTGACAGATAAAATGTCTATGATTGGCGGAGAATTGAACCTAAGACCTTTAGATCAGACTACTGAGCCACTGAGCTGGACTCCTTTATCCTGGATCTCATTGAACTAGAACAACCTTTGCAGTATTCTTATTTTAAGATTGTCACTCTAACGTTTATTTTAATAATTTTGAGAGTGTTAAGAAAATTTGCAAAATACATTTTAACCATTTGCTTCTTTTATAGAGGCTGAGCTTCTAATACAAGTTGAGTTACTGCGTATCACAGATCCAAGTTCACTTGAAACAGTTGTTCAAAGTGAAGGAAGTGAAAAACCTACATTTGATCAAATAATAAAGAAAACTGAAAGCTTGCACATTATGGGAAACGATTTGTACAAGAAAAA